>NW_024070202.1:50514410-50592819 GCF_014754425.2 Oryx dammah | reverse complement strand
TGTGTGTGTGTGTGTGTGTGTGTGTGTGTGTGTGTGTGTGTGTGTGTCTTGATTCCAGCTTTTGCTTAATCCAGCCCAGCGTTTCTCATGATGTATTCTGCATATAAGTTAAATAAGCAGGGTGACAGTATACAGACTTGACCTGCTCCTTTCCTTATTTGGAACCAGTCTGTTGTTCCATGTCCAGTGCTTTTTAAAAAGTTTGTTTACTTATTTTAATTGGAGGCTAATTACTTTACAATATTGTAGTGGTTTTTGCCATACATTGACATGAGTCAGCCACAGGTATACATGTGTCCATGTCCAGTTCTAACTGTTGCTTCTTGACCTGCCTACAGAGTTCTCAGGAGGCAGATCAGGTGGTGTGGTATTCCCATCTCTTTAAGAATTTTCCATAGTTTGTTGTGTTCCACATAGTCAAAGGCTTTGGTGTTGTCAATAAAGCAGAAGTAGATGTTTTTTAGGAACTCTCTTGCTTTTTCTATGATCCAGCAGGTGTTGGCAATTTGATCTCTGGTTCCTCTGCCTTTTCTAAATCCAGCTTGAACATGTGGAAGCTCACAGTTCACGTACTGTTGAAGCCAAAGATGGACACAATAAAGGACAGAAATGGTATGGACCTAACAGAAGCAGAAGATGTTAAGAAGAGGTGGCAAGAGTATAAAGAAGAACTATACAAAAATGATCTTCATGACCCAGACTTTGATACAACCTTTAAAATCAGAAGATGCTGTTTCAGAGATAATGATAAATGAGCCACTCTTCAGAGTAAATTAAACATACTTCTATATGAAAACTTCCTCATGCCCAAAAGGAGAAAATGATGCCATATTTTTTAATGTAATATTTCTAATTAGGGCATTGTTAGAAATGCCAAGAAACTTCAAGGAAGTTCATTTTATGTTATTATAGTCTGACACATTAAACCTCAACACCATGAAAAAAGAAATGTGTCCTTTCTATGTTAATAAATACTAAGAATCATGAATTATGGAAGATTTAGGATACATAAGGTTTTCCAATTTTTCCATAGAAACTCAATGGACTTCCCAGGGGGTCCAGTGGCTAAGACTCCATGCTCCCAATGCAGGGATCCCTGGTTGGGGGACTAGATCCTACCTACAGCAACTAAGAGCTCATATACTGCAACTACAGGTCCCACATGCCACACTGAAGATCAAAGATCCCGTTTGATGCATCTAAGACCCAGTGGGGCCAAATACAATTAATAGAAAGAAAAGAGAGAGAGAGAGAAGAAGAAAGAAGGAAAGAGAGAAGGAAGAAACTCTAGTTTTAAAGTACCAAAAGTGAAAGAAATAGTCACTGACTCAGCTCATGAAGGCAGGTTTCAGCCTCAAGTTATAACATTGGTGAAATAAGGATTTCTATTGGTGTGGCTTGTAAATGGAGATTTTGCTATTCTGACGTAAAACATCTAATTGTGTAGTCACCCGTTGAATGTGCTGTTTATAACGTTGACTTAACCACTCAGAACTCTGGCAACTCTCTTGGAAACATTACTCTTCCTAAGGATCAAGGATGGCCAAAAGCTTACACGACTCGCTCCCAATGTGCAGTTCTTCACAAGTGCAAAAAAGCTTCATTCTTTTTACTCAAGTATAAAATTCTTATTTTCCATTTTTTCCCATGAGTTCTCTAAAATTTTTTGCAGTGTTTGAGATTATTAATAACCTCCTTAAAAAAATCTCAGCTTTTGAATTTTTCACAGTGCCCTATTAGTCTAAAACTTCTCTCTTCTACTATTTCACATATCTTAAAAAGCAGCTCTAAGGAAGTGGGCAGGTTATCAAAAGATCTGGAGAGAAATCTCAGTTTTCTTAGCTACAAGCTGTATGATCTTAGGCAGGTCAGTTAAGGTCTGGTCCATTCTTCCTCTGCTCATGCATAAATGGAGATGATTACAACTGCTCAGCAAAGCTGTAAAAGAGGAGTATAAGTCAGAGCAGTTTGTAAACCACAAAGTGATGTCAAATCTAGGGTTTATCTGAGGGCTCTTCTGTGTCCTCTTAGCCAAACTGGAGCCTTCCCTTTGACTCCATCTCTTCTCAAGGTTTCTATGTTGAAAAGAAGTAAGTCCACAACTCCCATCCTGACCCCTGTCCCTAGCTTCAGTCACTCTCCCTGGCCTTCTAGAACTTATGTAACCTCAAGGTCATGGGACTCTTTTCTATATCTTTGCATGTGTGAGGCCAAGCAGCACAAAACTAGACCAGTCATATTTGCTCACTCATAATTTAAACATCAACTCAAATTTAGCATATCCATTTTAACCATTTTCCCCAAAACCTGATTTCTTTCCAAGTTTTCCAATTTTTCATAAACGTCATCAACACCCTGGAGCCATCTGTGAATCCAAGTCATCTTCCTTTTTCTCTCACTTTTGATATCCAGACTGGAAGCAATGATTCTCAAGTCTTTCTTTTCTGCCTGTTTTGCATGGATAGCCTCCTTTTCAGCTTCCTACCACCATTCTGGTTTAGACTCGTTGCTTCCTGTCAGGATTATTACAATCGTCCTTTAGTTTACTGCTTCAACCACACACAGTCTTTAATTCACCTCATATATTGCTGCCAGATTTTATTTCCAAAGTACTTACAAAGCAAATCTGAGAATAAGATTCAGATATTTCTGACTCTGCCTGGTACTTCTACAAGAAACTCAAGATACAATCACCTCAAGAAACAAAAGGATACAATCACCTGAAAAGATGATAAATTCTCAAAAGTTGTGGAAGGCAGCCTCTGAAATGGCCCCAGTGATCTTTCCTTCCTGGCATTCATGTCCTTGGTAGTTCCCTCCCCTTGAATATGGCCTGGACCAACTGATTTCCTTCTAACAAATAAAATATAGCAAAAGTGATGACGCTTCAGAGATTAGTTTACAAAAGAAAGAGAATTATGTCTTGCTAGCTCTCAGTTGCTTTCTCCCTCATGTGCCCTGAGAAAAGCCAGCCGCCGTGTTCTGAGCTGCCCTAAGACAGGCCAATCTGACAAGCAACTGATTAGCCGGAGAGCTGAGCCCTCCTTCAGGTGAGTCTTGATGTGAGACCCCTGCTGATGCCTTGACTCTGCCTGATAAGGAACACTGGGCCAGAGAACCCGGCTAAGCCATGCCTCAAGTCCTGACTGGCAGAAATCAAGTGATATAGTACTTTTCTTTAAGTGGTTACATTTTGGAATAATGTGTTATGCAGTAGCTAACTAATACAACTGTTTCGTGTGTAAATCAAAACTCTTTTCTGGCTTTCTCCCTTACCCTCTACAATTTGTGGACAGAGCCCATGGGGAAATAGGCTGTGATAATTTTAAGCAACTTTATTTTCTTGAGCTCTAAATTCACTGCAGGTGGTGACTTCAGCCATGAAATTAAAATACACTTGATCCTTGGAAGAAAAGCTATGACCATCTTAGACAGCATATTAAAAAGCAGAGATATTACTTTGCCAACAAAGGTCTGTATAGTCAAAGCTGTGATTTTTCCAATAGTCATGTATGGATGTGAGAGTTGGACTATAAAGAAGGCTGGGAGTCGTGAACTGATGCTTTTGAACTATGGTGCTGAAGAAGACTCTTGAGAGTCCCTTGGACAGCAGGGAGATCAAACCAGTCAAGTCCAGAATGTTCTTTGGAAGGACTGATGCTGAAACTGAAACTCCAATACTTTGGCCACCTGATGCAAAGAACTGACTCACTGGAAAACACCTTGATGCTGGGAACGTTTGAAGGCAGGAGAAGAAGGGGATGACAAAAGGTGAGATGGTTGGATGGCATCACTGACTCAATGGACATGAGTTTGAGCAGGCTCTGGGAGATAGTGCTGGACAGGGGAGTCTGGCGTGCTGCAGTCCATGGGGTTGCAAAGAGTTGGACACGACTGAGCAACTGAACAACAAATTTAGGCAAGGCCCTGAGAAGAGAGAGCTTGCTGCTTCATTAACCAAGTAACAGAGTGTAACTTAAGTGGGCATAGTCCCACTTTAGCCATAGGACCATGAGGAGTTGAATGTTATAGAAGCACAACAAAAGCAGGAGATAGGACCATGACCTGGGTGCCAAGCCACAACATCTACATTGGAGATGAGAAATGATGTCATGGCAACAACAGAGGACACATGCAGCCATTGTTCAGGTTCATCATGGGGAGTTAGAGAGAAAACAAGACTGGCAGGATAAACACAGAGTCACTCATGATACACTCTAGAATCTTCTTGAATAATTTAAGGAGAGCTGGTACCAAAGTCAAAGAGCATCCAATTTGTTTCTTTTGTGATACTGAGTGGAAGAAAGTATAGACCTCACTTGCTTCCATAATGTCACTTCACTACTTTTGTTGCTTGCTTGTGAGTATTCCAGCATTTGGCTTTCACTTCTATTTTAGCCTCTAATACAGTCAAATGGATGTTCTCACCCTCTCATAATCATTGTATTCACTGTCACTAGCCTTCCTACTAAATATAACCTTTTCTCCCTTTTTATCTAATGCCCATCCATTTGCAAAGTTCAAAGGAAATTCTAAATTCCATATACCATGCAAAATTATTAAAACTTTTTCTGTGAGTTTGTACCATGAAATTATAGATTAATCTGAGTATAATATACTAACTTATCTAGAACATAGCTAATATTGCTTAGACATTTTCAGAAATACATGGCATATCTGTGGCATAGTCACTCCTTTTAAAGTCTCAGTCAAATTATTAAGACAAAAACTTCTGTGACACAATCAGAAAACATCGACACTCTGAGTACACATTCTTGATCCTTTCAGAACCACTCAAGTTGCTGCTTAGAAGTACTTGCCTTCTAAATTGAAAGGAGAGACTAAAATGCTTTTGGATATTTCAAAGCAAATTTCTGTTTTCACTGTTATCTTGACATTGATCATAAATGCAGGAGAAGTGGGTTCAATCCCTACGTCAGGAAGATGCCCTGGAGGAGGGCACAGCAACCCACTTCAGTATTCTTGCCTGGAGAATCCCATGGACAGAGGAGTCCAGTGGACTACAGTCCATAGGGTCACAAAGAGTCGGACAAGACTCAAGTGAGCTAGCATGCATGTGCACAGTGGTGGCAAAGATGGTTGCCAGGAAGTTAGTCCTTACTTGAATCTGATTTATCAGAGTTAATCCTAGTAACTGCTGTTCTCAGCTGTTCCCTGCTGTTCTCAGCTGTCTGTCACCAAATCTAGATGTTAGATCACCACAGAGAGGTTTTGAGAGAGGAGTAATATCAGTCATATAATATCACCAACATATAAATTTAACCTTATTATGTGATACCACCAACACATCAACTCAATCTTCTTCTCATGCCCTCTCTTCATATGATTTAAAAAGTAGAAGAATCTATATTCCTTAAACTTGTTTCATAGGATAATTTCACTCTATCATGGAATACTCTTTCATTTCTTATAACTTGCCTATAATGCTGGTCCTGGAAAAGAATATACTTATGCTTGGAAATAACTAGAAGTTGTTAATAACTGTAAAATAGGGTAATAGTTTGAAATACCATCTGATATAATTTTCACTTTGGGGGTAATTCCTGTTATCCAAATCTTCATCAAGGATGAAGTGGTCATTATTTCAGAGCATAAGCAGAACCAGCCAAGAACAAAGAAGAAAGTCTTCATTTTCAGGTTTCAAAATAAACTTTTAAAAAGTTAGGTACAGTTGGTCATGAAAGCATAGGCTTAATGCAAAGCTTTGCACCTGAGAAAGATAAGGGTTTCCTAAATTCCTAAAGCTTTCCTTTAAAGAACAAGAATCATAAAGCACAGAGATTTGCTACAAGCCATGGGGAAGAAAGGATGTAGACTGTAGTCTTTCTAGAGGCCTTTCTTTTTCACACAGGAGGTGACAGCCTGGAGAGAGTGAGAGGAGAGAAAGGTGAGGTGAGTGTGGAGCCTCTGTTAATGTTTTGGCCCTGCCCCTCCCCCACCATAAAAACCTTGGCTGAGAGTAGGGAGGGGATGGAAGGAAAGAGAGTTGGTGAGATCTGAGGGCAAATAGTAATTACACTTCTCTTAGAACTGATACCGATGTGCTCTGCATCAATACTGGGTAACTGTTGTTGGGAACATACAGCAATTAGCTGTGTTCAGATAAAAAGAAAGGTCTCAAATGAGAATTTGCTTTGGATTATTCAGGATTTATGCAACTCAAGGAAAGATCCAGAAGTTCCACCCAGGGAGAACTAGTAAAACAAAAATGTTGAAAAGGTGCATGGAGTCATAGATTTGTAAGCAAGTAGCCAGAAGCCATCACAAGGATCACAGACATCGGAAGCAACAGCTGCTAACTTGCCCTAAATACAAACAGAACCCACTGCTTTGTTGCTGTTTTTCAATTGCTGAGTCATGTTCAACTCTTTGTGACTCCATGGACAGCGGCACACCAGGCCTCCCTGTCCTCCGCTATCTCCCGGAGTTTGCTCAAGTTCATGTATATGAACCTGGTGATGCAATCTAACCATCTCATCCTCTGCCTCCCACTTCTCCTTTTGCCTTCAATCTTTCCCAGCATCAGGGTCTTTTCCAGTGAGTTGGCTCTTCACATCAGGTAGCCAAAGTGGCCATCTTCAGCTTCAGCATCAGTCCTTCCAATGAATATTCAGGGTTGATTTCCTTTAGGATTGACTTGTTTACATACAGTATCATAAATCCCACAGAGAATGAAACACACTCAGAGATGTGAGAGAACTCCCCAGGTCAGCACATAGACCAGACAACTCCCCCTCTGATGCCATAAGGTTTCAAGGTTTTCTGGGTGCCCATATGCCATCTCGCAAGAAAAGAAGGAAGAAGGGGAGGGAAAGAAAATTCAAGAAACTGAGCATTTATTCTACCCTTCTCCCCATCAAAAAAGTTAGTATAGAAGAGACAAATTTTCAAAAATACAAACACCTTTGACTTGAAAATCAAGGTTCTCATACCTGCTATCAGTATCTCCAGTCCTCTTCACCCCTTGCCCCCACATACAGAGGTAAGGTCTTCAAAGAAAGCTGAGCTCAGTCTCAGTACTGTCATTACCATTCTTCCATTTGAATCATAGTATCTATAAATCTGACAGATTTCCCTTTAATACTTCTTCCTTTCCACATATATTCAGAGAAAAATGGGGAATATGTAGGGTCCTAAGCTTTAGTGTCTAGTTCTGAAACAGTTTAACTACAGAGTAAAAGTCCATCATACACTGTTAAGAAGGGTCCAAAACCTTCAACTGTATAAATGGGGCAACAATTTGCTAAGTTTATGAAATAAGTCTGGTGACAGCCAATCACTGATCATGTTATGTTCAAATTTACATCATATACAAATTCATAATGTTTCAAGGTGCTGCATCTGGAGGTAGTTAGAGTTCTTGAAAAATATATTGGGATAAGTCTTTATTTTAAAACAGACAAGATGAAGACTACACCCTTTCAACAAAATCATTTTGTTTCTTTTTTGCTTTAATCAGAGTGCTGAGCAGACCACCAACAGGCAGTGGAAGGATTTTAAGAAATGATCTCCTGCTTTTTTTAAGTGTTTATAATAGTACTCATTATTTCTCTTTTTAAAAAAATATAAATTTATTTATTTTAATTGGAGGCTAATTACTTTACAATATTGTATTGGTTTCGCCATACACTGACATGAATCCACCACGGGTATACATGTATTCCCCATCCTGGACCCCCCTCCCACCTCCCTCCCCATCCCATCCCTCTGGGTCATCCCAGTGTACCAGCCCCGAGCACCCTGTGTCATGCATCGAACCTGGGCACTCATTGTTTCTCATCTGAATAGACTGAAATCCTATAATACTTCATATTCCAAACACAAGAAACACCTGAGAATTATGCATAAAGCTGACTCATTCTTTCCATCTGTGCAAGTGAGGCCACACTTTCTGGTGATGAAAGTGATGGCACAGGAAAGGAGTCCTTTCCTGTACCATCAAAATGTGCTACAATATCTGAAGGTTTAGCCCTATGTCCTCAGACCACCCAAATAATACCTCTTCTTGAAATTAGTTTATTTTTTAAAATACTGATCAAGATACAACCTATACCATGTTACAAACTCTGGAGATGGAAAATGGAGTTTTCTATTTTTCTGAGCATCTGAGCCCACCCCGGTTGCAATAGTCTTCTTAATCTCCTGCTCTTTGAAAAGCAGCAAGTCTGCTTGGCCTTCAGCTGAATAAAAATTTCAACAAAGTCACTTTCATATGACTTGTCACAACTGTATCTGCTTCTCTCAAGCAAATGAGTCCAGTTAATGCTGCTGACAGCCCTTACCATTCTATTGTATCATACTGATATGGGGCAAATGAACATACAGACTGATGGAGACTGTCTCCTTCCCCCGCCAGTTTCCATTCCAAAACTCTTAGATCAGCATTATAAGCCATGTCTGAATATGCGATCCCTATGAAGACAGAGGAGCCCTCCAAGATATCTCCCATGGCACTCTCCAACGTGCCATAGTCTCCATGAACTTATATCACTGCTAGTCTTAGGCAATTCTCCCTGATTACAGATGAAGGAAAACTATGGTACCCTCCAACAGAAACTCTCAGCAAGTAGGAACTGTGACAATCCTCCCTTCACTCCCACCACAGCCAGACAACAGAAACACAGAGAAATCTAGCACCATGCTGTTGTTCAAAAGAAAACTCATGTATGCCAGGAAGGCATGATTTTCTTCATCATAAGTGTCAATTGACACTTGCTTCACAGGTTACAACAAAGCTAGACAGTGTGTTGAGAAGCAAAGACACCACCTTGCTGACAAAGGTCCGTGTAGTCAAGGCTATGGTCTTTCCAGTAGTCACATACGGTTGTGAGAGCTGGACTGTAAAGAAGGCTAAGCCCCAAAGAATTGATGCCTTTGAACTATGGTGCTAGAGAATACTCTTGAGAGTCCCTTGAACAGCAAGGAGATCAAACCAGTCAAATCTTAAAGGAAATCAACCTTGAATACTCTGGAAGGAATGATGCTGAAGCTGAAGCTCTAATAGTTTGGTCACCTGATACAAATAGTCAGCTCATTGGAAAAGACTCTGATGCTGGGGAAGATTTGAGGGCAGAAGGAGAAGAGGGCATCAGAGGATGAGATGGCTGAATGGCATCACCGATGCAATGGTTATGAACGTAGGCAAACGCCAGGAGATGGTGAGGGACAGAGAGGTCTGGCATGCTGCAGTCCATAGCGATACAAAGAGTCAGACATGACTGCGTGACCAAACAACAACAAGCACAAGTTATGGTTTTCAATTTGGCTAGTTATATTTACTTGATCTAAATCAAGGTTCTTAGTGCTATTGGGAAATAAAGTATTATCCTTATGCTCCCTGTGTGATAGTCATCACTGTTTTATAGATCATTGTAAAGGGGATATTTGCATACTCAAATAAAAAGGGATGAGGAAACTGAGCCACAGAAATAGCATGTCTTCTCATAAATGAATACTGAGAAAAAAAAAGAATTAAAATCCTAGTAGCAAATTGTTCCTGTCACCTTCTAATCATAAAGTCAGAGCCAAAGGGAAGATAGCTGGGTGACAAGCAAGGAAGTTCCCACCATGTGGATATGGCAAGTTCCCACTGTAGGGATATGGATAACTTCCGGGGCAGCTCTGTTACTTGGTTGATGGTCATTATGTTCCAGTATGAGTTAGCACACATTTAAGACTTTCCCATTATTTTTGTAAATAGTACCCATATTGCAAACCACTGATCAAGCTTACTAATACTTTCCTTTTTGCTGGAGATAATATTTAGGAACAATCTTCCTACTAGAACATCATGCTAAGAAGCCTGGGCCCATGTGAAAGGCAGAATCAAGGCCCACATTTCTGTGCACTGGTGGTGCTTGGAGATCTCTGTTCTCCACAATTTTGCCAGTGTTTTAATGACTGTATTTTAAGCAAAACAGAGTGAACATGTTTCAAACTCATTTACACTTCAGTTCAGTTCAGTTCAGTTCAGTCGCTCAGTGGTGTCCAACTCTTTGCGACCCCATGAATCGCAGCACTCCAGGCCTCCCTGTCCATCACCATCTCCCGGAGTTCACTCAGACTCACATCCATCGAGTCAGTGATGCCATCCAGCCATCTCATCCTCTGTCGTCCCCTTCTCCTCCTGCCCCCAAGCCCTCCCAGCATCAGTCTTTTCCAATGAGTCAACTCTTCGCATCAGGTGGCCAAAGTACTGGAGTTTCAGCTTTAGCATCATTCCTTCCAAAGAAATCCCAGGGCTGATCTCCTTCAGAATGGACTGGTTGGATCTCCTTGCAGGCCAAGGGACTCTCAAGAGTCTTCTCCAATACCACTGTTCAAAAGCATCAATTCTTCGGCGCTCAGCCTTCTTCACAGTCCAACTCTCACATCCATACATGACCACTGGAAATACCATAACCTTGACTAGACAGACCTTTGTTGGCAAAGTAATGTCTCTGCTTTTGAATATGCTATCTAGGTTGGTCATAACTTTTCTTCCAAGGAGTAAGCGTCTTTTAATTTCATGGCTGCAATCACCATCTGCTGTGATTTTGGAGCCCCAAAAAATAAAGTCTGACACTGTTTCCACTGTTTCCCCATCTATTTCCCATGAAGTGATGGGACTGGATGCCATATCTTCATTTTCTAAATGTTGAGCTTTAAGAGGGCCTGGAATCTGGCCTGTTTTAAGTTATTCTTAGCACTCTTGCCCTTTCTTCTCTGTGCAACGCAAAGGGTTTCAGTCACTTTAAACTCAATGAATACATTTTCATGACCCTAATTTTACTCTTTAATATACTTATCTAGGATAAAAGCTTTTACAAGCTAGATGACAATAACATAATCTCTTCAGCCCTTCTTTCATATTTCTGTGCCCTATCAAAATATACTGAATTTAGACTAAGATTTTAGAAACAAAATAGCAACCACAATATGGAAAAACCAACATTTAATAAAAAGAACATGTTTCCTGATTTCAAGTTTTGAGTTGACATCTAAACTATACATTAGTGAAGTAGCCAATCCATGGTGGCAATTACTATGCAATATGATGGTTTAAAATAAAGGTTAACTATTTTAATTTACTGTTGTGTCAGTGAAAGCTATCTTTATTTCTTGAATATTAGACATGTGGCCACCTAAAGAAGAACTAGATGACTCAATTATTCATAAGTTGAAGACCATTCATTTACTTTTAAACTGTACTCAGAGTCTTAGCTACTAGAAGTCCTATCTGTTTTATTCTTCCTGGAACTCACAGAAAATGGCATTAGTAGTTTTCATCTCACCACTCACAACAATGTGGCAGCTAAGGACAAGTCTTTATTTTCGTATCGATAACTTCAGCATCATCAGTTATACCTATGTTTTCCTAGGATCCCTATGTGGGAATTCAAATCACTAAATGCTGTTTAAATTATTAAATCCCCCCATGTTGCTATTCTCTGAAGAAAATATATGCCAAACATAGTAATTCTATATAAAAATGATTACACAAGTTATAACTTGCTCAGCAGCCTCATGAAACCTGGAAAAAAAAGGTCCAATTAAACAAAAATTATTCAGCCATTAAACAGAAATAAAAAAAGACTGTTCCCCCCAATACCAACTAACACTTCATATTAAAATGCCTAATTTCCAAAAATAAATAGGGATAATTAAATCTGAACCTCTGGGGGATAGGTCTCAGGCATCTGTATTTTTTCAAACCATCTCAGATGATTCTTATATGAAGGCAGATTTGAAAAATCACTGACTTACAGGAATATAAACTAGAAACTAAACATAGGCTAGAGTAACTTTGTAGAAAATACACGCTGTAACAGGGTTCAGTGCAAGGCTCTGAACTTAGTCTTGGGAACCCGGGTAAAACCATGTCAAACTTAGTTTTGAAACCTGTAGTACTAAATGTTGAGTCTTTTCTTTGAAGCAGATAATTTGAATAATAGTTTCCTCATTCCTTTACAGGCCTGATTATATCTTAGGCTTAACAAAACCACTGTTTATTTCATAAATATTTATTGAGTTCCAGGCAGTATGCTACTCACAGAATGACCCAGAGCAGAGAAAGCCTAGCCAGAGGCCCAGAAACTGTTTGTACCAACCATTGCATTTTCCAGAACACATTGACAATACTCATCACATCAAATCTGTTTTTTTTTTCCCCTGGGCAGTTAATCTTTATGGTAGTAACGTTGCTACCATTCATTATTCTTAAACTGCCAATTTTTATGATTTATATACATATAATTAGCACTGATGTGATTTTTAAAAAAACAGCCAGCAGTCCACTCTCAGAAGGAAAAGCCTGTTTGAGAGCTATAAATGGGATAAAGAATCATAAGAAACTTTACATAGCCAGTCATACAGGTAAAGATCTTAGACCAGTCAGAGATGAAGCTAACCACTGCAGGACGAAACAAAGAGAGTAAAGTAAACGAATCATTTATCCTCCTTAGGGTGGCATACTGAGTTCTGGCTCCTGAACTTAGTTTGGTTCAGGAATGGTTTCATACCAGAAAGTATTATATGGTAGTTATAATTGTTATAGGGTTTTGTTTTGTTTTCCCAGAGATCATAGAAAAAAACAAAATCCCACTGCTCATGGTGGGGAATGAGGTTGGGGAAGTCTTGTCAGAGGAGGGACCACTTGAGCTGCGTTCTAACAGACAAGTTGCTTCTAGCTAAATAAAAAAGAATGTATGAATGGAGAGGGAGAAGTGTACTTAAGACTAAGGGGATGCGTATATGTGAAGGCCCAGATGCAGGAGCCAACAGGATTGTTTGGAAATTTTCAAGCATTTCAATGTGACTGGAGCATAAGAAAGCAAGACAGGGACAGCTGGGAGTTAAAGCCAGGACATAGGCTCTGATACACTGAAAAGACACTGGTGATTTAGCCCATAAACTGTGCAATTTTTAAATTACTTTAGTAACACAGAAGCACCAAAAGGTTTATATTTTATGTTTAAGATTTGTTTGGGGGAGATTTCAGGATGAAAGACTGTGGAAGTGTGGAGATGGCTGGGGGCTATGGAAAGTGAGAGCTTGGACTCAGGAATGGCAGCGGGGATGGAGAAGAGGGGCTCCTATGAACCTACTTTAGTCTACAACTTTTGCCATTGTCTTTCTTTTCTGCAATACACACACGCAAGAATTATTTTCTATATAAAACTCTATGAGATAATATCTCCATCATGTTACCTGGATAAGAAAGAGGAGGGCAACTCCTAGGTTTCTGGGTTAAAAACTGGTAAATAATGACACCTTTTGTGGAAATAGGGTGCAGAGGAGACCCGGGGCTGGTTAAGGGGAAATGAGTTCAGAGTAAGATGCAGTTTTAAGTTAGTTTGAGAAACAGAAAATACACAGTCTCTAAAATCTTAAAAAATTATTTAAAAACCCAAGTTTAAGAACATCTACAAAAATAACTGATCTAGACTCATCAAAAATGTCAATTATATCTCAATAAAACCGGGAGGAAAATGAGCACTAAAAAAAAAAAAAAAAGTCAAGTTCATGACAAGAAAGAAAGACTAAAAATGCTTCTAGACTTAAGACAACTAAGGAGAGTTGACAGCAAACATGGGTCCAGGATTTCCTTCCCCTAAAAAGGGTATTATTGAGAAAATTGGAATAGCAACTAGTATTGTATCAGTACAATCCAAACATTGTATTAATTTCTGGTAAATGTACTGTAAGAAATGGCCTTGATTTTTAGGAAATGTACACTGAAGAATTGAGGGGTAAAAGAATATCAGACATGCAACTTACTACAAATGACTCCAAAAAAAAAAAAAACACAAAAAACATGTATATGTAGAAAGACTGAATTGTAAAGGTAGTATGGTAAAGTATTAAATTTTGAGAATTTGAGCAAAGGGTATGTAGGAATTCTATGTTCTAGTCTTGTTATTTTTAAGTAAATAGTGTTATGTCTAAGATAAAAGTATTACAGTAAAAGTTCTTTTGTGAAATATTTTAAAATGTTGAGAAAGCATAGAGAATAACATTAACAGACACTAGTATTTCCTTCAACAAGAACAACTGATAGATAATATTATTTCATTTACTTTCAGTCATTTTTTAAGAAACAATTATAACATTTTATATGGAAAACAATTTTCAATGTGTATGTATATTGCAGAAAAAGAAGAAAATGGCAAAGGCCATAGATTAAAGAAGGCTGAATCATCCCTTAATTTAAGAAATGATGAAGCCCATAATCTCCAAAATATACAAACAGCTCATACAACTCAACAACAAAAATCAAACAATCCAATAAAAAATAGGCAGGAGGCCTTAATAGATATGTCTCCAAAGAAGACAGAAAGATGGCAAGTAGGTACATGGAAGAGGCTCAACGTCGCTAATTATTAGAGAAATGCAAATCAAAACTACAATGAGGTATACCTCACATGGGCCAGAATGGCCATCATTAAAGTCTACGAATAACAAATGCTAGAGAGTGTGGAGAAAAGGGATTGGGGGCAGGAGGAGAAGGGGACGACAGAGGATGAGATGGCTGGATGGCATCACGGACTCGATGGACGTGAGTCTGAGTGACCTCCAGGAGTTGGTGATGGACAGGGAGGCCTGGCGTGCTGCGATTCATGGGGTCGCAAAGAGTCAGACACGACTGAGCGATTGAACTGAACTGAACTCAGTTGGTGTAGCCACTAGGGAAAATAGTAGGGAGGCTCCTAGGAAAACTAAAAATAGAATTTCATACATCCAGCCATCCCACTCTTGAGCATATACCTGGACAAAGTGTTAGTCACTCAATTGTGTCCAACTTTTGGTGACTTGTGGACTGTAGTTGGTGGCTCCTCTGTCCATGGAATTCTCCACGCAAGAGTACTGGAGTGGGTTGCCATTTCCTTTTCCAGGGAATCGTCCCAACCCAGGTTTCGAATATGAGTCTCCCACGCTGCAGGCAGATTCTTTACCATCTGAGCCATGAGGGAAGTCTACCTAGACAAAACTCTAATTCAAAAAGCTACATGCACCCCTATGTTATAGCAGGACTATTTGGAATAGTCAGATCATAGAAACAACCTAACTATCCATTGACAGATGAATTGATAAAGATGTGGTACATATATACAATGGAAAACTACTCAGCCATAAAAAAGAACAAAATAATGGCATTTGTAGCAATATGGATGTAATTAGAGATTATCATAGTAAGTAAAATAAGCCAGAAAAAGATAGACGAATATCATGTAATATCACTTATGTGTGGGATCTAAAATATGAAATAAATGAACCTATCTACAAAGCAGAAGGGGCTTCCCAGGTGGCACTAGTGGTAAATAACTTGCCTGCCAACGCAGGAGACATAAGAGACATGGGTTCGATCCCTGGGTCTGGAAGATCCCCTTGAGGAAGGCACAGCAACCTACTCCAGTATTCTTGCCTGAGAATCCCCCAGGACAGAGGATCCCGGCAGGCTACAGTCTATGGGGTCACAAAGAGTTGGACACGACTGAAGTGACTTAGTATGCATGCACACACAAAGCAGAAACAGCCTCACAGATATAGAGATCAGACTTGTGGTTGCCAAGGGGGTAGGGGGAAGGGAAATGAATGGGCTAGGAATTCAGGGTTGGGTAGAGGCAAACTTACTTTTAGAATGAATAAACAACAAGGTCCTACTCTATAGCACAGGGAATTATATTCAATGTCCTGGGACAAACTGTAATGGAAATGAATATTAAAAAAGAATATATGTAAGTATATAAATGTGTCACTTTGCTGTATAGCAGATATTGACACAACATTGTAAATCAACTATACTTCTATACAAAATAAAAATGAAAAAAAAATTTTTTTTAATATGGGTTAAAAAAAATACAGAGGACTTCCCTGGTGGCCCAATGGCTAAGATTCTGCATTCTTGATGCAGAAGGGCCAGGTTCAATCCCTGGTCAGGGAACTAGATCTCACATGCCACAAAAAAGAGTAAAGATCTCGCCTGCTGCAACTAAGACCTGGTGCAGACAAATAAATAAGTAAAATTTCTTAAAAAGGAAAAGAAGAGAAATGATCAAACCTAGAGTATTCTCAGAGATTATTAGCCCTGCAGTAAAGCTAATCTTAGAGCATAATTTAGCTATTCTGCAAAAGGTCCAAAAAGTTAAATTTTAATTTTAGTTTCTATAAAAAGTAAAAACAGTTTCTTCCCCATATACCAGCAAATGAAAAGAAAGTGTTGTTTTTTTTTTTTTGGTTGTTGTTGTTGTCTTGATTTGATGGGAATGCACATAGAAAAGCTATTATACTTCAAAGGTGCCATTGAATTGAAAGTATAATACAAAAAAAAAGACTAGCTATTAACAAAATGGGCTTCCCTTGCAGTTAGGCTGGTAAAGAATCTGCCTGCAATGCAGGAGACCCTGCTTCAAATCCTGGGTTGAGAAAATCCCCTGGAGAAGGGAAAGGCTACCCACTTTAGTATTCCGGCCTGGAAAATGACATGGACTGTATAACCATGGGGTGGCGAAGAGTCATACAAAACTGAGTTACTTTCACTTTCAAGACGGGGCCACTTTCCTTCCAAATGTACAATAGTAAAAAGAAAGCTCATCTTCACTTTCTAAGAGAGCCTCTTGATGAAAGTGAAAGAAGAGAGTGAAAAAGTTGGCTTAAAACTCAACATTCAGAAAACTAAGATCATGGCATCTGGTCCCATCACTTCATGGGAAATAGATGGGGAAACAATGGAAACAGTGACAGACTTTATTTTCTTGGGGTCCAAAATCACTGCAGATGGTGATTGCAGCCATGAAATTAAAAAACATGAAATTAAAACTGATCCTTGGAAGAAAAGCTATGAGCAACCTAGACAGCATATTAAAAAGCAGAGACATTACTTTGCTGACAAAGGTCCGTCTAGGCAAAGCTATGGTTTTTCCAGTAGTCATGTATGGATGTGAGAGCTGGAAAAGAAAGAAAGCTGAGTGCCGAAGAACTGATGCTTTTGAACTGTGGTGTTGGAGAAGACTCTTGAGAGTCCCCTGGACTTGCAAGAAGATCCAATCAGTCCATCTTAAAGGAAATCAGTCCTGAATATTCATTGGAAGGACTGATGCTGAAGCTGAAAGTCCAATACTTTGGCCACCTGATGTGAAGAACTGACTCACTGGAAAAGACCCTGATGCTGGAAAGATTGAAGCCAGGAGGAGAAGGGGACGACAGAGAATGAGATGGTTGGATGGCATCATCAACTCAATGGACATGAGTTTGAGTAAGCTCCGGGAGTTGGTGATGGACAGGGAAGTTGGTGTGCTTCAGTCCATGGGGTTGCAAAGAGGCAGACATGACTGAGCAACTGAACTGATTAACAAATAGACCCTTTGGAGAGTATCTCTTAAAAAAAAAAAATACAAACTGGTGAAAAATGACAAAAGATGTGATACCAAGTGTTAAAACCAGTGATAGATGTTATATCCCAGGTTTGCAACCAAGATGTAGTTTTTGCCCTTATCTTCTTCCTCTGGGTTCCTATATACTTTCCTTTTCAGGAAGGATTCAGGTCACTGCCTGGTGCTCATTTGGCTCCAGATAGAAGTCAGGAGACTTGATCTGAAAGGAAATTTAGATGGATACATGGTATTAGCCTGGCCATTCAGGATGTCTGGTCTCCTTCAGCTATCTTTATCCAGTAGTCATCTCTAAGGTGTTTAATCTTGGTTTCATTGGAAAACAGAAGAAAGGTTAACAGAGAAACAGGAATCCAAAACCAGTAAGCAAGTCAAAACAGTGTACACACAAGAACACATGGAGCAAACCCATGTGACCCCATGAGAAGGAACAATGGTTTCCAAGGGTGGAGCAAGGACAGGGCACTTGGCCCCTTTGAGCAGAGGAGGGAATCAGAGGTCCTTGGGACTGAGGGTGCTGGCTCCCACATCCACCTTCTGCTTCACTTTCCTCTAACTCGCCAAATGCATCCCTGGCAGCTCAGAGGGTAAAGCATCTGCCTACAATGTGGGAGACCCGGCTTTGATCCCAGGGTCGGGAAGACCCCCTGGAGAAGGAAATGGCAACCCACTCCAGCACTCTTGCCTGGAAAATCCCATGGTCTGAGAAGCCTGGTAGGCTACAGTCCATGGGGTCGCAAAGAGTTGGACACAACTGAGCGACATCACTTCACTTCACTTCACTTCATCTATGTTGCAGTGTAAGCTAAAGTACAAAGAACATTTAGAAGCCATGGTTTCCAATTCCTGGAAATTAAATTCTGAAATTTAAAATAAATTTTAAAAAATCAAGTTTTATGACATCATTAAAAAATATAGATTTAATGAAATTTTGATAAGCATATATGTGCATATGTGCATTTACAGAGGTGTCTGAGGAGATGGTTGCCTAAATATGAACAAGACTGATCTCTAGGTGGTAGCATTTTATATAATTTTTAATGTTTTATGTATTTTAATGTTTTAATTATAGTATGCATTATTTTTATAATCAATAAAATTTTGTTTTCTTTTCAAATTGAAAAGCAATTCATGAACTGTCAAACACCAATTATTTTTCAGAGTTAAAAGTCATCTTAGAAGTACATATTTTTTAATACAAATACATTTTTTTAAAGTGTGTGTATGCTCAGTTGCGCTTGACTGTTTTTGACCCACCAGGCTCCTCTGTCCATGGGATATTTTTTCAGGCAAGAATACTGGAGTGGGTTGCCACTTCCTCCTCCAGATTTTTAAATGAAGTGGCATTAAAATTGTTTACTACTAATGTTTAGATTCTTAAAATATTGAGTGTTTGTGACTGTCCTGATGTTAAATACAGGTTCCTGGGTACAAAAGGAGGTGCTACGGTGTCATCACTTTACTTGCATCTGACACTTCTATGTCATAGGTTTATAATTTCATAATATCTCATTCCAACTTAACTTTTTTTAAAAAGTGCTTTTGATTATCAGCTATGGGGCTCAAATGACTCTTGCATCACTTTGCAGACAGAAAGACCACCAATCATAAGCAGTGAAAATAAGTCCTCAACACATTTGCGAGCAGAATCCAGGCCCATCTCAGCCCCCATCCCCTCCCACCTACCATCTGGACCTCCCTGCGGTGACGGAGCAGCAGGAGGAAGCAAAAAGTGCCCCCTCCTCCATTAACCACTGCAGCCACTAGAAGCAGGATCCAGAAAAACAGGCCCCAAGTCATGACTTTCCTCCTTTCTCAGCACCTTACTGATCCGACAAAAACTTTACAAGGTTCTTCAAATCCCTTTCAAATCTATAATCTATGAATTTACAAATAATATCAAGCAGTAGGCTTTCAAATCGAGTGAAATTGAGTATTTTATCCCCCCTTACTAATTAGATCAACTTTTTGATGGCAGATGTATTAATAAATTTCCAATTCAAACCCTATCCTTCCACCATTTTAAGAAGTTTTTAAACTCTGAAGTTCTTCTCATAAAAGCATCTTTACCAATTTAGTGACATCTCCTTGCTTGGGGACTTTTCTGAGATTTGATCCATCGAGTACTCTCTCTCTGTCTCTCTCTCTTCTGAAGTTCTCTATTGACTTGAAATTTATAAACAAGTTTATCTTCTCCCATTCTTAAAAGGACTTTCCAGGTGGCACCGTGGTAAAGAATCCAAAGCAGGAGACAAGAGTTCAATCCCTGGGTCAGGAAGATCCCCTGGAGGAGGGCGTGGCAACCCACTCCAATATTCTTGCCTGGAAAATTCCATAGACAGAGGAGCCTGGTGGGCTACTGTCCAGGGGGTTGCAAAGTCAGGCATGACTGAGTGACTGACCACGCATGCTTAAAGCAAGGCCTAACAATACCTTCCACTTCAGCTACAATCCCACCTTTTTCTTCCCTCCACCCCCATCTTCACCTTTTATTTCTCCTCTCTTTCACCCATGATTGACTCCCTCTGCTGTCACTCTGAGTAGTAATGGCTTCTAAAGACAGAACCAATGGTCATCAGGTGGCACCTTGATGAATCATTTTATTTTGTTCATTTTTTCTTTCCTTCTTAAAATGTACTTCCATGAGGATCATGGACACTAAATTCTCCTGGTTTTTTCCCATTCCACTAGACTCTTTGTTGATTTCTTGTCTTTGCTTACTTCTAAATATTGGTGTTTTCTAGAGCCCATCCTATTTTCTCCATTTTCCTAGGCATCTCACCCAACTGATATTGTTGGTCACCCCTATATACCTCCATTTTTTTCTGAGTCCCACATCAATATTTTTAATTTCTCAGTGGATATTTATTTTTTCCTCAAACACTCAGGGAGTCTATCAGTGCACCAGTTAAGAAACAAAAATATTTAGTCTGACTATTGGTTTCTTTTTATTCCTTTTTCCCTCTTTCCAACCTGTGTTTCATTTCAAGATACAAATCTGAGCAGGTTAATCCTCAACATTAAAAAATTCCGGGTCTTCCTAAGGGTCCAAGTGAAAAATCCAAAATGTCAAACCCTGGCTTGCAGAGTCCTTCCTCTCCAGCCTGCCTGTAGATCTTCATTTTCTTTCTTTCTCCTTCTTTATGTCCTCAGGCCTGCTAAGCAACCACACATAGAGGGGTACTCTCAAGCACACCATCTTCATGCATATCACTGGGTTTCATCAGACGGTTTTCTCAGACTGAAATGCTCTCCCCTTTCTTCACAGCTCAAATGCTTCCTGCTAAATTAAACTTCCTTCAGTTTCATCTTCTTTTTCCCCACTCATGATCTTTAATACAATATGTTTGCTGCTGCTGCTGCTGCTACTAAGTTGCTTCAGTTGTGTCCGACTCTGTGCGAGCCCATAGATGGCCTCCTACCAGGCTCCTCTGTCCCTGGGATTCTCCAGGCAAGAACACTGGAGTGGGTTGCCATTTCCTTCTCCAATGCGTGAAAGTGAAAAGTGAAAGTGAGGTAGCTCAGTCATGTCCGACTCTTAGCGACCTCATGAACTGCAGCCTACCAGGCCCCTCCGTCCATGAGATTTTCCAGGCAAGAGTACTGGACTGCAAATCTTGGGCAAACCAGTACCCCATTTTTTGTGCCTAGAATAATTCCTGATTAACAGGAAGGCTCTTCAAATTTATGAATGAATTAACAAATGAAACTACAGATTCACACAATGGGTGAAATTTGGATAGCCAGAAAAATGAGAAAGTTTGGAGTTTAAGTGAATAAACAGGGCTTTCGATTATATCTCAGTGCAGTTCAGTCACTCAGTCATGTCTGACTCTTTGCGACAACATGGACTGCAGCAAACCAGGCCCCAGAGCTTGCTCAAGCTCATGTCCATTGAGTCGGTGATGCCATCCAACCATCTCATCCTCTGCCCTCCCCTTCTCCTCCCGCCTTCAATCTTTCCCAACATCAGGGTCTTTTCCAAAGAGTCAGTTCTTTGCACCAGCTGGCCAGAGTATTGGAGCTTCAGGATCAGTCCTTCCAATGAATATTCAGGACTGATTTCCTTTAGGATTGACTGTTTTGACCTTCTTGCAGTCCAAGGGTCTCTCAAGAGTTCTCCAACACCACCGCTCAAAAGCATCAATTCTTCAGCACTCAGCTTTCTTTATAGTCCAGCTCTCATATCCATATATGACTACTGGAAAATCACAGCTTTGATTATACAGACCTTTGTTGGCAAAGTAATATCTCCACTTTTTAATATGCTGTCTAGGTTGGTCATAGCTTTCCTTCCAAGAAGCAACTGTCTTTTAATTTCATGGCTTCAGTCACCATCTGCAGTGATTCTGGATCCCAAGAAAATAAAGTCTGTCACTGTTTCCATTGTTTACCCACCTATTTGCCATGAAGTGATGGGACCAGATTCCATGATCTTTGTTTTTGAATACTGAGTTTTAAGCCAACTTTTCGCTCTCTTCTTTCACTTTCATGAAGAGGCTCTTTAGTTCCTCTTTGCTTTCTGCCATAAGGGTGATGTCATCTGCACATCTGAGGTTATTGATATTTCTCCTGGCAATCTTGATTCCAGCCTATGCTTCATCCAGCCCAACATTTTGCATGATGTACTCTGCATATAAGTTGAAAAAGCAGGGTGACAATATACAGCCTTGACATACTCTTTTCCCAGTTTGGAACCAGTCCATTGTTTCAAATCTGGTTCTAACTGTTGCTTCTTGACCTGCATACATATTTCTCAGGAGGCAGACAGTCTGGTATTCCCATCTCTTGAAGAATTTTTCAGTTTGTTGTGATCCACACAGCCAAAGGCTTTAGCATAGTCAGTTAAGCAGAAATAGATGTTTTTCTGGAACTCTCTTGCTTTTTCTGTGATCCAATGCATGTTGGCAATTTGATCTCTGGTTCCACTGCCTTTTCTAAATCCAACTTGAAAATCTGGAAGTTCTCAGTTCACTTCATCCATACTTGTATGAATTACTTGTAACAACTATGATTAATATGTGCTATTATATGACTCCCTACTCTCTCCTCAGTCCAAGCATTTTCATCAGAAGAAGTGGACTTTTGTCATCCTCTCCAACGTTCCCTAGCTTGGCCTCCATGTCTCTCCCTGAGTGCCCTTCTCTTCCTGACATTCTTCTCAGCACTAAATATTTACCCTGTGCTGCCATCTTGAACTTAACAGAGCTAATTCAGATTATTAATTCAAAACAGATTTATTTCACACTTGTTGCAGTCTAATGGTGGTAAACTGGATAAGTACTTGTGACTAATACTTATTTACTCATCCATTTACCTCTTTGCAGTTGTAAAATAATGCATGCAAAATGTACTGGAATAAAACAGATAGCAGAAGCTATTGATGATAAAGCTTAGTACATCTCTATATTGATGCATCCTTAGCAAAAAGGTTAGGAAATGGTTTTCAGATTTTTTTTCCTCAGGAGCAATCCTGAGATTCTATGTCTAAGAGTAGAGGAGGACTTGTGTTTGACACCCACTTTTCTAAGGTTATCATACCCAGCCACTGAAATTTAGAGAAAAACTAGAACCTATAAGCTGATAAAAGTCAGAAGTTCTTAATTTTTGGAGTGAGTGCCACTTCAATAGTGAGATAGCAACCTGTTTACTATCTTTTATTTAGATATCAAAGTCTTACCATTTCACTGGAATGTAGCTATCATTCAAAGTCAACTATTCATCATCATATTGGGGAGTCTCAATTGATCAAACAATCACAAACTAATTGCTAAATGTCAATATAATTATCAACTGAGTGTCACCTGAAGGAGAAGAAATATAGCTCAAATCTCCTTAAATAAATGTCTATATCCTATTTTGCATGAACCAAGTATTTTGCATCTCAGAGCAAATTTTTAAAAATTACAAAATATGAATCAATTCTAATAATTTATCCATGTTTTCAGTATATGGGTACAACAAAGATACAGGTTGTGATTTTGCTCAATTCAACTACATTCTTAAGGACAGATATACATGAAATGTTACTGAACAGTGATGCTATGTCTCCATCATTTTTACTTTTTTCTGTACAAAAGAGAATATCCAAGACTGAAGTTATTGAATCAACCAGAAAGGTTGATTGATAACATATTGTTACTGGTAGCAATGAACCGTTAACAGAGCTGTGGGAAAACCCTAGCAACCTGGGGAAACATGGCCTCATAATCCTGGGAAAACTGAACAAGATACCCTCCATGCTATTGTGTATTTTGTGCTAGACTTTAAGAGACAGGAGAGAGTAAAGAGAAAGACAAACATTTTAAGCTTGTGCCTAAGCGATGTCAATACAGGAAATACTGAATACTCAATACCACCAATTCAGCTTTGCCTGTGGAGGAAGCAGATTTAAAGGAAGGTAAGCCAGGCTTGAAGAGAATAAAAGACATGCCCAGAGATCATCCTAAGGGACCTGTGGAAGGACAATAAACAAAAACATCCCTCAGTGATGGGGGGTGGATGTCACAAGTTGCTTAAGTGTATATGAAACTTGAGTATTTGTGACCCCAGCTGATGGAATCACCTCTCTCCTATTACTCACTGAATCACTACCCACTTATTAGTAGAAAGAATAGAGAAAGGGACCTTGTTTCATGGACAATGAGAGCTATCTCTCTGCTCAGATATCTAAAGAGTCTTGCTGGTGGGATGGTGCTTAGATAATGTTCATTAGCTGTGTATCTCTGTTGAGAAAACATGCCTACTTAACCTATACGTGACATAAAAAGGTCACCTTTCATTTCTGTGCACAATTTTTCCCATGCCATGAAAATGAGGTAAATGGTAAGAATAACACACAAATGTGCTAGTTCAGAATATTTATTTTTCTTCTAAATGCCTCATGATTTTCTTTTTAAATGGCAGCTGCTGAAAATATGGAATAGCTACTGTGTACTTGGTTTTATTATCCTTACTGAAAAATCTCTAGAAATAAATAATTCACATAGTTGGATTTATAAGGGCAACTTGGTTACTGTTGCTTTGGAAACTAGTTTTTCTGTGTATGTCCACAGACTCAGTTGATATTAACCATTATTTTTTAAATATCACAAATAATTCTGAATTTGCCAGGGACTGTTTTTCTTCTCCCTTTATTGGTTGGATAAAGGCTATTCAAATTACATAGAAAAGGGTATGATCACGAGTAACATCTAACCTGCACTTTCTGCTCTAGTAACTGCAAAATGTATAACAGAACTAGGGCTTTGTGTTCAGTCAGGGAAGCTAGGGGTTAAATCTAGGGTGCCTTTCTGGCATTATAAATTTGAAATTTTCTCAGTGTAGTAAGGGTTGCTTTGTGATTCACTGAAGATTTCATTTAGGAATATTTAATTAAATATTTACATGTGTAGATGCTATTAACAGATGGAAAATCTCATGGACAGAGGAGCCTGATAGGCTGCAGTCCATGGGGTCGCTAAGAGTCGGACACAACTGAGCGACTTCAACTTCACTTTCACTTTTCACTTTCATGCATTGGAGAAGGAAATGGCAACCCACTCCAGTGTTCTTGCCTGGAGAATCCCAGGGATGGGGGACCCTGGTGAGCTGCCGTCTATGGGGTCGCACAGAGTCGGACAGGACTGAAGCAACTTAGCAGCAGCAGCAGCAGCAGCAGTGTTCTTTTAAAAATAGTTAACAAGTTAAAGCTGTAGCTACCACTCCTCTGTTCCACCATAATTATATAATTTAAAGCTATCATTATTTAAGGAAAAAATCACAAATAAATAAACATCAAAGCTATCCATTCAAGACATTTCCCTCTAGTTCTTAACTGTATAAAACAAAAATTGTAAAATCTTGGTTTTGAAACAAATTTGGAAGTCCTCTTAGAGTGAAAAGGTTTTTCTTGATGAGGATAAAAATGAATGATGGTGATTTGGGGCTGGATCTATGGACTGTCCAATCAGATAGGGGTGAAAGGCAAATCACAAAACTCCCCAGGGACAAAAGATACACATAATGGAAGCTCTAAACTACCCAGATATCCTGTAAAGATACAGTCTGCTAAAAACCAGTTTATCTCATAAAATTTGCCTTGTTTTTCAGACAATATCATTTTTCAGATTTTAGAGAAAACAATAAAGGCAATTGTTAGTCTAAACTTGGTTACTAAGACTGCAAAGGATTGATGAACAAAAATTGACAGGTGCTTTGGGACCATGCTGCTTCAAAATTTATAACAGCCAAGGAAGTATGTATTTGGTATAATCAATAGGATCAGCAGTTCTTGAAAAGGTAAGTAGTCCCACTACCTACCCATTAGAATGGCCAAAATCTAGGAACAATGGTAATACCAAAAGCTGGTGAGCTTGGAAGCAATAGAAATTCTCATTCATTGCTAGTGGGTGTGCAAAATAGTATAGCCACTTTGAAAAACAGTTTGGTGCTTTCTCATAAAACTAAGGCCACTTTCACTGTAAAATCCAGCAACTGTACTCCTTGATATTAACTCAATTGAACTGAAAACTTAAGTACACATAAAAACTTTCCCAAAATATTTACAGCAGCTTCATTTATACTCAGCAAAAGTTGGAAGCAACCAAGATATCCTTCAGTAGAGGAATAGATAAATAAACTGTGGTACACCCAAACAGTGAATATTATTCAGCACAAAATCAAATGACCTATCAAGCTGAAAAGATATGGAGGAACATTAAATGCATGTTACTAAGTGAAAGAAATCAATCTAAAAAGGTTACATACTGTGTGAGTCCAACTGCATGACATTCTGGAAAAGTCAAAACTATGGACAAGATAAAAAGATTAGTGGTTGTCAGGGGTCCAGGGGTGGTGAGACGAGGTGAGGTGAGGGAACATGTTCAACAAACATTTGGTGACTAAATAAGATAATGGAAATGAACTGGAGAGAATTTGGAAAAACAAAGAGAAGTGATTATTAGATGGTGACTTTTGTCTCTCTTTTATTTCTTTTATTGCTGTTCTACATTTCATAAAGAACACTTTCAAATAACAAAGAAATCAAGATATATGTGCACATAATGTTTCCCTGATTTTCCATTATGGTAACTGAAAGAGAAAGTAAATCTAATTTGTTGTAACTTGTAGTTTACACCTTCTGATAACTACCACATTTTATTCTATGCATTCACAAGTTATCTAAGTATTCACAAGCTTAATTATCATTCTGAGTGTTGCTCAAACTTGATATTAATCAGGTTTACCCAAACACAAAATACCCAAATTTTTTTCTTTTTTGACTGTTGAAAATAGATTTGTCTATAAATTTAAACTGTCACACTGAGGAACTATCATGCTGAAGGAATGCTAAAGGATGACTAATAAAGATACATTCTTTATGAGGACAGAATATGTGGAGTTTGTAATATATTTTTGCTACGGCTGGTGTCCTTGAAAAAGATGTAAGGTTGATTCTGAATCAGTTTATGAATGACTCATTTGGTTTCAAGTAGTAATACCATTTACTTCCTATTGTCTGGAACTAGATTTTAACTGGAAGTAAAGAATGAGAGCCTAAATATGCTTCTTCACCTCTTAACAGTGCAAGTTTGCTTCCAAGGAGCACCAAATCATAGAGAAGACAAAATATTATGTTACTAATTCAATAAATATTTACCACATCTACTTAAAATACAAAGTACTGTGGGTGAATTAAAATTAAATAAAATTTATTTATTTAATAAATGTATGATGTGGTAAGAGAATAATGGATATACAAACTACTTAAGACCTGACCTATAGAAATAAGTTTATAAAAACATTGGTGTTTGGCCACACTTCATGAAGAAGGTGGCATTTCATAGGTCTTTGCAGAATAATAAAATATGTAGAAGAAAAAGAAGAAGTTGAGGGGGGAGTGCACGTAAGGGGAGAGGTGGGGAGGTGGTTGGTCTAAGCAAAAACAACTTCATTAGCAAAGGTAGAGAGGACTAAAAGTGTCAGGTGTTTATGGGATGTATGGAATATTTCCACAAAGGATGATTGTTTAAAAAGATAAAATGGAAGACAGACCTAAAGATTATGTTTTGGATAATATTGTGGGAAGCAGCAGATTCTAGGCTAAAATGATTGTATTTGTTCCATAGGAAATGAGGAACTTATTAAAAGTTTACATGGAGAAGTGACATTATCATAGCTGTACTCCAGGGCCCTGAATATTCATTGGAAGGACTAATGCTAAAGCTGAAGCTCCAATACTTTGGCAACTTGATGCGAAGAGCTGACTCATTGGAAAAGATCCTGATGTTGGGAAAGATTGAGGGCAGGAGGAGAAGCAGAAGACAGGATAAGATGGTTGGATGGCCATCACCAACTCAATGGACATGATTTTGAGGAACTCCAGGAGATAGCTGGGCTCATGTCACTAAATTCTGGCCTATGTGATTTAGCAAAAATGTACTGTATGACATCTAGAAAACGTCCTTACACGGAGAAGATGTGTTTTGTCCCTACTCCTTACCACTTGTTGTAGCGCAAACCCTGGGGCCAGAAGGTAAGCAGCCACGTAGAAAAGATGAAGAGGCCAGGTATTCGGGATGGCAAAGCCATGATGCAGAAGGAATCTGGTGCTCTGATAACCATAGAGTCGCTGCATGTTGCTAGCATGTGGGAGGTAGATAAAAATCTTGCTTATGCTTATGGTTTTGATTTCCCCATCACTTGCAACCAAATCTAATCTTTAGAATTACTATTGTTCTAGATCTTAAAATTTGTCATCAGAAGAAAAAAATTGTAAGTGTGTATGGGGATGGGTGTTAATAATACTTATTGCAGATATCATTTTGTAATATATGCAAATTATGAGTTATTATGCTGTATACCTGAAAGTATTATAATGTTATATGTAAAATTCTCTGGACTTGGCAGGTGTTGAAAGCTGTATTCTCTTCGGGAATGATTTTCAAGTTTCCTTGGAGGGAAGCCCATTACTGGGAAGACGTATCCAAGTTTCCTGTGGTGCAGGGCAATGAACCACCTCTGATTGAGTGCCCATGATTCCTACCTGGGCCCCTAGACTTTCAGGGTGCCCCTCCAGCGTCTCTCTTCTGAGAGAGAGAATCTCGCAGAGCCTCCTCACCTACTCTTCTCTACTTCTCCTTTCCCTCATCTGGTCTGTAAGAAACTCACGCATTCTTTGTCCCCAACAAATTCTGGAAAAACAGACTGCCTCCATGGATCAATGTCTCCTCATTCCATGCTCAGAGCAGCCTCCTACCCTTTCATCTGTCTGACCTGACACTGGGTCCAGTAGGTCTCCAAGAAGCAAGAACTTCGAAGAACCATGCCAAGCTCGCTGGTTTTGATGCCTGTTTTTCAAGGCAGTATAAAAAAGCAGAGGATAGTAGACTTACAGTCCTCTGATAGCTTTCCCCTAATTCCTCTTCTAATCTCCATTTCTGCCCTTTTGGATCATCAACATGGGTGGAGACCTACTCAGAACTAGTTTTTGATCATCTCCTTTGCAAGTACCATAGGCTAATCTCACACCTCATTTGATATATGGGAGACATTTGCACATGCTTACAAGGCCTCAGCCAAAGCTAAGACTTAGATTCTTTAGTTTTAGTATTCGGTTATAATCATGAATATCTACTTTTTTAAATTTAGTTTTCATCATGTTTAGATACACTTTGTTGGATTTTTGTTATTATTTTTGTTTCGAAAACAATCATTTGCTTGTATGGACAAGATTCATTATTAAAAATGCCACCCACTGTTCACAAAAGGCAACATGTTGCCCAGTCTTCCAAATTTCCACTGGCCAACTTTCAAGGAATTCACTTAAACCACCTGGGGTATGTTTGCTACTACCCCACCCTATTTTGTAACAGTTAGCCATTGTTTTCTCCCTGTTTAAGTTGGTACATCTGCAAAGGTTGTTACCTAGCCTTCCAAGCTAACAATAATGGCACTAAAGATGTTTGGCATAGTTGGAGACAACGGCAGGAAGCGATATCATAAGTAGGTAACACTTACTTGATCTTTTAATCTATATTGGTTTAATGAAAATAAAGCAATGGTTTTCTTGTATTGTAGGACCACCTTTAAGAAAACTGTAGAATAAAATTATTGAAATTTTCCAAATAATTTATCCTTTTGTATTCAGGATTTTAAAACTTTAGAGTTTTAGAAGTTGATATTTTATTAGTTGGTCCCCAATTCAGAGCTTGGCTACTACCCACTTTTGATTTTGGGCATCACCTCATTACAGACAAGTAAAAAAAATAGCCACCTCAATGCTTTGTTAGAGAGGATAAGAAGAGGTCTGTAGCATTGCTACCAAATACAAATTTCTTGTTGATACTAGCAATCAATCACTTTATTCACCAAAAATATAGTTAATAAAGTGTCTACTCAGTTAATGAGATAAAATTCTGAGGTTTTGTATGTGTTGGGATGTATTGTGTGTATGGTGGGAAGAGAGAGAAAAAAGGGGGGGAAATGGTAATATCTAAGAAATTACACATGTGAAAGCAGCATTTTAAAAATGCAAAAGGAAACAGAATAAAGTGTATTTAATAACTGCCACATATAAACTGAAGTATGTTCACAGAAAAATTATCCAAAAGTGATAAAGTCAAACCATATTATGTGAAGAGGACCGAAAAATTGATGCTTTTGAACTGTGGTGTTGGAGAAGACTCTTACGGGTCCCTTGGACAGCAAGGAGATCCAATCAGTCCATCCTAAAAGAAATCAGTCCTGAATATTCTTTGGAAGGACTGATGCTGAAGCTGAAACTCCAATACTCTGGCCACCTGATGTGAAGAACTGACTCACTGGAAAAGACCCTGATGCTGGGAAAGATTGAAGATGGGAGGAGAAGGGGACAACAGAGGATTAAATGGTTGGATGTCATCACCGACTCAATGGACATGAGTTTGAGTAAACTCCAGGAGTTGGTGACGGACAGGGAGGCCTAGTGTGCTGCAGTCCATGGGGTCACAAAAAGACAGATACGACTGAGCAACTGAGCTGAACTGACTGATTTGTGTGCAGAAGACAATCTCATGGGAAATATGTGAGCTACTTCATGTGTTGGAAGGTTTATCATTTATAGAGAGAATAGACTCTCATGGTTCCTAGTTTCTTAAAGAACAAAGCCCATGCACCTCAGTTTGGCATACAAAAATCTTACACAATCTGATTCCAAATTGCTTTTCCAACTGTAGGCTTTCTAATTGCAAACACATCAACTCCAAACAATTTGTCTTACTTCTACTTTTTCCTTGTATTATTTTCCTACCAAGAATGCCTTATTCCTCTTTTCTGTCTAAAGGACACTTACTCATCATCTAAAGATCAGTATGGATTTTTTCTTTTTTAAAAATTAATTAATTAATTAATTAATTTTTATTTTACTTTACAATTCTGTATTGGTTTTGCCATACATTGACATGAATCCACCACGGGTGTGATTGCTTTACAGAATTTTGTCTTCTATCAAATTTCAACATGAATCAGCCATAGGTATACATATAATCCCTCCCTTTTGAACTCCCCTCCCATCTCGCTCCCCACCCCACCCCACCCCTCTAAGTTGATACAGAGTCCCTGCTTAAGTTTCCTGATCCATACAGCAAATTCCTGTTGGCTATCTATTTTACATATGGTAGTGTAAGTTTCCATGTTACTCTTTCCATACCTCTCACCCTCTCTTCCCCTCTCCCCGTGTTCATAAATCTATCCTTTATGTCTGTTTCTCCATTGCTGCCCTGTAAATAAATTCTTCTGTATCATTTTTTAAGATTCTGTTTAAATGCATTAGAATATGGTATTTATCTTTCTCTTTCTGACTTACTTCACTCTGTATAATAGGTTCTAGGTTCATCCACCTCATTAGAACTGACTCAAATGCATTCCATTTTATGACTGAGCAATATTCCATTGTGTATATGTACCACAGCTTCTTTATCCATTCATCTGTCGATGGACACCTAGGTCACTTCCATGTTCTAGTTATTGTAAATAGTGTTGCAATGAACAATGGGATACATGTGTCTTTTTCAAGTTTGGTTTCCTTAGGGTATACGCCTAGGAATTGGCGTGGTGGGTCATGGGAATAAAAAATTATTCCTAATTTTTTAAGGAATCTCCATAACATCATCCATAGTGGCTGTACCAATTTACATTCCCACCAACAGTACAAGAGCATTCCCTTTTCTCCACACCCTCTCCAGCATTTATTGTTTGTAGACTTTTTGATGATGGCTGTTCTCACTGGTGTGAGGTGATATCTCATTGTAGTTTTGATTTGCATTTCTCTATGCAAATGAGAATGAGAATGAATGATGGTGAGTATCTTTTCATGTGTCATGTTGGCCATCTGTATGTCTTCTTTGGAGAAATGTCTGTTTAGGTCTTTTTCCCACTTTTCGATTGGGTTTTTTGCTTTTCTGGCATTGAGTTGTATGAGCTGCTTGTATATTTTGGAAATTAATCCTCTGTCAGTTGTTTCGTTTGCTGTTGTTTTCTCCCATTCTGAGGGTTGTCTTTTCACCTTATCATTTCCTTTGCTATGAAAAAGCTTTTAAGTTTAATCAGGTCCCGCTTATTTACTTTTGTTTTTATTTCCGTTACTCTAGGAGGTGGGTCATTGACGATCTTGCTTTGATTTATCTCATCAAGTGTTCTGCCTATGTTTCCCTCTAAGACTTTTATAGTTTCTGATCTTCCATTTAGATCTTTAATCCATTTTGAGTTTATCTTTGTGTATGGTGTTAGGAAGTGTTCTAATTTCATTCTTTTACATGTAGCTGTCCAGTTTTCCCAGCACCATTTATTGAAGAGGCTGTCTTTGCCCCAGTGTATATTCTTGCCTCCTTTGTCAAAAATAAGGTACCCATAGGTGTGTGTGTTTATTTCTGGGCTTTCTATCTTGTTTCATTGGTCTATATTTATGTTTTTGTGCCAGTACCCTACTGCCTTGATGACTGTAGCTTTGTAGTATAATCTGAAGTCAGGAATGTTGATTCCTCCAGCTCCATTCTTCTTTCTTAAGACTGCTTTGGCTATTTGGGGTCTTTTGTGTTTCCATAAGAATTGTGAAATTTATTGCCCTAGTTCTGTGAAAAATGCCACTGGTAATTTGATAGGGATCACATTGAATCTGTAGATTGGTAATATAGTCATTTTCACAATATTGATTCTTCCTAACCAGAAACATGGAATATCTCTCCATCTGTTTATGTCAACTTTGATTTCTTTCATCAGTGTCTTATAATTTTCTGTGTACAGTTCTTTTGTCTCCTTAGGTAAGTTTATTCCTAGATATTTCATTCTTTTTGTTGCAATGGTGAATGGGATTGCTTCCTTAATTTCTCTTTCTGATTTTTCATTGTTAGTATATATAAATGCAATTGATTTCTGTGTATTGATTTTGTATCCTGCAACTTTGCTAAATTCACTGATTAGCTCTAGTAATTTTCTGATACTATCTTAATGGTTTTCTATATATAGTATCATGTCATCTGCAAACAACGGGAGCTTTACTTTTTCTTTTCCAATCTGGATTCCTTTTATTTCTTTTTCTTCTCTGATTGCTGTAGCTATATGCAGAGTACATCAAGGGAAACTCTGGGCTGGAAGAAGCACAAGCTGGAATCAAGATTGCTGGGAGAAATATCAATAACCTCAGATATGCAGATACACCACCCTTATGGCAGAAAGTGAAGAGGAATTAAAAAGCCTCTTGATGAAAGTGAATGAGGAGAGTGAAAAAGTTGGCTTCAAGCTCAACATTTAGAAAACGAAGATCATGGCATCTGGTCCCATCACTTTATGGGACATAGATGGGGAAACAGTGGAAACAGTGTCAGGCTTTATTTTGGGGGGGCTCCAAAATCACTGCAGATGGTGATTGCAGCCATGAAATTAAAAGATGCTTACTCCTTGGAAGGAAAGTTATGACCAACCTAGACAGCATATTAAAACCCAGAGACATTACTTTGTCAACAAAGGTCCATCTAGTCAAGGCTATGGTTTTTCCAGTAGTCATGTATGGATGTGAGAGTTGGACTGTGAAGAAAGCTGAGCGCCAAAGAATTGCTGCTTTTGAACTGTGGTGTTGGAGAAGACTCTTGAGAGTCCCTTGGACTGCAAGGAGATCCAACTGGTCCATCCTAAAGGAGATCAGTCCTGTGTGTTCATTGGAAGGACTGATGCTGAAGCTGAAACTCCAATACTTTGGCCACCTCATGCGAAGAATTGACTCATTGGAAAAGACTCTGATGCTGGGAGGGATTGGGAGCAGGAGGAGAAGGGGACGACGGATGATGAGATGGCTGGATGGCATCATCGACTTGATGCACATGAGTTTGGGTGAACTCCAGGAGTTGGTGATGGACAGGGAGGCCTGGCGTGCTGCAATTCATGGGGTCGCAAAGAGTCGGATACGACTGAGTGACTGAACTGAACTGAACTGAGGACTTCCTAAAACAAAAAAACAAAAGCCCAGGACTAGATGGCTTCACAAGAGAATTCTATCAAACATTTAGAGAAGAGCTAATGCCTATCCTTCTAAAACGCTTTCAAAAAATTACAGAGAAAGGAACACTTCCAAACTCATTTTATGAGGCCACCATCACCCTGACCAAAACCAAAGACAACACAAAAAAAGAAAACTACAGGCCAATATCACTGATGAATATGGATGCAAAAATCTTCAAGAAAATTTTAGCAAACAGAATTCAGCAACACATCAAAAAGCTCATACACCATGATCAAATTTGGTTTATTTCAGGGACAAGAGGATTCTTCAATATGTGCAAATCAATCAATGTGATATACTATATTAACAGATTAAAAGATAAAAACCATATGATAATCTCAATAGATGCAGAAAAGCCTTTGACAAAATTCAGCACCCATTTATGATTAAAACTCTTCAAAAAATGGGCATAGAAGAAACCTACATCAATATAGTAAAGGCCATATATGATAAGCCTACAGCAAATATTATTCTCAGTGGTGAAAGACTGAAAGCATTCCCCCTAAGATAAGGAACAAGACAAGGGTATCCACTTTCACCACTATTATTCAACATAGTGTTGGAAGGCCTAGCTACAGCAATCAGAGAAGATAAAAATCAGAACGAATTTCTAAGTAAACATTTAACTTCCTATTCTTCCTACATGATGATTCCTAAATCTAGGATTATTATTGTTGCTGTAATTTCCCATTATCATTTTTACATAATAAAGTTTAAATTTCCATAATGTAGATGAAGAATTTGAAAACAAAAATTGAGCTTGACCATTATGTCCCCACAATTACTGATGAATAGCTATGTAAGGTTGAAATGAAGAAAGTCTTTGTCAGCAAACACTAAAGACATAATACATTAGGAAAATATTACCTGGTTTGTCACAAAAAATAGAAATAAAAAGTAAAAAATGAAATTAAGGGGCAAACAATAATGTTCCCATTATAAGTTGGGAAATTAAATATATTCAAAACACACAGAGTACTGACTATTCAGTGCTCCACCTGCCTAATCAGAATGGATCACTTGTTCCCCTCTAATCTCATAGCATTTTTGTTTTCAATCACTTTCAACATGTTCTAATTCTATATGGATCTTTTTCGACTAGTCTGAGATTCTCTAAAGTGGAACTATTTCACCTTTATCTTCTCCTTTTTGCTCTTCAATTAGTAATTCAAACAGTGGAACTGTAATAAGCTGAATTATGGGCTGAATTATGCCCCCCTAAATAATGTGTATTTTCTAACCCATGGTACTTGTGAACATGATACTACTTGGAAATAGGGTATTTGCAGATATAGTCAAGCTAGAATGACATCATTAGGGTGAGCCCTAATCTGTGTTTTATAAGAAGTGAAAATACAAACACAGACACACAGGGAAATACCATGTTATGATGGAGGCAGAGATGGGAGTATGCTCAGTCACTCAGTCGTGTCCAACTCTGCAACCCCGTGGACTGCAGCCTGCCAGGCTCCTGTGCCCATGGGATTCTCCAGGCAGGAATACTAGAGTGCCTTGCCATTGCCTACTCCAGGGCATCTTCCTGACCCAGGGATCAAAACCCTGTCTGCTACCCCGACAGACGGATTCTTTACCACTTGGCCACCTGCGAAGCCTCAGAGAGGGGAGAGACGCATCTAAAGCTAAAAAAAAAAAAAAAAAAAAAAAAAACACAAGAACTGCTGGCAACACCAGAAGCTACAAAAAGAGCATGGCACAGATTCTTTCCCAGAAATTTCAGTGAGAGAATGGCCCTGCCAATTCCTTGATTTTGGACTTCTAGGCTCCAGAGATAGAATAAATTTCTATTGTTGTAAGTCATCCAGTTTTTGGTACTTTGTTACATCAGCTTCTACATGACCTCCAGGGATAAATTCAGAACCAAAAGTTGGATTTTAGAGGGAGAAAATTCTTACTCTATATTAGGAAAAAGCTTCTTAGCGTGAAAGTAGTTCATAGGCGAAATTACTTCAGGAGGTATGGAGTTCTGCTTTGTGGCAAGGAATATAAATTTATGCTGAATAAATATATGATGCAGCTATATAAAGAAATGCAAGCCACAGATAGGTATTTAGACACTGTTCTAAAATCTAAGATTCTGAAATATGCTATTTCAAATTAACAAAATAGTTAATAACTGTTTGACAGTCTAGTTTTTATAATCCAAGATTCATTGACATGAGTAAGCTTAGTCAAGTTGTCCTGGGCTGAATGAGGTCAAGTAATATTAGCTCCATCTACTGGTATATGAACAATGACTGTGATAATATTTATGCAAGTTACCTTGAACAGCATATAACAGATATTCAGTAAAAAATGATTTCCTTTCCTTTTCCTTTTCCAGAAGGTAGAAAAACAAAAATAAGAACTATGGATGTCTTAAAGTTTTTAAATTTATCTAAAATCCCTATATCTGAAAAAGATAATTCAGGTAATATGCAAAGTTCATTTTAGACACTGATTTTTAGATTAAGGAGGTCTTATTAAAGTAGAATTAAAATTTGAGTACAACTGGGCCAAGCCAAAATACAAGATTATAATTCAATTAAACCAACACATAAAGCCCTTTGTAAGAGTCAAAAATAATGCAAGATGAGAATACAAATGTAAATACGGCTATTTTTGACAACACATTTCAATTACTGAAATAAATATAATCTTTCTTTATTGTGCTTGTATAGAAGAAAACATTCAATTAAGATACATTGAATTGTAAATGTCTGATGACTATTGGGGTTAAAACACTCTTCAAATAACTATGACGATTATAGCTCATCTTCTGTACTTTTTGTGGATTATTATTTTATGAAAACAAGCCAAAGAAAATCTCAACAATTTTGTATATACATGAGAATAAATGGATATCATGTATATGTATGTGTATATATAAATATCTATATATTTATAGAGTCTCTGAATTGCTACAGTTTAGAGTATAAACACATAACACATGTATATTTTTCACCAGTTATGTGACAAATCTGTGTTGGAATTGACTTTTCATAAATGTGTCTTCTCTACCTCAACTTTATTGTTGTAGTCTCCCTCTATTGCTCCCTATAGGAAAACATTTAGAAGCAAACATATTCCCACACCAGATCAGATCGACTATATTCTTTGTAGCCAAAGATGGAGAAGTTCTATACTGTCAGCAAAAACAAGACTGCGAGCTGACTGTGGCTCAGATCATGAACACCTTATTACAAAATTCAGACTGAAATTGAAGAAAGTAGGGAAAAACAACAGGCCATTCAGGTATGACCTCAATCATATCCCTTAAGATTATGTGGTGGAAGTGACAAATAGATTCAAGGGATCAGATATGATAGAGTGCCTGAAGAACTATGGACAGAGGTTTGTAATGTTGTAGAGGAGGTGGTAATCAAAAAGAAATGCAGAAAGGCAAAGTAGTTGTCTGAGGAGGCCTTACAAATAGCTGAGAAAAGAAGAGAAAGTCAAGGAAGGAAAGGAAAGATATACCCATCTGAATGCAGAGTTCCACAGAATAGCAAGAGAGATAACAAACATTTTTAACTGAACAGTGCAAATAGGGGGAAATAGTACAATGGGAAAGACTAGAGATCTCTTCGAGAATATTAGAGATACCAAGTGAGAGTTTCATGCAAAGATGGGCACAATAAAGGACAGAAATGGTATGGACCTAACAGAAGCAGAAGATATTAAGAAGAGATGGCAAGAATACACAGAAGAGCTATACAAAAAAGATCTTCATGAACCAGATAACCATGATGGTATGATCACTCACCTAGAGCTAGACATCCTGGAGTGCGAAGTCAAGTGGGCCTTAGGCAGCATCACTACGAACAAAGCTAATAGAAGTGATGGAACTCCAGTTAAGCTATTTCAAATCTTAAAAGATGATGCTGTGAAAGTGCTGCACTCAATATGCCAGCAAATTTGGAAAACTCAGCAGTGGCCACAGGAATGGCAAAGTTCAAATTTTCATTCCAATCCCAAAGAAGGGTAATGCCAAAGAATGTTCAAACTACTGCAAAATTGCACTCATTTCACATTCTAGCAAGGTAATACTCAAAATCCTTCAAACTAGGCTTGTGAACTAAGTGAACTAAGTTCTTATGAACAGTATGTGAACTAAGAACTTCCAGACGTACAAGTTGGATTTAGAAAAGGCAGAGGAACCAGAGATCAAATTGCCAACACTGACTGGATCATAGAAAAAGCAAGAGAATTCCAGAAAAACATCTATTTCTGCTTCATTGACTACACTAAAGCTTTGACTGTGTGGATCACAACAAACAGGAAAATTCTTCAAGAGATGGGAATACCAGACCACCTGAGCTGCCCCTTGAGAAACCTGTATGCAGGTCAAGAAGCAACAGTTAAAACCAGACCTGGAACAATGGACTGGTTCCAATTTGAGAAAGGAGTACATCAAGACTGTATATTGTCACCCTGCATATTTAACTTCTATGCAGAGTACATCATGTGAAATGCTGGGCTGGATGAAGCTCAAGTTGGAATCAAGATTGCTGGGAGAAATATCAATAACCTCAGATATGCAGATGACACCATCCCAATGGCAGAAATCAAAGAGGAATTAAAGAGCCTCTTGATGAAGGTGAAAGAGAAGAGCTGGCTTAAAATTCAGCATTCAAAAATTGAAGATCATGGCATCTGGTCCCATCACTTCATGCAAATAGATGAGGACACAAGGAAACAGTGATAGACTTTATTTTCTTGGGCTCCAAAATCACTGTGGACAGTGGGCGCAGCCATGAAAATAAAAGACTTGCTTCATGGAAGAAAAACTATGACAAACCTAGATAGCATATTAAAAAGCAGAGACATCACTTTGCCAAAAATGGTCCATATAATCAAAGCTATCCAGTATTCATGTACAGATGTAAGATCTGAACAATAAAAAAGGCTGAGCATCGAAGTTTTAATGCCTTGGAACTGTGGTGCTGGAGAAGATTCTTGAGAGTCCCTTGGACAGCAAGGATATCAAGCCAGTCAATTCTAAAAGAAATCAACCCTGTATATTCATTGGAAAGAATGATTCTGAAGCTCCAATGCTTTGGCCACCCGATGTGAAAAGTTAACTCATTGGAAAAGACCCTGATGCTGGGAAAGATTGAAGACAGGAGGAGAAGGGGGCGACAGAAGATGAGATGGTTGGATGGCATTACCGACTCAATGGATATGAGTTCGAGCAAACTCTGGGATATAGCGAAGGCCAGGGAAGCCTGTCGCAGAGTAGGACGCCACTGCGTAACTGAACAACAACCCTCTACTGCCCCCTAAGGGAAACATTTAGCAGCAAACATATTCCCATACCCAAATCCTGACTCAGTCGAACCTGACTCTGAGCGACCCCATGAAACAGAGCCCGCCAAGCTCCTCTGTTCATGGGATTCTCTAGGCAAGAATGATGGAGTAGCTTACCATGCCCTCCTCCATGGGATCTTCCCGACCAGGGGTCAAACCAGTGTCTCTATGTCTCTTGCATTGGTAGGCAGGTTCTTTACCACTATGGGCCACCTGGGAACCCCAAATATCTCATTACATACTATTATTTTTTAACCTGTGTCTTATGAGGTAATAGACAATGAAATTATAGTATATCTACTCCCAGTCAAAATAACTCCTTGGAAAGACCATTTATGTGCCCTGTGCAAAAGTTAGTCCGTTGTTTCAATATTTTAAGAAACTATAGTCACAGAAAGAGTATTGCCTGGTAAATGTTTATTTAAAACATGCCCCCAAACTGGGCTGAAACTCTGAAATGTTAAGAGTTCCTTCAGAAGTGTTTACCCAGATTCACAAATCTTTCAGACTGTGTCTGTACAGAGTTGCTGACTCAAGTCATTTCTTCAGACAGGCTTCTCTGGTACCTTTTTATTTTGTTCCAACAAAAATATTTTCAAGAGCAAGGAAAGTTTTTCTTGAGAGGCCATTTCTACACACTGAAAATTTTATTTCAATAATTCTGCCTTTTGGGAACTCAATAAACTTTGAAACTGAAGAAGAAAAAGAGTAACTTAAACACTTATGTAGCTTTAGCTACATATCATCAATTTCCTTTCTAAACAGTTACCTTTGTGAGGTCTCCCACACTATCAACTCTCACCATTATAAAAGTCTGATTACAGCACAGTAATTAAAATAAAGCTGAGAAAAGAACATTTTTAAACTAATTTGCATCTCTGTTGGAGTTGTGTGATTTCCAGTGTGCACTTATTGCTTTGAGATGTTGGGAGGAATATAGCACAGGTTTTCAAATCAAACAGGTAGATTCAAATCCTAGCTCTGACAGTCATTAGCCATGTGCCCTTGGGACGTTCATTCCCAGTAGTCTTGAGCAAATTGGAGAAGGGAATGGCAACCGGTTTCAGTATTCTTGCCTGGAGAATCCCATGGACAGAGGAGCCTGGTGGGCTACAGTCCATGAGGTCGCAAGGAGTTGGACATGACTGAACAACAAACAGTGTGCAAATAAGGGTAAGGAATACCTATACACTAGCTAGTATTGTTGTGAAAGTTAAATTAGATCTTTAAAATATCTAATATCCTTTATTAGACATAAAGCTTATGTCACATGGGGACACTTAATACTGACATTTCCTCTTTCCTTTTGTGATGAATAACTGGGGGGGTGTGATGAAAGCAATCAAAATAACTTTCAAAATATTCATCATATGATTTTGGATTCACATTCTTTTTTGGAAAACAATGTTGGGTAGTTCATACAAATGGTTCCAGGAAGGCAGGGTACCATCCATGTCTTTATTTTGGGTAGAAATCACATGACTAAGAAATAAACAGTACTTTCAGAGACAGAGATTTGAAATTAAATGAAGGGTGGGTGAATGTCATTGCAATCCAGTATTTCATTTTTAAAAAATGTCAAGAGCATGTTTGCACACAATGCCGCTCACATCATTATGTGCCTGCAGGAACATGGATATTTAAGGTGAGGCCAGATTCACTGCAGGGTGTGGCATACAGATATCAATACATGGCAAAGGTGGCTTGAGTAATTTTAGCCTCCGGGTTTCTCAGTCATCTGATGGGCTTTCTGATAGAACACTGTAGGTGGAGGGTGTTAACACCAAAAGCTAAGAAAAGACAAACCTAGGGGTATTGCCATGGTTGGTTTCTTACCAGTGCATGGTGGCCTCCACAAGTTTGAGATTCATTCAACAAATATTGGTTAAGTGCTAATTTCATGCCAGTCTCTGTATGGTTACTAACTAGAATACAGCAGTCAACAAAACTGATACTGTTCTTGACCTCATGGAACATGCAGTCTTGTGTCAGAAAGATGTATCTATAAGTACTTTTGAAGATGATTAGAACATTAATAAAAGGGCAACCAGACAACCCCATGAAGACAACTGGAAGGTTTAGTAGCCATCAAGGGTATGTACCTAAAATCTCTGTGAGCAATGATACTTCTTCAATAAGCTGATACATAAATATGTAGTGACAATATCACTTAGAGAAAATAGGCAAAATAAACCAAAAGAGTTAGAACTGTTGAAATATTTTCTGAATATGAAATTTTTACATAGTAAGTCTCTTATTTGGGTAATTCTTAAAGGCTGATAGCCATCATTTGCTTAGAATTCACCTGTTATGGGGGCTAATTTCAACAATCTCTTTGGGAAGATTCTGAGTATGAGTATCTTTTTAAGTTGACCTTTGAAGGATAAAATATCTAGATAATTTAACAAGGTATGACATATCTGTTGTGTCTGTTTTCTGGTTTTAGCCATTGAATTTTCATGCCTAATAACTGTCTTCAATAGACATGGACTCAGACTCAAAATGACGGAATGCCACTTATAAAATTGAGAAAGATGATATAAGGAGTATCTGGGTATATTAACAACTAAGTATGGTACCTTTCTGGGAAGAATAAGATCAATACATATTGATGGACTCTCTGGCTGTAATCCATAAGCTCTGCCAGCTGCTTTCTGCTAATCATTGAAAGGGCCTTAGTTGGTTTTCGAGCACTTCCAATCATGCCTTAAATGTTTTAAAGTATTTCTTTTTCCTTCCATATTGCCTAAGAAGAAGGAAAAAATTATATTTGCATAGATGCATTCCTGTGATGTCAGCATGAAGTCTTTACAGATGTCTTTTTCAATCAGAAATAAGAAATTTTCTATATTATTTTCAAAAATCAAGAACACTGCTTTTCCTAAAAATAACCTCAATTACCATATAGCCATTGCTCAAATTTAAATGTGAAAATCTATTTTCGTTTGAGGTTATCCTTGTGTGCGTGCTCAGTTGCTCAGTCGTGTCCACCGCTCTGCGACCCTATGGACAGTAGCCTGCCAGGCTCCTCTATCCATGGAATTTTCCAGGCAAGAATACTGGAGTGGGTGGCCATTTCCTACTCTGTGGGATTTTCCCCACCCAGGAATTGAACATGTGTCTCTTGCCTTGGCGGGTGTATCCTTCACCACTGTGTCACCTGGGAAGCCCACGGTTACCCTCAGTTCAGTTCACTCACTCAGTCAGCCCCAAGGACTGCAGCACACCAGGCCTCCCTGTCCATCACAGACTCCCGGAGTTTACGGTTAGCCTGGAAATATGCAAATTTTATAAGCTGACTTCTTATACAGTAAGAAGTAGTTTCTTGAAGTTTTAATTTCTACCTACGAACACAACTATTAATAATAATACCAGCTGTGAACACCTTACAAATAGGTAAGTGTAATTATTGATATTTTCCTGTTACAGAAAGTAAGAAAGCAGGCAATTAATTTCCTCAATGTTATAGCAGAAGAGTTAGGGTCTGAATCGAAGTCTTTTTTACTTCAAAATTCTTGTAGGTGACCACACAGGCCTTATTTTGAACATAAATTTAAAAGAATATTTACATGTGATTTGTAATAGTTTCATTTTATGGCTCATAAAGTTTAAGTGATGGTTGGATAAAGACTCCAAAAAGATCCAATAGGGATATTTTTTTTTTCCTGGAAAAATTGTTTAGTTCACTTTCTTTGGTATCAGAGAGTAAATATCAAGCTCTTGTCCATGAAGAGTAGGGTAGACCCTGCCTCTAGAAGTTGGGGCAGTATGAAGACAGCTAATACTTGCTGCTTTAGTCCTCATTAAAATGAAAATCTTGGTGACTGCATGTTTCCTCTGTGTGTGAGTGTGTGTATGTGTATGCACATATTCTACTTGAAGCATTCTTAAATTTATTCTTAAGAATTTATGTATTTTGAACAGGATGCCACTATTGAATATTTTTCCCTTAAAAAGTTTCTGCTTGTGAGTATGAAATATTTCCCGGTCTTCTTCCAAAAGTTTATTCAATATTCAATCAAATTGTACTTACTAGCAAAAATTTTGGAAAGGTGGTCTTTCTCTGATAAATAGTATTAGATTGTAAACTGGTGTTCTTTCGTTTCACAATATAGAAAACAATTCTAGTTAATTTAGGCAAAAAGGGAAGCTTATAGGATATGAAGTGAGGGCTCCCAAGGTGAATGAGAAGTTGAGGGAGTGATCTAAGAGCAAGACCAGGGCAGTTCAAGGAGATGAGGAGCAATGTCTTCAAGGAGCAACCTCCTCAGTGAATCAGCATCAATTGCATAGTGTCCTCTGTTTGGTCACTGAGCTCAAGATTCCTGTTCCAGGAGACAGGACTTGGGCAGCTTCCACTGGGCACAGGTCCACTAGCTGCCAGAAAAGGACAAGGCACCTTCCCCTCTTACCAGACTGTACACAGTGAGGATTAAGTACCTTCCTCAGGACAAAATAGAGGTGCCTTACCCAAAGGGGGAGGAATGAATATTAAGAGGCAAAACAAATAAAGTTATCCTAGCACAGTAACTACAGCATATTATTCTCTTCATATTTTTTTTAATAAAGGGCATCAACATTCACTATTCTTAGTATTAAATTTTAATTTTGACAGCCATTTTTTTTACCAACAATAAAAAGCATGACCTTTTAGTTGTGCTTACCATTTTTGATGCTATCAAAATAATGTTGCAATTAATTTTTAGAATTAATTCACATTTTCAGCATCTACAGGAAGAGACGTCTTCACTTTCAAAATGCAAGATTTTTATTTCCAGGTTTGGCCTGGGGGTGAGTTGCTGGGAGGAGGACTCAAGTAGTCATCTAGAAACTTCATTTCATCTCTTTTTTTCTCCTTGCCGTTCTATCCCAAGGCCCTCACACCCACTTTAGCTCATGGTATTTTTTCCTATGTAACTTCTGAGAAAAACTAAAACTACAGTTTCTGTATTCCAAATCCAATTTTTAGCTTCAGCATCTAAATCTTATTTTTATGCTCACCTTTACCAAGCTTTCTAGATAATAAAAATTGACTTTGAAAGTACAGATCATTAGACATTAGTACATTCAATTTCACTTTTTATGTAAGTTTCTTTTTTTGTCAACTCAGGGTTCTTTTTAAATTTTTTTTAGCAACTCCTATGAACTTTCTAATTTTGAACCTTATGTAGAAAATAAGTCTATTTTTACTATCTGTCTGTCTCACATTGTATTATTAGGAAAGAACTTTTCAGTATGAATTTCATGAGATTAAGCAGATGACTAATTCCTGTCACACGGTTGCAGTGAGTTTCTTAAGTTTCCCTCTCCTGATTTCTAAAGATATCACCTCCTCGGTGGCCCATCACTCTACATCCACATCATTTGCTGTGCAGAAAATGTTTAGCATAAATGCATAGTTAAATTGAGAAATAATTACTTTAGGAAGGGGAAATGTATGATAATGAACTCAGGTAATGTTTTGTTTCTGAATCTGGGTGCTGGTTCAGTTCAGTTGCTCAGTCGTGTCGGACTCTTTGCGACCCCATGAATCGCAGCACGCCAGGCCTCCCTGTCCATCACCAACTCCTGGAGTTCACTCAGACTCACATCCATTGAGTCACTGATGCCATCCAGCCATCTCATCCTCTGTTGTCCCCTTCTCCTCCTGCCCCCAATCCCTCCCAGCATCAGAGTCTTTTCCAACGAGTCAACTCTTCGCATGAGGTGGCCAAAGTACTGGAGTTTCAGCTTTAGCATCATTCCTTCCAAAGAACATACAGGGCTGATCTCCTTCAGAATGGACTGGTTGGATCTCCTTGCAGTCCAAGGACTCTCAAGAGTCTTCTCAACACCATAGTTCAAAAGCATCAATTCTTCAGCACTCAGCTTTCTTTACAGTCCAACTCTCACATCCATACATGACCACAGGAAAAACCATAGCCTTGACTAGACGGACCTTTGTTGGCAAAGTAATATCTCTGCTTTTCAATATGCTGTCTAGGTTGATCATAACTTTTCTTCCAAGGAGTAAGCGTCTTTTAATTTCATGGCTGCAATCACCATCTGCAGTGATTTTGGAGCCCAGAAAAATAAAGTCTGACACTGTTTGCACTGTTTCCCCAGCTATTTCCCATGAAGTGATGGGACCAGATGCCATGGTCTTCGTTTGCTGAATGTTGAGCTTTAAGCCAACTTTTTCACTCTCCACTTTCACTTTCATCAAGAGGCTTTTTACAAGGGTGTGCTTTGTACACTTTGTGAATATTCATCCAGCTGTATGCTTACAATTTGTGCACTTTTCTTGGATAAAGATTTACTTAAAAATATACTTTAAGGAAAATCACTTTCTATGTTCAATTACATCATGATCCATTTTCCACTGAGGTGTTCATCATTTTCTAATTGATCTACAAGGGCTTTTCAGTAACTCAGGACAAAATCCTCAGTCAAACTCAACTTCTCTTTGTGTCACAACTATGTCCAATTTTAAGAAAATACCACCAATTACCCCTTCAAATAGATCCACAGTCCTATCACTTCTCCCCACTCCACTGCTACTGCCCTACCCAAGCCAACATCAACTTTTGTGCAGATTATTACAATGTTAGTTGCTCAGTCGTGTCTGACTCTTTCAGATCCCATGGACTGTAGCCCAACAGACTCTGTCCACGGGATTCTCCAGGCAAGAGTACTGGAGTGGGTTGCCATTCCCTTCTCCAGGGGATCTTCCCAACCCAGGGGTAACACCTGGATCTCCTGCACTGCAGGCAGATTCTTTACCATCTGAGCCACCAGTTACCAAGGTCATAGTAAGTTACGTTACTATGTCACGTCATAATAAATGTAATGGTCACAGTAAATGGTCTCACCACTCCCACACTGTCTCCACCCCATTTCGTCTATATATCACACAGCATCCTGTACAAATGAAAGACAGCTTTTATGATATCCCTGCTCCCAATCTGCTAGTAGCTTCACATTTCACTCCAAGTAAAAGCAAAATCATTCCTGTGGCTCAAAGGATCTCGTACAATTGTCCTGTGGTGACTGTTCTCATGTCACCTCCCACTACTCACTTCCTGCTGCTTCTCCAAAACACTAGACAAGCTCCAACATCAGTTTCCTTGCAGTCACGGTTCCCTCTGCCTGGAAAACTCTTCCTCAAGATACCCATCCACTTGTCTTGCTCTCCTCACCTTCAGATCTTAACACAAATGTCAGCTCATTGAGAACTTCCCTGATTATCCTGTTTAAAGTTTCAATTGTTCTCTTCCCCTGCTTAACTTTTAGGTTTATCATCATTTAATACCTTACATATAGGTACACAGATAACAAATGCAGATACAGAAATGTATAAACACGGTTGGCAGAAGATTGCTTTCAATAACTTCAATAATCCTTGCCAACTATGAGAATCACATTCTTGAGGAAAGTATTATTATTAAAAGCACTATTACTAATCATGTTTCAGAAAATTAATGACACATGCTAAAACAATTTAAAAATCATTATATATTTCTGTAATGGATTTTCTAATGGATTTCATAGATTTGAAACAGGGTTCAATTCAGTTCAGTCGGTTAGTCGTGTCCGACTCTTTATGATCCCATGAATCACATCATGTCAGGCCTCCCTGTCCATCACCAACTCCCGGAGTTCACTCAGACTCATGTCCATCGAGTCAGTGATGCCATGCAGCCATCTCAACCTCTGTCATCCCCTTCTCCTCCTGCCCCTAATCCCTCCCAGCATCAGAGTCTTTTCCAATGAGTCAACTCTTCGCATGAGGTGGCCAAAGTACTGGAGTTTCAGCTTTAGCATCATTCCTTCCAAAGAAATCCCAGGGCTGATCTCCTTCAGAATGGACTGGTTGGATCTCCTTGCAGTCCAAGGGACTCTCAAGAGTCTTCTCCAACACCACAGTTCAAAAGCATCAATTCTTCGGTGCTCAGCCTTCTTCACAGTCCAACTCTCACATCCGTACATGACCACAGGAAAAACCATAGCCTTGACTAGACGGACCTTAGTCAGCAAAGTAATGTCTCTGCTTTTGAATATGCTATCTAGGTTGGTCATAACTTTCCTTCCAAGGAGTAAGCGTCTTTTAATTTCATGGCTGCAATCACCATCTGCAGTGATTTTAGAGCCCCCCAAAATAAAGTCTGACACTGTTTCCACTATTTCCCCATCTATTTCCCATGAAGTGATGGAACCAGATGCCATGATCTTCGTTTTCTAAATGTTGAGCTTTAAGCCAACTTTTTCACTCTCCACTTTCACTTTCATCAAGAGGCTTTTTAGTTCCTCTTCACTTTCTGCCATAAGGTTGGTGTCATCTGCGTATCTGAGGTGATTGATATTTCTCCTGGCAATCTTGATTCCAGCTTGTGTTTCTTCCAGTCTAGCATTTCTCATGATGTACTCTGCATATAAGTTAAATAAGCAGGGTGACAATATACAGCCTTGACGTACTCCTTTTCCTATTTGGAACCAGTCTGTTGCTCCACGTCTAGTTCTAACTGCTGCTTCCTGACCTGCATACAGATTTCTCAAGAGGCAGGTCAGGTGGTCTGGTATTCCCATCTCTTTCAGAATTTTCCACAGTTTATTGTGATCCACACAGGATAAATAGAAGTTATAGAAGGCATCTGCTTCTGAAACAACATAGATTAATCAGCAATAAAACCCTACCCTCAGGCACTCCTGAGTTTCATGTAATTGTTTACAAAATATTGCTGAGCCTTTCTGTGTCACCAGGCATGCCCTCCCACAAATTTTCATTTCTGTAGATAATTGAACCTGTTTACATTTCTTAAATCAACATTTATTAAACTAAAGATTTTAAATGTTTGTGGATGAATTCTTTCTTGTTTCCCAACAGTAGGTGGGGAATCTATTGCTGATTCAGGGAATCAATTTAGTGGGTTTAGTGGGTCTTTCTTTGGATGAAATAGAATAAAAAGTAAAAATATTATTGTGAATCCTGAATCTCAAAAGTAAACAATACTTTATGAAACTTCTGTTTCAGGTGTGTGTGTATGTCTGTTTGTCTTTATGGATCGGGTCATGATGTACAGTGTGCACCTTGTGAGGTCTGCAGTAAAAACTCTAGTCCATAATACACTATTCTAGACACATCTACTGCTGTAAGTCACCCAGAAACTTGTATCACTTGTATCCAATAAAACTTGTATCACTTGCTTTAACCAATAAAATATTCTTGTGTGTGTTTATGTGGAGATAGGAGGTGAGGCGAATTGGACATTTCTAGGAATCAAAAGGCTGTCAGCCAAAAAGTGCATTATTCCCAGAAAGGAAGGTTTCAGCGAAATAATTAAAATGAGTTTGGCCAGCACTACTGAAGAGCTCATTGGCCAGAACTGTTGTTGCTGATCGGAGAAGGCAATGGCACCCCACTCCAGTACTCTTGCCTGGAAAGTCCCATGGACGGAGGAGCCTGGTAGGCTGCAGTCCATGGGGTCACTAAGAGTTGGCACAACTGAGCGACTTCACTTTCGCTTTTCACGTTCATGCATTGGAGAAGGCAATGGCACCCTACTCCAGTATTCTTGCCTGGAGAATCCCAGAGACAGAGGAGCCTAGTGGGCTGCCGTCTATGGGGTCGCACAGAGTCGGACATGACTGAAGCGACTTAGCAGCAGCAGCAGCAGTTGTTGCTGATTCAGTTACTACTTCTTTTCCCTGAACTGCTTTTCCCATCATAAATGGGGCTAATTAATATCTTTAAAAATTCCAAGTACAAAATGAAACATTGTGTATCTTCTTGCTTCCATCCTCAGAGAGGATTGCAAAACTCTACAGTGCCCTGTATTTCTTTTAGAGCTCTAAGTTCAGTTCAGTGGCTCAGTCGTGTCCGACTCTTTGTGACCCCATGAATCGCAGCACGCCAGGCCTCCCTGTCCATCACCAGATTCATATTCTCTTCCCTACAGGCCACCTTAACAGGACTGGTTCAGAAACAAAGTCTGTCTGGTTACAGCTTACTAATCCACCCACAAATGATTCCTATGTCTCTAACATACCATGGTAAACCCCTCACCATATCCACCCCCTTTTTGGCAATCTAGAAACACTATGAGGTTGTTTCATTTAAAGGATCATCCACCTGTTGATTTCTTTTTTAGCCTTATTTTACCCCTATCAACCAGTCCATTCTGAAGGAGATCAGCCCTGGGATTTCTTTGGAAGGAATGATGCTAAAGCTGAAACTCTAGTACTTTGGCCACCTCATGCGAAGAGTTGACTCATTGGAAAAGAGTCTGATGCTGGGAGGGATTGGGGGCAGGAGGAGAAGGGGACCACAGAGGATGAGATGGCTGGATGGCATCACTGACTTGATGGACGTGAGTCTGAGTGAACTCTGGGAGCTGGTGATGGACAGAGAGGCCTGGCGTGCTGCGATTCATGGGGTTGCAAAGAGTCGGACATGACTGAGCGACTGAACTGAACTGAACCCCTATCAAAATACATATAATACAAAAATAAATGGTGACCTAGGTTTATTTAGGATAAGCCACATGAGATGGCCATTATTTGATCATTCTACAAAACAACAGATACAACCAAACAATGTGAGTATACTCAGTTATGGTATAAGTCTATTAAGAAATTGTGTCCAGGGATTTGGAAGCTTGAGTAGGGAAGTTCAAATGATCTATTAAGAAGATAACTCCATGGAGATGTTTATGAGTTCTATTAAAACCAGCACTTAATAAATTTTATTATTTATCTCTTCAATACTGAGAACACCTATTGAAAACCCATGGTGTGCTCAGACCATTTCTTAGGTGTTCAGGCGAGAAAGTTGAGTAAGATACAACTCCTGACCCAAAGGCATCCATAGTCTACTAGCCTGTATTCTACTTGAATTTGAATGGAAGCATTAGTTTTAAAGTCTGTGTTGCCAAAATATTATATCTTAAACATCAATTTCCCCCTATTTTTAAAATTAAATATAATTTTTTATTTAAAAAGAAAGTAATACCTGCTCATTATTAGTGAAATGTTACATAAATGTGCTAGTTATATAGTAAACCTCCTTTGCTGGTGTTATCTATTTGGAATTTTAAGATATTTCAGTGTGACCATAATCTAGACAGTGCTAAGGAATCGTTAAAATGGCTATTTTTTTAAAAAAAATCTTTGGAATGCCTTCTCTTGAGAAAATTTAAGGAAGAAAAGATACAAAGACAACCTTCAAGACCTGTGCTGTCAAAATACAAACATAATGAAGGGTCATTATCAAATCCAGGTCTCCTGCATTGCAGGCAGATTCTTTACCGTCTGAAACATCAGGGAAGCCTATATATATATCACATTCCAAAGATTCCTGTTGGAAAATTTTGAAAGAAAGGAAGATTTATTGAATAAACATTAAGAGCAACAAAGAATTCCCAAAGGAGAAAAAAATGTTCAGGGAATTTCTAATGAAATAGAACTGAAGAATTAAATAATGGCACAGATCTTAGACTGCCAAGGTTCAGAACTGTTTCCATCCTGACATTTAAGAAGAACGAAAAGCCACTCTGCAGACGTTATCCAGCAGCCTTGGGTGGAATGTCTCAGCGCTCCAAGGGCCATCTGGGCCAGAAGCCACCTTGTTTTTCCAGCCTCCTTTGGGACCAAGAGGGTGATGGAGACCAGCAGTGGTGAGGTATCAAGCGAATATTTAAAAGAGATTATGTCAGAGCACATACTGCATAAATCCCTTGGCATCCCTTGGCAGCAATAAATAACTTAGCTCTAGAATCAAGGTGAATGGGAAAAATCAAGAGGGCTATAATGGTGAGAAATGAAACTATTTATAACAGTAGTTTCCAAACTTTTTAGTCCTGGGAGATTTTACTCTTAAAAAAATTATTGAGGCCCCTAGAGTTTGTTTAAAGGGTTATAACTAGCTTATCAGCTATAAATTAAAACTAATAAAAAGTTTAAATATTACTTTATTCACTTAAAGAGAGCAATAATACAGCCACTATTCTTGTTTGTTTAGTTGCTAAGTCGTGTCTGACTTTGCAACCCCACGGACTCCTCCATCCATGGAATTTTCCAGGCAAGAATACTGGAGTGCATTGCCGTTTCCTTCTCGAATACTCAGTGTATGTTGACATAGATGTTTTTATGAAAATAACTTTTGAGTGACGTGCATCCCTCAGTGTCTTGGGCTCCCAGACATCTTGCTGTGGATGCCAAGAATGCAAGCCTCTGACAGCTCTGTACCCATATTTTCCCACGGTTGGGTAGACAGCAAGCAGCCTTGAGGGATAAAGTAACATGTCCCTGCAGTACAAAGGGTAGGTTTGCTCATTGCTTGCGATAAATGACAGGCTCCTCAAGGTCAGTCCTTCTCTTTATCATGCAGCTCACTGCATGTACAGGCATCCATCTAGACCCATCCATGTCACCCCTGGGGACCTGGTGCTCACTGGGGAAATTGACGTAATATACTGACCTTCTGGCTACTGGTTCTGCTGTGAGCGATAAAGTCTTTTGACTCTGACACAGAAGTCTCATGCCTTCTGTCAACCTCCATTAAACTGGATAAGCTAACTTGTTAATCTGCCAAACCTCAGAGCTTTTATAGTTCTTGACAATAACAACCAAACACTGTAATAAGAAGAGCATTAACATTTTTGCAAATCTCTAATGTCTGGCTTAATAGAAGAGAGGCTGTCATCTGATTCAATCCTTTGTAATATGTTGTTTCAGTTGAAACAGATGAAGAAAATCTGGCCTCACACAAACATGTAATTGGAAAGTTGACAACTTTGTCAATCCCCTAACAAGATCTCAGCATCCCTGTAGCTCTTGAATTACACTTAAAGAACCGCTGATTGACTGCCATGTAGCTTATTTCCTACATTAAGATGATTTTAATATTGGACTTTCTGCAATTACAGGACTTATATATTCTACAAAATTCTTGCTTTGGAAGATGAAATTGCAAAAAGCTTAAAATCATGTGTTTTGTTACTGTTATTGTTGTGTTTGCTCTTTGTTACAGAAATGTTCTGAAAATCCACTTATCCAAATAATCAACCACTAAACTTTCCCTCAGAGTAACAGATCACTTATAGGACTCATCAAAGACTATTTATTCTTCAAGGCTAACTTCAAATCCCTTGCCTTGCTGGGCCCATCAACTGTAAACAACTATTTCATAAATTTTGCCAAATCTCTTTCATCCCTTCTACCACATTGGAAGACCCACAATAGACTTCCCAGTCCTTGCAAATACCTTGCCTTGACCACCACTTCTTGAGACACTACTAAACTACTGTCAGTATAATGACTTCCCTTAGTGGAATAAGCAATAATTTTTTTTTTTTATAAACAGGTTTGGTAGTTTTTACAAGATGTTGGTAACTGACAATTTACTTTCTATTTAGATCGCTGTCTCTCCAATAAATGGGTCTTTGCTTTGAGAAACTAAGCATCAGATATGTTTAGTTCTTGGATCTTCCCTGGTGGCTCAGATGGTAAGGAATCTGCCTGCAGTGCAGGAAACCCAAGTTCGATCCCTAAGTCAGGAAGATTCCCTGGAAAGGGGAATAGCTACCCACTCCAGTATTCTTGCCTAAAGAATTCCATGACAGAGAAGCCTGCAGCTACAGTCCATTGAGTCACAAAGAGTCAAACATGACTGAGCTACTAACACTTTCACACTTTCACTTGGTAGTTTTTACAAAATATTGTCAATTGACCATCTATTTCCTATTTAGATCACTGTCTCTCCAGTAAATGGGTCTCTGCTTTGAGAAAATAATTATCAGATATATTCAGTTCAATTTTTCCTGCATAGGTTTGAAAGAGAAACTTATGGAGTCTTTCATTACATGGAAAAGTCTTGATATTCAATCTGTCATCAAATCTATTAAATTAGGGTTGCTGGATTTAACAAATAAAAATACAGAAGACCCAGTTAAACTTCAGTTTCAGAAAATAGTGAGTAATATTTTAGTATAAGTATGTCCCAAATATTGTATTCAGTGTTTTGTGTTTTATCTGTTAGTGTGTTAATGTTAGTTGCTCAGTCATGTCAAACTGTTTGCAACCCTGTGGACTGTAGACCACCAGACTCCTATCTCCATGGGATTCTCCAGGCAAGAATACTGGAGTGGGTTGCCATTCTCTTCTCCAGAGGACCTTCCTGACCCAGGGATCAAATCCAGGTCCCTTGCACATCAGGCAGATTCTTTACTATCTGAATCAGCAGGGAAATCCCTGTTTTATCTGTTAATCCTACAAAAATCTGTGCTGCCAGTTTTATAACAAACATTACGCATTTGCATATTATTCTTGATCATGAAAGTTCCTAATCACTCTGTATAATTGATTACAGTTATTACCTTGCTGTGGGTTCCTTACTTAAGTAAGCCAATTTCAGAGGAAGCGTGAAAAGAGCAAAATCCAAAGGAGACAAAAGAAAACTCCTGAAATTTCCTTTTTTGTTTAAATTTTTGTGCCCCAAATTTTAAGGTGTCACTATAATGGTAGGCTGTCATGGATTCCAACTATGTAGAGAGAGTCATGGAATAGTGTAGTGTAGTGCCATGGAATGGCCAACATTACACTTGGTATATAAGAGACTAAGTTCAGATATTGGGATGCAGAGGTAATGCCGAAGATGAGACTATGATAATACAGTAACAAGTGTCAAAGTTTTTCATAGCTTATAGGGCTCGTATACTGAAACGGTAAGATTTTTTGTCTGGATTTCAGGGTGATAATGAGTTAAACCTAATGTTCAACCACATGCTGATATCCAACCCTTGTTGAGATCATCTAGTGTTTAAGGTGAATGAAGAATAAGAACAATCTTCAAACTGTTCTGGTATACTAATAATACTATGATTTTGCATAACTAAACTTTCTTGAGAACTAATCTTTTATGTATTAATAGCACATGACATAGAGCGAATTATACCAAACTGAGAGGTAGAAGCCTTGGATTTCAGCCCCAGTTCTATAGCTAGTTAGCTCCTTAAACCTGGGCAGTTTGTTTCCGGTGTTAGTTTTCTGTGGCTGCCATAACAAAGTATCAGAGGGCAGGTGGCTTAAACAACAGAGATGTACTTTCTCACAGTTCTCGAGGCAGAAAGTCCAAGAACAAAGTGCCATCAGATTGGTCTCTTCCGTGGCCATTCTCTCCCTGCGTGTTCACATCACCTGCCCTCTGTACACACCTGCAAAAGCCTGAATGTAGTTCCTCAAGATTTACGTGATAAAATCCTAATCCTCAATGTGAAGATAGTTTTAGAGAGTGAGACCTTTTGGAGGTGAATACATCTTGAGGGTGGAGTCCTCATGAACGGCATTAGTGTCCTCATAAGAGACCCCAGAGAGACCTTTTGCCCCTTCCCCCATTGAAGACGGCAAAAAGATAGCCATCTATGAACCAGGCCCTCACTATACACCAAACCTGCCTGCACCTTGATCTCAGACCTCCCCGTCTCAAGAACTATGAGAAATAAATTTCTGCTGTTAATAAGACACCCAAGCTCTAATATTTTGTTACAGCAAGTCAAAGAGAATAAAAACTGCTACGTCCAAATTTCCTCTGATAAGAACACAAATTAAATAGGATTACCTTAATGACTTCATTTTAATTTAATTACCTCTTTAAAGGTCCTATCTCCAAACACAGTCACGTTCTGAGATACTGGGAATTACAACTTTGACAAGTGGATTTTGAGGGGACACATTGCAGCCCTTATCAGTTCCCCTTTTCAGAGTCTTGGTTTCCTGTCTCATAAAGGAAGGATATTAAAATTGATGATTTCTAATGTCTCCTCTCTATGATTTATAATAAATCAGATTACCTGTTACAGTTTATGGACTACAAAATTAAAACTAGCTGGTAAAAGTCTCAAGAAAGCTATTATTCATCAACAGAAATGTCTGAAATCATGATGCCATTACAATGTTAATGAAGACCACAGATGGCAAATAGTCATCTGAATTTCAAAACGTTGTAGCTTTTTAAGTATAGTGAAATGATTTGGCAAAATTTGTATGGTATGAAAATGTACATAATTGTCTTTATCTTATTCAAGTAGGATCCAGCAGGACACTGCAAATATCTGCTGAAATGTCCATTGATTGATGCTAAAAACAAATTATTTTTATTGAGGCTACATCAATCAGGGCAATAACACCATCATCTAAGGTCTGAGGATATAGGAAGAGATTTGTATTTGCACCTCTTATTTTGTTTCTTTCTTTCTGTAATGATTTTATAACTAAGGTCAAAGCATAGTATGTTTTTTCTCAGAGTTTTAGATTTTTTGATTAATGACCTAGTAGAGAAGAAACATTTATCTCCATACTTGCTTGGAGAAACTCAAAGGAAAAGCTACATAAAACATCTCTGTGGTGGATACAGAGGCCTCAATAAGTTTTTCTGATGCATCTTGGTCATAACCTCATAATTATGAATGTGTTCAATAAAAATAATCTAGGTCAGAGGATAAGAAACCTTGGCCACCTAGAATTATCTGAGAAGTACCTTCAAAATAAGATTATTCTGGCCTCACTTCAGCATATTTTGATTTTAGAGAGAAGTTAAGAGTCAAAATGTTGACAAGGACATTAAAAGGACATTCCTACCCCACCTAGGAAGATAAACACAGGCTGGTCCGCCTGTGTTTGGAAATTGCTGATAGAACCCTGGATCGCATAAGCCTTGGGACCTTATGTGTTATACAATGTTATAACCTTGGACTCTACTTACAAGATTAGCAGCCCCGTAGCATTGGGATGGTTTGGTTTTACTCTCCATTGCCAGAGATATTCTCTATTCCACAAGGTCAAGAACCATGTGTAAGGGAACAGTAATGTTTTATCAAAGTATGGAGATACATCTAAGAAACTAACATATTTAAGAAGCTCTATTTCCTAATCATCAAGAAACTTGAGTCTCCTATTAAGCATCCCAACTGCTTACATGAATTTGAAAAGAAAAGAGCTATGACTATTCTCTAGTTGGCCTTGTCCTAGGGTGCATTTTCTCCCAATCTGTACAATTCATTTGTAAGAAAAAATTTTGCAAGATTTTGAAATTTAGTGAGCACACCATCTAGTTCCCCAAAAGGTTATCTGAGTCTTTGTCTTTGACTATATTACTTTACAGCACCTAGAGGGTAAGCTAATTGTAGAAAACTGTAGTAGGCAGAATACTTTTTGTCCACAGAAATGCAAATTGTATCCCATGTGTTTAGTGTGGCCATTGATTATTTCCCTGTGAATATTGACCGGTTTTGCCAGTTTGAACTCATTTATTAAAATCATGTCAACATTACTTATCTGATAATAAATATTTGGTCCTTTAGGTTTTTATTCGAATGGTTTTTAATCTTACTTTGTACTCTGATTAATTGATGAGTTAAATAAAAGATTTAGCAGGTGTTCACTTAAATGAGGCTCATGATCATATCCACTTTTGAAATTTATTATTCACTCTGTTCATTTATTAAACATTTACTGACTATGCACTGGGTACTGCATTTGTTACAATAGTAAGCAAAACAGATACAGTCCTTGTTTTTACAGAGTGTACAGTCAAAAGGGAGAAACAAAGTCAACAGGTTCTAAGTAAGCAGGCAATTACAGTATGTTGTCTCTGTGGTAGGAGTCCTTAAAATGGCTAAGAGCCCCAGTACACCAGTATTCATGCTCCAACATCATCCCCTCCCCTTTCATATGGATTGGATGTATTGACTTGTCAGAAAGCAGAGAACGGGAGAGAAGAGAAGGAAAGGAGAGGAGGAATGTTACTTCTAAGATTAGGTTATAGAAAATTATAAATCCAGTATTGGGCACCCTTCGTTGTTTCTTGCTTGCTGGCTCTGTGCTGAAAGCCAGCTACCGTGCTGTGATCTGCCCCGAGGAGAGCTTCCTATGGAGAGGAACTGCTGTGTCCTGCCAACAGCCACACAAATAAATTTAGAATTGCATCCTCGCTAGGTCCATCCTTGAGATGACTACAGAGCTAATCAAGCCCGTAATTGCACACTTGTGAGAGACTGAACTGGAGAGGCACGGGTAATTGTTACCCATAGTAACTATGGATGGGTTCCCAGGGGGTGAAGTGTTTAAAAAAAATCCACCTGCCAATGCAGGAGATGCAAGAGACAGGTTTGATCCCTGGGTTAGGAAGATCCCTTGGAGTCAGAAATGACAACCCTCTCCAGTATTCTTGCCTGAAAAATTCTATGGACAGAGGAGCCTGGTGGTCTACAGTCCACGGGGTCACAAAGAGTCAGACACGACTGAGCATGCACACACGCACAGAAAATAGTTTATGTTGTTGTTTTGAGCAATTAAGTTTTAGAGTAATGAGTTATGCAACAATAGATAACTATTATATTCTTTTACATGGAAAACCATTAAAATATTCTATCACAGCTACCCCACCGATAATCACAAAGCTTAGGTCAATCGTCCAGGAATCAGAGTATCCAGGTCCAAGCAAACCAAACTGGAAACTGCAGACACCGCAGGGAAACATTCAGAAAGGCAAGCCATTCTTCTCCCAGAGGGGATCTAATGTGACAGGAGAATTCTTACCACTACTACAGGTGTTACGGCAGCAAAAGGGAAGTATCAGTTTGTGATGCTATGTTAATCACAGAATAACTCTTTTTAACAAGATTTTTAAAAAACAACCCAGCCTCCACTTGAGCCCCAGTGGTTTCTTCTCATATTGTTTCCAACACTGGTCCTGTTTTGTTTTCTTTTTTGTGATTTCATCAGTTTCATATGTCATCCTTTTGTAAGAGGTGACCTGGGCCAGCTTGAAAAACAATAGGCAAAAAAGAAAGCCCACAGATTTTGAAACAAGAAATGCCTGGGCTTGAATTCTGGCTGTCACCAGTTGTAGAGCCTTGGGTAGATCTCCGAACCTTTAAACAAGCATGCTAAAAGCTTTACGAGTTACTGTATTTAAACTTCAAATTTTGAAGTAATGCATTGGACGACTCAGCACACAGTAAGTCTACGTAAATACAGATCTTTCTCCACTTTGACATTTACATCCCAATAAACCCATTGTAAACTGAAAATATCTTAAGCCAAAACAGCATTTAAAACACTTTATCTGGGACTTCCCTGGTGGTCCAGTGATTAAGACTCCAAGCTCCCAACGCAGGGGTTCCAGGTTCTGAACTAGATCCCGCATGCCGCCGCTGAGATCCAGTGCAGCCAAATAAATCACACACACACACAAGTGCTTCATCTACCGAACACCATAGCTCAGCCGAGCCTCCCTTAAACCTGCTCAGAATACTTACATTAGAATACAGTTAGGCAAAATCACTTAACACAAAGTCTATTTTATAATAAAGTGCTGAATATCTCAGGTAAATCACTGAATACTGTGCTGAAAGTGAAAAACAAAATGGTTTTAGGAGTGTGGGTTGTTTCTCCCTGCAACTGTGTGGCTGACCAGAGGCTGTGGCTCGCTGACTCTGCTGGCATCACAGGAGGATATCTATTGCTGTGTCACTAGCAGGGCAGGGAAATATCAAAACTCAGTCTGAAGTATGGTTTCTACTGAATGTGTCTCACTTTCACCCCACGTGCTAAGCGTGTGTGCTAAGTCGTGTGACTCTTTGCAACCCTATGGCCTGTAGCCTGCCAGGCTCCTCTGTCCATGGGATTCTCCAGGCAAGAATGCTGGAGTGGGTTGCCATGCTCTCCTCCAGGGAATCTTCCTGACCCATGGATAGAATCTGTCTGCCTTAAGTTTCCTGCCTTGGCAGGCAGATTCTTTACCACTAGCACCACCTGGGAAGCCCACTGTAAAGTCACAAAATCAAGTTGAACCATCATCAGCTGGGAACCATCTATAATCATCATCATTATCATTCCTTCTCTCATGTTTTTTCTTAAGGCCAATCTTACAGCATCTCCAACATATTTTATTAAAATTCCCTTTGTCAAGCTGTTTTTAATAGCAAAAGACATACTAGGTTCTACCCACATGCTGATCACAGAATCTATAAAATCCTATTTCAGAGTACAGGTATATTTACAACATGGAAGTATTGGCTCAGGGATTATGGAAAGGTTGTTTACAGACATTTGCCAAGAAAAAGCACAGCAAGCTGACCACAGGCAACTCATAGTCTGCCCTCTCCCCTAAAATAAAATAAAATGAAATATAGAATAATTCACCAACAACTTAAAACATTTAAAAATCTTTGAACTAAATTTAACAATATATATTTGGTTGCCTCCTGAGTGGGAAAATCTTGAGATTCAGGGTACAGGAATAAAAGGGAGAATTCATCTTAATGGCATTTTTGCTACTAGTCTAAAATTTTGTACTATTTGCAGATATTACCAAAGCAAAATGTGACTAATGAAAACATACCCACTCTGAACCCTATTTAATACTGTACAATTTCGCCTTCAGTTTTATTATTCCCAACATTTATTTTTTCTCTTTTAGTAGAAGAGAACATGAATTCTAAAAGTTTTTTTTTTTCCAGAAGTTATGCACGTATCAGTTTTTTATCCCATAGAGCAGAGGTTCCCAGCATTCTTGGTACCAGGGACTGGTTTCATGGAACACAATTTTCCCACAAAAGGGGGAGGGATAGAGGGGTGATGTGGGTAGTGGGGAATGGTTTCAGGAGGATTCAAGCATATTACATTTATTGTACATATTATTTCTATTATTATTATGTCAGCTCCACCTCAGATTATTAGGCATTAGATCCCAGAGGCTGGGACCCCCTGCCATAGTCACCCCCAATTGCAATCTTACCTCCAGTTTGATCTAGCACTTCACCCTGCTCATCTGTAGTCTGGAAGGTGGTCACCTCTTTTCCGGCCTCTTCTGGAAGAAGGAAAAAACTCCCCATCAACTTTCAGGCCATCACTGCTCATTAGCCACAGCTGTAGGCAGTCCACCCTCAGTTGCACGGGGACTCATGGACTCTGTTGGATGGGTCAAACTAAAGCCCTTGTTCTCCCCTCAGCCTCCAAGATGTGGGCAATGATGTGGGCTGCTTGGGTATTGTCTGTGTTCTTGGATATTTAAAATAGTGCCTCCTCATTTAAGAGAAAGAATAAGACAAGGAGAGGGAAAAAAACACTTAACAAAACTTATAAGAGCCTTTTAATTGTCGTTAAACCCAACTGATAGTAATAGCTATTTCAATGGGCTTAGGGTTCTTGTCTCTGCTGGATGGTTAGTGGAAAATGTATGTCTTTGAAACCATTAGAGCCAAGATTCCAAGGAAACAAAACAAAAGCAAAGAACTTGAACCAGTTCAAAGTAAATTAACTCCTAATTAACCAGCACAGATCAAATGTTTTGTACCAATGGTAAAATAAATAAATAAAAGAACCAAATGAGGCACTGTCACTGTAACAGACATGATATTTATGTTACAGGGATTTTTATGGGTCTAAGATCCGCTTCGGCTTCTATGGAGATTTGAAAGGTCTTGAGAGGGGCTGAGTAGAAGGGAAGGTGATGAAGGTGTGCCCACCTCTCCCCCGTCACTTCTTCACCAGGAACAGTTAGACGGTTTGGCCCCAGGCCCTGGGAAGGCACAGTTCTTTTTGTTTCTTCTGTTTTCCCCTTCTGTCTGATATGAAGGAGGCCACATGTTATTATTTTTATAAAAATTTCGCTGATACTCCTCTGATTCTAACTTTTAGCTTATTTTATTGGATTTTAATTTTAGCATTATATTAGTTCTTTTTTATTTTTATTTTTTGCTATCATTTAAAATCATTGTGATTAATTAATTTTCTTTACCGTTAATATTCTCCAATAATTTACTCTGATGACTAGTTTAGGTCTGTCCTTCACTTGGGTTTTGCTGACCTCTTTGTTCTGCTGTGTTTTCTTTTTGGTTGAATTGGATAGGGTGATGGGAATGGGGTCTATTAGGATGGTAGTGGTCATTTACTTCCAGTTTTCTGACTTTAAGATAAAATTGCTGTATGAAATTATGTGAGTTTTCAGGAATACAACATTTTGATTCAACATCTAATGCTAAAGCTGAAACTCCAGTACTTTGGCCACCTCATGAGAAGAGTTGACTCATTGGAAAAGACTTTGATGCTGGGGGCAGGAGGAGAAGGGGACGACCGAGGATGAGATGGCTGGATGATATCACTGACTCGATGGACGCGAGTCTGAGTGAACTCCGGGAGTTGGTGATGGACAGGGAGGCTTGGCATGCTGCGATTCATGGGGTCGCAAAGAGTCGGACACGACTGAGTGACTGAACTGAACTGAACTGATCCTCTATAAAGCAATCATAGTCATGATAACTTTTAATCATCATGGGCAAAGGTGTGAGTCTGGAGAAGTGGTCACCACACTTCAGTGTCCCTCAGGATCACCTAAAGGGCTTGTTAAAACAAAGATAGACAGCACCACTCCCAGAGTTTCTGATTAAGCGGGTCTAGGTTGGGCTCAATAAGTGTATTGGAGTGTCAATTGGTGACCACATTTTGGGAAACAGTCATCTGGAGCAGTATATAAAGGGGAGACAGTCCTTATTATAAACCTGGGAAAACCCTTTCCATGCAGCCTAACTCATTTCTTTCCAGGTACCCACAGGTTTATTAGATTTTCCCCAACGCATTCCACTCCCTGATTAGTCTGAGCTTCTCCTGCAATTAACCTCGTGTGTATATGGTCGTTGATTGGCTGAAAAAGTTACTTGCTAAAATCTCATGTTATTCTCCCCATGAGGAAATATGTAACTTTGAATCCACGGATCCAGAATACGTAATAATTGGGTTTTAGGCAAAGTTTGGCAGTTGCCTGCTAGGCGGGAAGAGCATAGTGAATATCATACCGAAGAAAACACAGTTCTGTCCTGAACCTTGTGAGGAGCTAGAAATAATGGCACTCGCGAGGGACAGGAGTGCAGGGACATGGAAATCAGGTTCCCACCTCTGCTTTCAAAACTACTGCTTCTAATATAATTTGGGGAGAATAATGACAGAGACAACCCCCGCCATGGCCCATCTTGGTCTCCTTTTCTTCTCCCCAGGTATAACTGGTTCCTTCCAGTGAACGTGTACCCTCCCCAGGCATGTTGACATAATCTTATTATCTATATGTGTGTGTGTGTTGGGGCGGGGTGGGGGGGCGCTGTGTTCAGTTGCTTCAGTCGTGTCCAACTCTTTGTGACCCCATAGACTGTAGCCCTCCAGGCTCCTCCATCCACGGAATATTCCAGGCAAGAATACTGGAGTGGATGGCGATTTCCTCCTCCAGCGGATCTTCCCGACCCAGGGATCAAACCCAGGTCTCTGGTGTCTCCTGCATTGGCAGGTAGATTCTTTACCACTGTGTCACCTGGGAAGCTTTATCTGTGTGCCTACCAACAATATATAGCATTATTGCATGGTATATGATACTTAATAGTTTGTACCTTCTTTCTTACATTTCAATCATGTCCAGGTCTCCCCTTTACCTCTATTACCCCGTCCACAACCTCCCTCTTTCCCCCAAATTCTGAAATCACAGGAATATGGCTGGGCTGGGCTTTTCCAATCTTTTTCCTTCATCTCTGGAGAGTTTAGGATGGTATCCTGAGAAAACTAGACTCCCTCAAAGGACACTTTATCAAATTTGGATCTAAGCCATACCAATAATTCTGATAATAGTTCCCTCTTTCAACTAAATCTCTTGTTGGCTTTGTGTCCTCCACTGAGAGAAGGATTTTCCCACTGAGATGATTCTTCCCCAATATTGTTATCTTTCTGCCTTCTTCCTACCTCTCCACTGTGCCATCTCAAACACACCACAAAGTTTCAGAAAATGGGATGTCATTTCACTCTCTCTAGTTGGAGGGATCTGCCCCACAGCTTGATTCCAGCCATCTCCCAATGCGGTAGGGATAATGGTCAGTTAGAAATCCTGTAGACTCATTGACCATGTTGGCCCAGGTTGGCATGGGCAGCTGGATGTGGGATGCACTGCTCCACAGGAAACAGCATACCCCTGCAGACCACGAGTCACACAGCACCAGCAATGAGCATATCTTTTTTAACCTTGGTAGATCTGGAGTATGAATTCCATTCTCCAAGAATCCTTTCATCCATTGTGACTGGTTGGGACTCTGGCAGTAAGTTCTCTAAAATGTTAAGGACTTTTAATATTAATTATCTGCTAGAATTCTGGATTCTTCATTATCCATTTCTCTCTATTTGGTCTCTGGGGGCTTTTAATTTTCCAGCCATGAGGGGAAAAAAAATATCTTACAGAGCACACATGGATCTATCATCCTTACCTCTGTCAGTTTTAGAGCTGCTGTTACAAAATTGTCTAACTCATTAGGAGAGAAACCTTTTCCTGTGAGTTGAGATCTTGTTCCTTGGCAAGCTGCCTATGATGTGTCTTCACATTGAAGTAAGCACAGAATTTATCACCTAAACTGGGACATTTTTGAGAGTGACAACTGCTAAACCATTTGGGGTTCTAGTACAACAGGAGAACAGCAGGCAGTCAGACAAACCAGGCTCATTGTCACGGTCACCCTACTTAACATGCAAAATCCCTCTCCTATAAGAAGCTTCCAGAGGACGCTTTCAGCAAACATGCTGTGGCATCACCCCTGCCAGGACCATCTGCTTGTGTTTGCAGCTCCAGGAAGCCTCGAGATTGTCTAAGTCACACAAAATATATTTGGACACATGTGGGATCTATAGTCCAACTGCCAGAGTTCTACTGGTGGAGAAATCTGTACAAGTCCATGTTATAAATAGAAACTTCATTATCTGTGCACTCTGTGTTTCTGCCTTGGCTCAAAATGTAGGAACTGCCATCAACATTTCCTTTCTCTAAGGAAAGTGTTGGAGACTTTGACAAACACTTCTGCCCTCTCCAAAGTGCCAAAGAAAAATCTATTCTTGGCATCTCGGTACTAGTGACTCCTCATGCAAGGAAGAGTAACTTAAGTGATCCGATAGACCACAAAGAAACCAGGATCCATTAGGCCACATTTTTCTATAGTTCAGAGGAAATTATAATAATGCCTAATATTTATTAGTTGCTATACACCAGGAACTTTACATAGTTTGTATTTTGTACTATTTCCCTTGGCTGATAAACTACTACAAACTTGGTTTAAAACAACAGAAATGTATTCTCTCATAGTTCTGGAGGCTAAAGTTTGAAATCAAGGTGTTGATAGATTGTGCTTCCTCCAGAGGTAATATATCGGAGAATCAATTCCTTGCCTATTCCCACTTCTGGTGGCTGTTAGCTTCGCTTCACTTATGGCTGAGTCAGTCTGATCTCTGCCTCCCTGGCCACATAGCCGCTTCCTCATCTGTTGATCTCATCTTTCTCAGACTCACTCTTGTAAGGATACTTGTCATTTGGTTTAGGACCTCTCCAGATAATCTAAGACAGCCTCCTCGTCTCACAGTCTTTAACTTTATTAAATCAGCAAAGCCCCCTTTTTTTCCAAATAAGGTAACATTCATGCATTCTGGGGATTAGAACCTGGACATATCTTTCGGAGGACCATACTTCAACATGCTACATATGTATTATGTCTCTAAATTCTTCAAACTTAAGTCTAGACAATGGGTACTAGGAACGTCATCTGTATTGTTCCAGGGGAGAAATGGTGCACACTTTCCCAGGTCACAGAGCTAATCAGTGGAGGAGCCAGGATTTGAACCTAGGGAGCTAGACTGTAGGGTCCACATCCTTAACCATGATGTCACAGGTCAGAGTTCATGAATAGCCTTTCTTGTAGATTTCTCACTCTCTTATACTTCTTTCCACATCAATTTTTAAATGGCCAGAGTTCTCTGTTACTTCTGGCTTCAGTGTCATAAACAGACCAAGTACAGACCAAAGATACAAGTCCTACCTACAGAACAAATAGATCAGACCAAGCAAGGAAGCCCCATTCTCCACATTCTCTTGGAATATGCTGTAATTTTAATCAATCAAGATATATGAGTTTCTACACCTCACGGGAAATAGATGGGGAAACAGTGGAAACAGTGTCAGACTTTATTTTTGGGGGGCTCCAAAATCACTGCAGATGGTGATTGCAGCCATGAAATTAAAAGACGCTTACTCCTTGGAAGAAAAGTTATGACCAACCTAGGTAGCATATTCAAAAGCAGAGACATTACTTTGCCAACAAAGGTCCGTCTAGTTAAGGCTATGGTTTTTCCAGTAGTCATGTATGGATGTGAGAGTTGGACTGTGAAGAAGGCTGAGCACCGAAGAATTGATGCTTTTGAACTGTGGTGTTGGAGAAGACTCTTGAGAGTCCCTTGGACTGCAAGGAGATCCAACCAGTCCATTCTGAAGGAGATCAGTCCTGGGTGTTCTTTGGAAGGAGTGATGCTAAAGCTGAAACTCCAGTACTTTGATCACCTCATGTAAAGAGTTGACTCATTGGAAAAGAGTCTGATGCTGGGAGGAATTGGGGGCAGGAGAAGAAGGGGACAACCGAGGATGAGATGGCTGGATGACATCACCGACTCAATGGACGTGAGTCTGAGTGAACTCCAGGAGTTGGTGATGGACAGGGAGGCCTGGCGTGCTGCGATTCATGGGGTCACAAAGAGTCGGACACGACTGAGCGACTGAACTGAACTGAACTGACTACATAAGGAAGCATATGTGTTGTTCAGTAAAATCACTAGAGCTTAATAATAGAATTATCAGAGTATGAGTGGATGACTCAAAGTCTGTGTAACTTGGTGACCAAACACAGTAAAAAACAAACAAATAAAAACAAAAGAATAATAATCTCAGAGAAAACTTGGAATGCCTAGAAATGCAATTCAGCATGGCTGGAGGATGCCACAGAGGATATTAAAAATGCACAAGCAAAACAAACCCAAAATCCCCAGGAGAGTCAACTTTGGGACACACGGTTTACTCTCTGTGCATATGTGTGCATTAATTTCATTCCATGAGTCCCTGGCAGAACTGATCATCTGTGGGTGTCTACACCCTCCTGTTGTTGGTAAGCTTGCAGGACCCCACCTGCAATTGCTGAGGCCTGCTTCCACTTGCCTTGCACCAGCAGAAGCTGGTGCAAATAATAGCTGACATTCAGATTTAACCTTAAAATGAAAGAGCACACATGAGTCCCACCGTCATGGAACAGGCTGCTACATATAACTCTGTAACGTGATTTAGCTCACACATAATTGGTAAATAGGCGAGTTTTAATCAGGTTAACACAGAAAGCAAGTCAGTTCATACTCAATTTTTCCTTAGCCAAAGGAGAGCAGGGGAATTATAATCTTCTGCAGGAAAGAAAGAACTCAGGTTTTACAGTGGCAGCAGGAACACTGCAGCTCTAATTTTTAAATGTGAAGCAAACATCTGCTCTCTGAGACAGAGACCTCTGACCTTGTACTTTTCTTGGCTCAAGTCAAGTTGTCCTCAAGCACTCAACTTCCAGGGAGAACCAGGGGCTCAGGGGACCACATCCACCCACATGTCTCTGCTCCATCTGGTTCTACTGCCTTCTTATGTCTGTTCTCTCTAGTGGTTCAGAATCTTGAAGGAAGAAGTGAGGCATAAGATTCTCCCTCACCTTTAACACTAAGGACACAAACTGTGGAACAGGCAAGCTGGACCCAAACCTCCATTATGGATGCTCACAGAGGATCCTACATGACGGTCACAGCAGTCACAGCTACACACACTCAGAGTGCTTGCTGCTTGTCAGGAATGTTCTAGCACTATTACATGGTCTTATATATTGAAGGGGATCAGCATACGCCATCCCCAAATATGCCACTTAACATAAGGATTATTTTGAGCTGAAGGCATTTTAGTTTCTGAAATTCCTTATCTGCTTAAGAGCAGAGCCTCCCCAAAGAACTCAACTGTCATAAGTCCCCAGTAGGAAGCAACTATAATCTCTTTTGGGAGAGGAGAAGCCAACGTCACACCCAGACACACAGACACCCAGACACACAAAGCCACCTTCTCCTCTCCCGTATATCCCCTCCAGGGCCCATTTATCTGACCAAAGAGTCATTTGCTTTTCCATAAAGGCTCTTCCCCACCTCCAAGTTAGGTAAATAGACTCCCAGCTCTAAGGACTCCTTTGAGTTACCCATCTCTAAGTATGTCTCCCATATGTCTATGCAATGTACACGTGAATAACCCACTTTTTCCCTCCAATCAATCTGTCTTTTGTTAGTCCAATTTATAAGGCCTCAGTCAGAAAACTTAGGAGGGTAGGGGGAAAAAACATTTCCCTTCTATACAGTACGTTTGTATTAAATTAACTCATTTAAGTACCACAACCCTAACTCCTCAGGAGTTTTCACCTGAGGAGTCTGAGACACGGACAGGTTGCGTGGTTTGGCTAAGGCCGCTGCTATTACAAAGGCACAGCCTGCTGAGAGAGCAAAGTTCTAGAGCTGAAATAACCGTGTTGGGGAAGGGGAGTTGAGATAAAAAGGAAAAAAAAGAGCTAACACCAAACTTCTTGAGCTGGTGACAAAGGGAACCTATAGGATCAATCTTGATAAATTGGAGTAATGGGTTTGCAAACATTATCCTGGGGATGCCCAGATCACTAATAGCTGATTAAACATAGTATTCTTTTCATTTTTATGTATTTTTAAAATTTTATTTATTTATTTTAATTAGAGGTAAATTGCTTTCCAATATTGTAGTGGTTTTTGCCATACATTGACATGAACCAGCCATGGGTGTACATGAGTCCCCCATCCTGAACCCCCCTCCCACCTCCCTTCCCATCCCATCTCTCAAGGTTGTCCCAGTGTGCCGGCTTTGAGTGCCCTGTTTCAGGCATCAAACTTGAACTGGTGATCTATTTCATATATGGTGATATACATGTTTCAATTTTATTCTTTCTAATCATCCCACCCTCGCCTTCTCCCACAGAGTCCAAAAGTCTGTTCTTTATATTTGTGTCTCTTTTGTTGTCTCGTATATAGGGTCATCATTACGATCTTTCTAAATTCCACATATATGCATTAATTTTACTGTGTTGGTGTTTTTTCTTTCTGGCTTACCACTCTGTAAAATAGCCTCCAATTTCATCCACCTCATTAAAACGGATTCAAATGCATTCTTTCTGATAGCTGAGTAATATTCCATTGTGTATATGTACCACATCTTTCTTATCCTTTCATCTGCCAATGGACATCTAGGTTGCTTCCATGTCCTGGCTATTGTAAACAGTGCTGTAATGAACATTGGGGTACACATGTCTCTTTCAATTCTGGTTTCCTCAGTGTATATGCCCAGCAGTGGGATAGCTGGGTCATAAATATATTAATTTTTAAAGTACATAACAACTATTCTTAACTAGAATAGCAGCATAGAACAATTATTTTTTCTTTTCTTTCTTTTTTTCTTTTTTTAAGAGACATCAGTGATTTAATGGATGGGGGAGCTTAAACGTCTGGGTAAGGTCCTAGAGTAACACCTCCACTGTGTGCAGCAGACAGCAGGTAGGACATGGTGGCAGTCTCTGCTCTAGAACAATTCTTAAATTTATCAAAATTGGACTTCTGATAGAAGAGCTAAAATTTTCCATAAAGGCGAAGTGAAGCGGTCACCCCCACCATTCTTGATAACTTTATTCTTAATGATAAGACACCACTTCCGATGAGTTGGACACAGTCCCACAGAGAGGAGAAGGATGAACACTGTTTTGTAGACTAATGATGTGGTTATATTATTATCTCAAATCATGAGTGGCCTGAACAGGCACTGCAAGCTCATTATTGCCAGGAAACAGTTACAGACAACTTTTTAAATGTGAAAATCGCTGTTTGGGGAAGATATCTCAGAACTTTTAACCTGTTTATATACAGGTCAATACAAGTTGTCTCAGTCCCTTGTACAAAGCCATGTAGCCAGATCTGGAGATTCAACCCAGGCCGGTTCACACACTTAGTTCTCTATTCCTCCTATAAGATATAGAGATAGAACAAGAATCCCAAAGCTAAGGCCCTGAGACAGGGTGGATCCATGGGCAGGGGTGTAAGTACATGGGCTTCTGAATTATCGAAGCCTGGACTTAACCCCAGTTCTTTGATTATTAGTTGCATGAATGTGGGTATATTACTTCTATTTCTGAGCAATACTGCCCTCTTCTGCCAACTGGGAACAATTGCACACAACTCTATTACTACAAGGATTGCCTACGTGGCATGTCTCCATAGGGTATCCATTTAGCTGGCACAGGATCAATACTAGTTGGTGGCCCCTTCTCTCTGTATGAAAGTTCTCAGTGAATTTAGAAGCACTGGCTCTGGTCCTGCTGATCCCTCCTCCATCCGCAGTGTCAGGAGGCCTGGAACTCAGCTAACACCTGACCTGACCCTGGGCAGTGAGTTACAAGCATGTCACATTTTGAGATCCTTTCCACACCAAGTGCTAGTGATTCTGGAGTTCTGACTCCATAAAGATAAAATATAGAAAAGCAAAACTTATATAGGAAGAAAGTCAGCCTTGTGGTCCATTGAGTAGCCAAGTCAGGCTCATCATCAGTGTTGCTGTTAATTATTTTTTGACATCATATATTTGTTGCAAAACTTCAAAGGAACATAAGGGCAGTTATCCTATGACATCACAGTCATGATGTTAGACATCCAAGAAAGATAGATAAGTGAGGTATGAGCTCCTGATGTTTCAGGAGTTTTGGACTAAAGACTTCCTTCCATTTTGTGAAATGTCCTCTTTACCAAAACCTCTCACCCACCCCAATGTGTCACAGCCAGCTTTCCCTGGTTTATACCCTTCATAGGAATTTCACTGATGCACAACATGTAATGGCTCAGATACTTCCATATCAGCAATTCAACTTGCTATTTATGCTTAACTTTGATGTCTGGGTATTTATTGCACATGAGATGCAGGACTACAGAGCAGCTAAGAATGCGTTCTTCAGAATCAAGTTGCTGGGATTGAAATGTAGTTTCTGGTACTTTCTAAATGTGCGACACCAGACAACTGCCCTCAGTTTACTGGTAAAATGGGGTTGAAAATAATAATCTCATAGGTCATTTGAGAACTTAAATAAGATTAGGATTTTGCATGCAGAGCTCTCAGAATAAGTGTTAATATTTGGTTAGTGGGCTTCCCTGGTGGTTTAGATGGTCAAGAATCTGCCTGCAATGCAGGCAACCCAGGTTCAATCCTTGGGTTGGGAAGATCCCCTGGAGAAGGAAATAGCAACCCACTCCAGTATTCTTGCCTGGGAAATCCCATGGACAGAGAAGCTTGGTGGGTTATTGTCTATGGGGTCACAATGAGTCAGATACGACTGAGTGACTAACACTTTCACTTTGTTAATGAATATTGCCTGTTAGTATTATTCAGAAATGAAGGGGATGCTAAATGCTATTTATCACAAATATTTTTCCTTTGGACTCACTCAATAAAAACATAATCTTGCTTTTTAATATTTTGGAAGGTTCTAGTGAATTTAGCTGAGGTTGTTGATGGACTTGAATTGTCAACTGGATTCTGATTTTTCCTGGTGGAGGTGGTCATGGTGGTTGTACATGTTTTGTTTGGGGCTTGGGGTATGAGAAGTACTATTTCATTGTAGGTCACCAGAAATAAATAGTTGTGATCACTGCTTTCAATAATATGTCCTATCATCTCAAAAGAACACTTGAAACTAACCAAAATGACTTCTAGGTACCCTGAGGCTGCAGCTCATGAACACCTCTGCCTCTTACACCTACCTCTTACTCCTCCTTATGAGCACAGGCCAGTTTGTTGTCATCACCTCCTGTGTGTTTAGGAGAACAGGCGTCTGCTGTGACGGGAAGATCTCGTGACAGGGGGGTGCTACAAAGGGGTCAGCTTTCCTTCATCATCTATTGTTCCAGAAACTCTCTACTTTCTTGGTGGGTTTAATATATCTCAGTTCATATGTGTGTTTATGATGTCATTATTGCATAACAGTTTTTCAAATCATTGATTTTCATAATAGGTGCAAAAAAACTTAAAAATATTCAGAAGTCCCCTTTGTCTCTGTACTTTAATTTCATGAAATCTAACCAAGGTAAGAAGCAGCACGGCAACCGAGCTGTCAAATTCAGCACTGATTGTAATAATAGTCAACACCATATTTCTAAGTCTTTCCCTGAGATGGTAGTTACAGTGCTTCTTTGGAAGCCAAACAAAGGTGCCCAAGTTCCTTTTCTTTCAGAGTCACCAGACTCAAACCCATTGGTTCGGGATGCTCCTGAGGTGACAGTGTGACACCCAGCATGACTTACACTGGGTGTGCTCAGCTCTGTACTAGTGCCTCACAGGCACTGCCTCCTGCTCTTGACATGAATCCCATGAGAACTGCACCAACGCCAGAGGGGCAGTGAGTGGAGGGTAAAGCATGCAGACTCTGACCCTCGTGGGCTTAGATTTAAACCCTGGGCCTATATTAGCATCTGTGTGGCCTCAGGCAACTATTGGAACTCTCTGTGCTATCATTTCCTCATCCGTGTAATAAAGTTGCAGCACCCTATCACCTGGAGCATGTGGAATTGATGAGTTAATGATGCTCTGTCCGTGCAAGTCCTCAACAACGTTATAGCTTCTACTGTTGGTACCTCTGCTGTAGAAACAGTAGATTCCACACATACCCAAAAGCCCTGAAAGCCATCTCTAATCTCATTTCCCCTGCAGACAGGTTAGATATGGATAGAGCAGGAACTGTTTCTTCTCTTCACTAGGTAGTTTTTTTTAATCCTCTAAGAGCCCTTTGGAGGAAGGTACAGTTATAGTTCACAGTTTACAGTTGAAGATGTGGAGGTATGTGCTCGTCATAGCCATTTTAGAGCTGGGTCTCTCTGACCACCAAGCCTGTATTTTGTCACCTAGTATCTCCAGTTCACTGATAAGAGGAGGTTCCAGAGAGTCTATGAAATATGCCCAAAGTTCAACACAGAGTAGTGCCAGAGTCTTCATGGGCCAAGTCCACCTGACAGAAATCCTGCTGCTGTTTCATTATACCAGTGGCTCTGTTATTATAGCTGTAAATAAGTGATTACAGTGATAGATAAATAAATAATACATAGAAATAGTAAACAGATAAATACATAAAGTGAAAGTGAAGTCACTCAGTCATGTCTGACTCTTTGCGACCCCATGGACTGTAGCCTATCAGGCTCCTCCATCCATGGGATTTTCCAGGCAAGAGTGCTGGAGTGGGGTGCCATTTCCTTCTCCAGGGGATCTTCCCGACCCAGGAATTGAACCCGGGTCTCCCACATTGCAGGCAGATGCTTTACCGTCTGAGCCACCAGGGAAGCCCCGATAAATACATAACCATAAAAGAAAAAAGTTCCAGCCTTCATCATAGCCCAGGTATTAGACTTTAAAAATGCTCCTTCAGTAATTCTAACGTGCAGCCAGGGGTTGAGGCATCAAGTGACTGAAACAGTTTCAGCACTGCCATCTCAGATCTCAGGCATTAAGGAACCATCACAGAGTTCATTACACAAGCTACCACATGCTTTACGCGGAAAGTTATCTTACCATTCACTCGTCAGTTTCCTAAGGAAACAAAATATCTGTACTAAGACTTATGTGCCCAGATGTTCATTCACTGTGGTACCATTTACTGCAGCCCCCAACGTTCCATGATCACCAGTAAGAAACTGAAAAGCAGACAGCGTCCTATGACTGACTGCTATGCATCTTCAAAAAGATAGTTATTTAAAGAAGTGGAACCTTAGTCAGGAAGGGTCACTGAAAAAGTAATCTGCATTTCAGGGACCTTCTACTTGTCAGATAATATCTTTGCATGAATCAAAAATCAATCAAAACCCTCTAAAAATGCATTAGCCTCTACCTCTTCTCCTCTTTCAAGTCATGATTTTGTTTTCTCTGCATCCTTGGTAGTAAATATGAGTGTACATATAAATAAATATATGCATGTGTATATATTTTAATTTCCCTCTTTATGCTCAAATATAGCATACAGAATATATTGTTTTGTACTTCTCTTCACTGACACAATCTTAGAGCCCCTTTACTCTAAATGTAGAGATGAACTGATGAACATAGATGCAAAAATCCTTATCAAAATTCTAGCAATCAGAATCCAACAACACATTAAAAAGATCATACACCATGATCAAGTGGGCTTTATCCCAGGGATGCAAGGATTCTTAATATCCATAAATCAATCAATGTAATTCACCACATTAACAAATTGAAAAATAAAAGCCATATGATTATCTCAATAGATGCAGAGAAGGCCTTTGACAAAATTCAGCATCCATTTATGATAAAAAAAAAAAAACTCTCCAGAAAGCAGGAATAGAAGGAACATACCTCAACATAATAAAAGGTATATATGACAAACCCATAGCAAACATTATCCTCAATGGTGAAAAACTGAAAGCATTTCCCCTAAAGTCAGGAACAAGACAAGGGTGCCCACTTTCACCACTACTATTCAACATAGTTCTGGAAGTTTTGGCCACAGCAATCAGACCAGAAAAAGAAATAAAAGGAATCCAAATTGGAAAAGAAGAAGTAAAACTCTCACTGTTTGCAAATGACATGATCCTCTACATAGAAAACCCTAAAGACTCCACCAGAAAATTACTAGAGCTAATCAATGAATATAGTAAAGTTGCAGATATAAAATCAACACACAGAAATCCCTTGCATTCCTATACACTAATAAGGAGAAAGTAGAAAAAGAAATTAAGGAAACAACTCCATTCACCATTGCAATGAAAAGAATAAAATACTTAGGAATATACCTACCTAAAGAAATTAAAGACCTATATATAGAAAATTATAAAACACTGATGAAAGAAATCAAAGAGGACACTAATAGATGGAGAAATATACCATGTTCATGGATCAGAAGAATCAATATAGTGAAAATGAGTATACTTCCCAAAGCAATCTACAGATTCAATGCAATCCCTATCAAGCTACCAGTGGTATTTTTCACAGAGCTAGAACAAATAATTTCACAATTTGTATGGGAATACAAAAAACTTCGAATAGCCAAAGCAATCTTGAGAAAGAAGAATGGAACTGGAGAAATCAACCTGCCTGACTTCAGGCTCTACTACAAAGCCACAGTCATCAAGACAGTATGGTACTGGCACAAAGACAGAAATATAGATCAATGGAACAAAATAGAAAGCCCAGAGATAAATTCACACACCTATGGACACCTTATCTTCAACAAAGGAGGCAAGAATATACAATGGATTAAAGACAATCTCTTTAACAAGTGGTGCTGGGAAAACTGGTCAACCACTTGTAAAAGAATGAAACTAGATCACTTTCTAACACCATACACAAAAATAAACTCAAAATGGATTAAAGATCTAAATGTAAAACCAGAAACTATAAAACTCTTAGAGGAGAACATAGACAAAACAGTCTCTGATATAAATCACAGCAGGATCCTCTATGATCCACCTCCCAGAATACTGGAAATAAAAGCAGAAATAAACAAATGGAATCTAATTAAAATTAAAAGCTTCTGCACAACAAAGGAAACTATAAGGAAGGTGAAAAGACAGCCTTCTGAATGGGAGAAAATAATAGCAAATGAAGCAACTGACAAACAACTAATCTCAAAAATATACAAGCAACTTATGCAGCTCAATTACAGAAAAATAAATGACCCAATCAAAAGATGGGCCAAAGAACTAAATAGACATTTCTCCGAAGAAGACATATGGATGGCTAACAAACACATGAAAAGATGCTCAACATCACTCATTATCAGAGAAATGCAAATCAAAACCACAATGAGGTACCATTTCACACCAGTCAGAATGGCTGCGATCCAAAAGTCTACAAGCAATAAATGCTGGAGAGGGTGTGGAGAAAAGGGAACCCTCTTACACTGTTGGTGGGAATGCAAACTAGTACAGCCACTATGGAGAACAGTGTGGAGATTCCTTAAAAAATTGCAAACAGAACTGCCATATGACCCAGCAATCCCAATGCTGGGCATACACACTGAGGAAACCAGAATTAAAAGAGACACGTGTACCCCAGGACATGGAAACAACCTAGATGTCCATCAGCAGATGAACGGATAAGAAAGCGGTGGTACATATACACAATGGAGTATTACTCAGCCATTAAAAAGAATACATTTGAATCAGTTCTAATGAGGTGGATGAAACTGGAGCCTATTAAACAGAGTGAAGTAAGCCAGAAAGAAAAACACCAATACAGTATACTAACACATACATATGGAATTTAGAAAGATGGTAATGATAACCCTGTATGCGAGACAGCAAAAGAGACACAGATGTGTAGAACGGACTTTTAGACTCTGTGGGAGAGGGAGAAGGTGGGATGATTTGGGAGAATGGCATTGAAACATGTATACTATCAGGTAAGAAACGAATCGCCAGTCTATGTTTAATACAGGATACAGGATGCTTGGGGCTGGTGCACGGGGATGATCCAGAGAGATGATATGGGGTGGGAGGTGGGAGGGAGTGTTCAGGATTGGGAACTCATGTACACCCGTGGCGGATTCATGTCAGTGTATGGCAAAGCCAATACAGTATTGTAAAGCAAAATAAAGTAAAAATAAAAATTAAAAAAAAATGCATTAGCCTCTACCTCTCCTCCTCTTTCAAGTCATGATTTTGTTTTCTCTGCATCCTTTGTAGTAAATATGAGTGTACATATAAATAAATACATGCATGTGTATATATTCTAATTTCCCTCTTTAGGCTCAAAGGTAGCATACAGAATATATTGTTTTGTACTTCTCTCCACTGACACAATCTTAGAGCTCCTTTACTGTAAATGTAGAGAGATGCTTAGACAGCTAGATCATATTTTGCTGGTGAATGTACAATAGCTTATAAAATCATTTCCTCATAATACACTACAGTTTTATTTACACATTTTGCTACATTTTTTAAATGCTAAAATTCAAATAGTGTTTTATGTCATTAAGATTGTGTGTATTGGTCATTTTAATAGATATGGCCAGTGGAGATATCACTATCTTGCATTTGTACCAGAGATATGTGAATGCCAGGAGAGTGCTGTGAAATGTCAGGATTTTGCTAATTGGATGAGTAAACAGTAGTATATGTTTGCTATTTTAATTTGCTTTTCTTTTATTATGAGTGAGATAAGCATTTTTCACATATTTAAGTCTATTAAATTTCCTTTTCTATGAAATAATGTTCATGTCCTTTAACTATATTTTCTCCTAGGTAACAATACTAACAAATACAACACTATGTGTGTCTATGTGTACAACATTTCTAGGTGTGTCTGTGTATTTCTAAAAAAGGCAAAGGCATAAAAAAATGTTCAATTTATAGGACAAGGAGGAAAATATAAGTGATGGTATATTTTTCCAATTTTCTCTAATAGATCTTTTTAACAGAAAATCTTTTATGTACTAGAATTGCAACAATGTCTCATTCACAACTGGGAAAGCTTTTTGCTTGTCTGTTTACACTCAGCTTCAGGGTGTGTGAAACAAACTCATGTGAAACCAAAAGGAAGTCTCCAAGCAAAACCAATACAGAATTGTAAAGTAAAATAAAAAGAAAAAAAAAGAGTCAAAAATAAATAAATAAAAAAAAGAAAGAAAATAAATAAACAACCAGCCACAAGATAGATGAAATCTAATCTAGGTCAGCTCCTAGGTTCTCATGAATTTCATCAGACTTCTCTAGACAAAACACACCACCCTCATCTTAGAGATTTGGAACTGTTTCTTCATTGGGATGAAACAGTGTATTAAGCATAGAAGGCAAGAAAGTAACCTTGCAAATCGCTGAAAATTTAGTGCAGCTGATTTCCCCACCAGGGCCCCAAGGGCAGTGTCTGCTGTGGTTTCCAGCTTCTCAGCAACTTCCTGCCCCTCTCGCCCTGGGCTGCCCTGGCCTGCTAGGTGCAGAGAGGGGAGGGCAGAGGGGGTGGGGAGACGGCCTGAGCGGCAGCAAGAGGGCGCTGGTGCCCCTTGGAGGGGTTTCACTCTTTCAGGCTTCTTTGTTCACCTGCTCTGTCAAATGTGGTTGATTCGTGGAAACGCTCAAAGTCAAACTAGCCCCTACTGTTTGGGTTTGTGCAAAGGGTAACTGGGATGTCATAAGAAAATAAGCACAATGAAACCACAACTTACTTTGTTCACTTTCAAAGGGTCACAGCTAATGGAAGAAAAGGTCCTTCTGCACAGGCATGCGATGGTTATCACACATACTCTAGGCTTTGTGGTCCAGATTCCCCATTGTTTCTGTATACAGTCCCTCCAGTGAGCTCCTAGATGAGTTGGGAAACTGTTCAGATGCTGCACCTTCAACCATGCTCAAGACTCTGAAGGAAGGAGCAGACAGGACTCCTTGCAGCACTAAGGTTATCCCTGACGTTCCACCAGCCACCCACGGTCTTCCCTGATCTGTGACTTACTGAGGCTGCTACCTCTTGATTCATTTTCTCAGTGCAGATGGGGTGCCACAAGACCCGATCCCTGAACCAAGCTGTGTGGACAGATGTGAGATGCTTTCTTCCTCATAAGAACAGAGATATGGAGGCCCTGATCTCATCTGTGCAATGCAATCTCATATACTGAGACATCTACATCCCCCCAAAAGGACAAAATGACTTCAGAGTCAACCCAAGCAAGGCTTACTAGGGGCACTAACATCAGATAACAGTGTGATGAGTGAATAGCAGAGGGTTGCTCAGCAACGTGAGCATGAAGAGCAGCTGTCCCCCCAAACCCAGCAGTTCCAGAGTAGGAGTCCATGCCCTGCACTCTAGCCATTCAGCCCCAGAGGGAAGCAGGGCTCCATGGCTAAGGTCCAGGCTTCAGCTCGCACAGTCTGACCTCACCACACATTCAAGTCACATCCTTATTCCTCTTGTCTCTTGTTTAACCATAGTGTCTATTAGGTAACTATATTAACAAGTATGACCCTCATTTCTATGTGTGTCTGTGTCTTTCTATAAAAGGCATAGGCATAAAATAATGTTCAATTCATAGTACGAGTGATAAAAATAAATGATTGTATATTTTTTCTATTTTCTCTAATGGATCCTTTTACAGGAAAATCTGAGAGCCAACATCTGGGGTCTTTGCCCTCCTAGGAGGACAGGCCACATCCTTCTCGTCTAGCCCGAGCATCGGGGTAGAGCTTCTTCTCAGATTAAAGTCACACTGATGTCCAACTCAGGCCCCAGCTATGGTTGTGGTGTAGACACGGGTCC
>NW_024070202.1:50481701-50514400 GCF_014754425.2 Oryx dammah | reverse complement strand
AGGATTAACATATACAAACTGCTAAATATAAAACAGATGATCGACAAGGACCTACGGCATAGCACAAAGAACTCTGCTCAATATTCTGTGATAACTTATATGAGAAAAGAATCTGAAGAAGAATGGATATATGTATATGCATAACTGGATCACTTTGCTGTACCCCTGAAACTAACACAGCATTATAAATCAACTATACACTACTATAAAATAAAGATTAAATTTTAAAAAGGAAACAATAAAAATTTTATAAAGGGGGAATTTGCAAATCTCTGAAAAGTTTTGCGCAGCTGATTTCCCGGCCAGGACCATACTGGACAGCGTCTCCTGTGGGTGTGTCCTGTGGTGTCCAACTTCTTGCCCCTCTCGCCCTGGGCTGCTCTGGCCTGGGAGGGGTGGAGATGGGAGGGCAGTGCGGCTGGGGTGACAGCCTGAGTGGCAGCAGGAGGGCGCCGGTGTGGCTGATGGGGTTTCATTCTCTCAGGCTTCCGTTTTGTTCACATGCTCAAAACCACATTTTGGTTGATTGTGGAAACTGTTTAAAGTCAAACAGGCCCTGCTGGTTGAGACTGTACAAGGGGTAGCTGAGGTGTCAAAAATATATAAGCACAGTTAAACCACAACCAACTTTGCTCACTTTTAAAAGGTCACAGCTAATGGAAGAAAAGATCTCTCTACACAGGCATGTAATTGTTATCAAACACACTAGGCTGTGGGTCATGGTTCCCCATTACGGAAGTATATGCAAGTGCATACTCAGTTGCTTCAGTCGTGTCTGACTCTGCGGCCCTATAGACTGCAGCCTGCTAGGCTCCTCTGTCCATGGGGATTCTCCAGGCAAGAATACTGGAGTGGGTTGCCATGTCCTCCTCCAGGGGATCTTCCTGACCCAGGGATCGAACCCAAGTCTCCTTTGTCTCCTGCATTGCAGGCAGATTCTTTACTGCTAAGCCACCAGGGAAGCCCATTTAAATATACAGTTCCTCCAATGAGCTCCTAGATGAGTTGGGAAACTTATGCCCAGAATGTTCAGATGCTGCACCTTCGACCACACCCTTGACCCTGAAGGAAAGAGCAGACAGGACTCCTTGCAGCGCTAAGATCATCCTTGACATTCCTCCAGCCACTTGTGCTCTTCCTTAATCTGTGACTTACTGAGGGTGTTACTTCTTGGTTTCATTTTCTCAGTGTAGATGGGAGGACACAAGACCCAATCCCTGAACCAAGCTGCATGGATAGATGTGAGATGCCTTTTTCTCATAAGAAAATAGACACAGAAGACCAGGGGTGTCCTGTGCAATTGAATATCATATACTGAGTCACCCAAGACCCCATAAAGGTACTAAATGATTTTAGAGTCAACCTGAGCAAGGCTTACTAGGGGATAGTAAATCAGATGACAGTGTGACAGGTGAATAGCAGAGGGTTGTTCAGCAATGTGAGCATGAAGAGCAGGTGTTTCCCCCCACAAACACACAGCAGGTCCAGACTCTGCACTCCATCCATCCAGTCCCAGAGGGAAGCAGGGCTTCAGGGCTGAGGTCAAGGCTTCATCTGTCACAGTCCGACCACAGGGCACATTCAAGGGACATCCTCATTCCTCTTGTGTCTGCTCTGAAAGCCAACATCTAGGGGGACATGCCCTCCCAGGGAGACTAGCCGAGTCATACTGGTGAAGCCCAAGACTTGGGGGGAGAGCATTTCTCAGGTTAAAATCACACACTGAAGTCTGGCTCAGGCCCCAGCTATGATCATGGTGTAGACACGGGTTCACTCCTGGGACAGGATGCTCTCATCGTAATAACATCACTGAGGCTTTAGTCCAAGGCCAGACCCTGGAGCTCTCCCCTCCCCTCTTTCCATGTAAGAAGCTCCTCCTGGTGAGGCCCCAGCTCCCCAGGGAGCCTCCAGCTGCATTTCTGTCCTGTGGCCCATTCTTAGACTGAGCATGGGTAGAGTCAAATATAGCCACACAAATGACCATTTCCACCCAAACAAGTGCCATTTTATTTATACACAACTAAGTGTTTCTTGACTAACACAATGAATATATTAAAAAAAAAATCCAAAAACGAGTAGACATGCCACCTTCCCATGAAGCATTATGTTGAACATTCTTGTTTGAAAAAGACTATCTCACAATATAATTGAGTTCATTTTAATTAAAACTAACTAAATACAAGGGAAAATGATGGCAATAATTTCATGGCATAGTTTCAAAGAAGAGTATCCAGACTAATTTAGATCATTCTCTTAAGAGAAAGAGACTGTTTCTGGAGAACTTTGGTATGTATTCATAATCCCTTGTGTCCCCCTTATTCCAACACGTTAGGCCAAATGCATGATGCAAAACAGGAAAAATAAAATTAATTATTTTGATATGTAGGAGCTTGTTACTTTTTAAAACTGTACAAAAAGGGCATGTGCATGAGTTGGTTTTTTTTTTTTAAAGGCAAGACAAATGTAGGGTCTTAAGAAATATTGGAGTAGGAATGGCAACCTCTCCAGTATTCTTGCCTGGAAAATTACATGGACAGAGGAATCCAGTGGGCTACATCCATGGGGTCCCAAAGAGTTAGATACAACTGAGCGCATGCACTAAGAAGAAATAGAAAAGAAATCTCAGACATGAAACAAGAAATTCCATTCTACAAGTCAAAATAAAAAGATATTTTGCTTATAATGAAATAGTACTGGCAACTTTTCATTAAGAGATCAGATTCAGTCTCCTCTGAATACAGGGTGGACCATGATATTATCTTACCATCCTCAGGCAGGTGACTAAATGTATATGGATATGACACTATGTCACGAGATATTACAATCAATAAATTCTTTATTAGCTGTTCAATAACATCAGCAGTGAATGGCACCTTTTCAGCCTTCAAAAGGAAGATCTCATCTCTGGTGTTTTTCTCTTTTTTGGTGACTTTCAGTGAGGTTCTTCGGAGAAGATGTTGGCACCCCACTCCAGTACTCTTGCCTGGAAAATCTCAAGGACAGAGGAGCCTGGTGGGCTGCAGTCCATGGGGTCGTGAAGAGTCGGACACGACTGAGTGACTTCACTTTCACTTTTCACTTTCATGCATTGGAGAAGGAAATGGCAACCCACTCCAGTGTTCTTGCCTGGAGAATCCCAAGGACGGGGGAGCCTGGTGGGCTGCCGTCTATGGGGTCACACAGAGTCGGACACGACTGAAGTGACTTAGCAGCAGCAGCAGCAGTGAGGGTTTTTTTCACAGTTACAGAGAAAATAAGAATATTTGAGATGTGGTGTAAAAAGGCAAAATGGTACATTTTGCCCTATGTTTTCATTAAGAAGTTTATGTACTGAACATGGACTGTTTTAGACACTTAAAGAACCATATGGAAGGCAATCGAAGGATTTATTTTTAGAATAAATTTTAGAAAGGGATCTACTATTTACTTGCCCACATTTTTGTTTTATGTCTGAACACTATTGCAGAAAGACAGGTTGAAGTGTGTTGAGTAGCCCTGATGCAGTACAAGGCTTCCAACTGCCACTGCTTGTCTTTCTTTCCACTGTTGCTTTTCTATGTAGATGTCACCTCAATTGTCACTTTATTTTCTACTTAACATTTTACCACAGCTGGGCTATACATCTCAGGATGGTATAAATGATAGTCCTGGAATACTCTTTCAGCAAGTATTCCATTAGCTTTTTATTTGGCCCACACCTCACCAAAGCCTTCATTTCAGGACACTGAGTCTTGCATCTAGGTTGCAGCTGAGCATGTCTGACTTTGTGCTGCAGAAGAGAAGCTCAGGAACTAGGCTTGGTGTGCGTGCTGAGGGACTCAGCTTCCATGCCCAACCCAAGTCCCTTTTCCTCACCATACCCTCACCACCCCTTCTCCTGGGCTTCAAAGCATAATTAGCCTGAAAATTAGCATAGCTATACACACAACTGAGTGATTAAAAGAAAAAAAAATACTCAAGAGGCTCTGGGTACAATGAATATAACTGGAAAGGAACCTGTATTTCAGTTGGAAGTGATTGCTATCTTCATTCTCGAAGCTTCATTTCAGGAGGATCCTTCAGCTGATCCCTCGCAGTGCCTTATCTTTAAAATTTCTGAGGATATGATACGGAGATAGGGGGACCTGGCCCTGTCCCCTGATCCCCTGATCCTGGTTCAATTTAAGAGTCCTCATTTGAACACACATACACACACACCTGATTCTCCAAAACTGCAATCTTCCCTATAATTTCCATGTTAAGTGGACCCCAGACTTCACTTACTAGAAACTGTCCAGGTTCAGTCTTCCCTAGTGGCTCAGAAGGTAAAGAATCTACCTGTAATGCAGGAGACACAGGAGATTTGGGTCTGACCCCTGGGTCAGAAAGATCCCCTGGAGGAGGGCATGGCAGCCCATTCCAGTATTCTTGCCTAGAGAATCCCATGGATAGAGGAGCCTGGTGGGCTACAGTCCCTGGGGTCACAGACAGTTGGACACAACAGAATGACTGAGCATGCACACACGTCTGGGTTCAAGGTAAACAATAAGCCCTACCATTGCCTGAGCTCGTCCTCTGCCTCTGGGACTGGACTACACACTGCGCTCACAGGATCCTGTTTACTCTCCATGCAACCCCATGACTTCCCTTTACACAGACGGAAAAAAGCAGGTGAAACCCCTTGCCCAAAACTACACAGCTATCATATTATTAGGAAAATTTAGTCCCCCTCTGATGGGATCCTTGGAGGATACAACCCAATGCTGGCTCAGATAGTAGCAGGACTTTTCAGCAAGGATAGTTGTTCTGGGTTTGTTTTCTCTTCCCAAATTAGCAGGGCACTCATCGTTCTGTGGGTATGAAGTGGCCAAAGAGAGCGTGAGATTTGTCTCCAGCCAGACCTAGCTTCAAATCCCAACCTAACTCTTCTTGGGCATGCTTAAAAACCATCTCCTTTGGGGAAGGGATAAATTAGGAATTTGAGATTAATATATACGCACTACTATATATAAAGTGGGCTTCCCTGGTGGCTCAGTTGGTAAAAAGTATGCCTGTAATGCAAGAGACCAGGTTCGATCCTGGGTTGGGAAGATCCCCTAGAGGAGGGCATGGCAACCCACTCCAGTATTCTTGCCAGGAGAATCCCCATGGACAGAGGAGCCTCGTAGGCTACAGTCCATGGGGTCACAAAGCAAAGGACACAACTTTGAGACTAAACCACCACCATATATAAAATAAACAAGGACCTACTGTATACCACAGCGAACTCTACTCAGTATTCTGTAATAAACTATATGGGAAAAGAATCTGAAAAAGGATATATATGTATATACGTATATATATATATATATATGTCACTTTGCTGTACAGCTGAAACTAACACAACATTTTAAGTCGACTATACTATAAAAGTTAAAACAAAATGAAATAAAATAGCCTCAGCTTTCCCCATTTCTAAATCGAAGATATTATTTATCCCACAAGGTTTCAGAATTTAATAAAACAATGAACAAAAATCAGTTAGCACACTGCCAAAATATATCTGATGCGCAATCACCGATCTCTGTATTCCTATTTCATTATTGCACCAATATTTGTTAGTGTTTCTCAGAACTTTCTCATTTATCATTCCTCCCCTCACCCTGTGGTCAGACTCTTGTCTCCTCCCTCTGGCTCCTCCCTCCTCCACCCCTCCCTTATTTCTCTCACCAGTTCCCCCCGGGTAGCCTGGGAGAAGCACCACTCAGACCCTGACCTGACCTCCATCACACACCCAGGTGTGGAGCCTCAGGGCTACTTGAGCCCCACCACCATGGGCTCTTCCCTTGGGGCAGAAGGCAGAGGCGTGCTGGGCCGCCTGGCCCTCCTCTGGGCCCTCGTGGTTCCAGGTGAGTCCCCGCGGCTTCCCCGGTGGGCCGAGCGGGATGCACCCGGAGGCTGCAGACTCAACCTGCTCTCATCTCCTCCCTTGCAGGTATCCAGCAGGAGATCAGGCTGTCACAGCGGCCCGTGATGGTGGGGTCCGCGGGTGGAGCTATGACTATGCCCTGCCAGGTCAGTAGGTCTGTGGATTACGTCCACTGGTTCCGCCAGCTGGAGGGCCAGGCCCCTGAGAGGCTTCTCTATCTAGCCTTGTCCAAGCGGGAAGTGCAGTGGGATTCGGTCCTAGGAGGTGATAAAGTCAGCGCAGCCCGCGGCGGGGATGGCAAGAGCTGCACCATGTCGTTGAGGAAGCTGGCCAAGAGCGATGAGGGACTGTACTACTGTGCTGCCTGGGAGTCGGCACAGCAGTGTGCGCAGCCCCGGGATCTGCACAAAAAGCACCGAGACCCACTGCTCGCCCAGACCTGGCAACTGCCCCCGCCTCCGGGTCCCTTAGGCTGCCTTGGGGTGATCTCTCAGTATCCTGACTCTCCCTACTCTAGGGCTTCTGCAGATAAAATCTGATGGGAGCTGAAGCTGACCCGGGTAAAAAGCTGTGCAGGTGGCAGGGACTTTTCCAAAGATCATCCAGTTCAGCTTGTTTGGAGCATTTGGAGGAAAATCTGGGCTGCTCAATCCACCAGCTACTAAACACATCCAGCTATTGAGCCCTTGAAGTGTATTTAGTTCAAGAGTCCAAGCTGAGATGGGCTGTATGTCTACAACACAAGCTATATATTGAAGATAGTCACAGAAAAAAAAAAGCGGACTATCTCCTTAATTATTTTTATATTGACTTACTGTTGAAATATTTTGGATATCTTGGACTAAGTAAAAATAGTCCTAACATTCATTTTAAGTGTCCTTTTTTTAATGCAGAAGCCAAAACATTTTCATCTATGGCTTGAATTGGTGACTCACATTTATTTCTAACGGACAGCTCTGGTATTGACTGAAAATATAAAAATCCAACCATTTCCCATGAAGGATGCACAGATAAAATGTCACATAAATGGTTTCAATGGGTGAAGGACTGTCTAGATCTGCCACAAAATATTTGAAAGCTGAGCCTGGAAGTGTATGCCTGATTCCAGTCTCTAAGTTGTTCACCCATTGTTGCCATTTTGTGGGGGAAGAGACAGCAGTTAGTAGCCCAGGAAACAATATTGGCACTGTCTCAGTGTCCTCATCTATCGGCATGCCTGGCACTCATGGGTTTGAGTTGATAAAAATCCTCATGGTGAAGCAGTTAACCCTGAATGAGACATCAGGTTCTCTGCTTTACACTTCTCTTTGTTGTTGTTGTTTTTAAAATTTAATTTATTTTCATTGAAGTATAGTTCACAGTAGCCCAAACATGCAAACAACCTAAACTTCCATCAGCGAATAAATGAATAAAGAAGATGTGGTGCATGTACACAACGGAATACTACTCAGTCATAAAAACGAATAAAATAATGCCATTTGCAGCAACATGAATACAACCAGAGATTATCATACTAAGTGAAGTAAGTTAAAAACAGATAGAGAAATACCCTTTTATATCACATATATGTGGAATCTGAAATATGGCACAAATGAACCCATCTATGAAACAGAAACAGACTCAGGGGCACAGAGAACAGATGTGTGGTTGCCAAGGGGAAGGAGGGTGGGGGAAGGAAGGACTGGAGCTTGGGATTAGCAGATGCAAACTATTATATATAGAATGGATTGGCAAAAACATCCTATTGTATAGCACAGGGAGCTATATTCAATATCCTGTTATACATGTCTCCTTGAATGTCACCACATATGGAATTTTGAGTGAATCTCTGGCTACTCTGCTCTCTTCTATAAAATGAGGAGGTTGAACAGCTAAAAGTATATGCCTCTGATCTCTGCATTTATAGCAAAATCACACAAATCACTTATCACTATATTCACTAACTTCTTATGAAAAGAAGAAGAAGAAGAAAAAAAAAGAAAGCCTGTGTCACTGATTCTTCAACCCCAAAACAGGAAAGCCCTTGATGCTGTATAAGGGAGAGAAATAAAATGTTTTTGAAGTTTAAGCTGAATTTAGACCCTTTTCAAGTGGAATTTCAAAGTTTATGTACAGCCTAATAGCAATGGTAAAACAATTAATAAAAGATTCCTAAACTCATTGTCTACCTCCCTGAGCTCTGATTTTGCGGTAAGAAATGTATAATTCATATATGCTTTCCTTCTGAAAGAGCCCAACCCTTCACTGAAGGCCTAATTCAAAGCTAAGATCCCCCTGTGTGTGTTAGAAAAGGTGGAGGTAAAGGGGACAGAAACTTACTCTAGCTCTGTTTCATGTTTGTTTACTTCATCTTCCCCATCTTCCTAATACAACTCTTTCCTATTCTTGCAGCCACACCAATGCCTGACTCCACAGAGAGTGAATTTTTTGAACTGGTGACAATGTGGCCAACAAGAAGAACCAGCTCGTCACCCATGTCCTTACAGAGCTATTAGTACACGGTCCACAGTCCCCGGGAAGAGACAGCCCAGAGCCTCTGCTGTGAACCTCGACTATGGCGTGAACCCTATTCTCACCCCTCACTGACTCTGGCTTTTCCCTTATGAGCTCTGTGACCTTGAGCAAGATCTTCACGCTTTTAGGCACCAGTTTTCTCAGGTCTAAAACAGAATATAACCGTTCCAAAATGTCTCTCTCTTGGAATTATACCACTTAATGTCAGTTGCAACCTCCACAGTGATAGAGCTCTTTTCTGCATGAAAATCCTACTGAGACATATCTAGAAACCTAGCGTATATCTTTCTTGGGTCATCTCATTTTCAGGGTAATCACTGCCAGGATGAAAGAAATGGCCCCAAGACTGTCACTTACTTTGGGAAGCATTTCAGCTAGTCTGTCTGCATTTCAGCTAGTCTTCTGTCTCTCTCAAAGTGGGGGATGTCAGATGGCAAAGGCGTGGCTGTGTATTGTGCTGACGCCCCGGGTCATGTTCCTCGAGGGCAGTGTGATAGAGTAGAAGAGTAATAGATTTTTACTAATTTTTCAAAAACTTTATTGGTATATAGTTATTAACTTTTGAATCGAACTTTTCTGACATTAATTTTCCGTCCCTCTTTGGCACAGGAAAAATAGGACACTTACAGTCAGCTCCTTCCTTGCTCATGTTAGACGGGCGTGGCTGCCCCACAGCCTTGACCGTGAAGCTCCATCACAGAGTACATACTGGGAGGCAAGGCTGAAATCTCTAGCACCCTATGCCAGAGAATTCTTCTGTCAGGAGATACCAATGATATCATTCAAGTCAAGGAATTAAGGGGATGCAAAGGGTGTACCCCAGTCCACATCAGGTCCCCTCGGTGGTATCTCTGTGACCGGCCTCTTTCCAAAAACAGAAGGAGCAGAGAAAGAGATACAGGTCATGGATCCACTGAACTCCTGTGCTATGTCTGGATTGTGCTACGCATCTTCCTTATAATGATGTGAGACATAGGTGTTCTTACTACATTTTCAGAGTTAGAACACGGAGTGTTAGATAGCAAATAAATCAAGCAGGTAATAGGCAAAATTAGAATTAAAATCACTTTGTTGTACACTTGAAACTGACAGAACATTGTTAATCAACTATATTCCAAAAGGCACTAAAAATTGTTTTAAAAACAATGGAAAGCAGTATTGAATGATTCCGTATTCCCTTCTGAAGCACACTGTGGGCACTTGGTATTACAGAAATGTTTGCATTCCAGCTCTATCGTTTTTTACCTGATCATCCATCCTTATGTTACATCCTCATCTCTGTGGAGACTTGTTTCTTGGTTCAAAATACCATCATTTACATAAAAGGAGCTAATGAGTGTAACTGTTTTTGAAAATATAGTGTAAACACTATATTAAAGAATTACAGTTTATTTTAACATTTTTCTTTTGTACCAATAATATCGATCATATAGATTTATCTCCATAGGGAAGGCACTATGCTTGATGCAGTAAGGGATTTAACAATGACAGGGTGGGTCTGGAGTGGACATGGGGAAATCAGGGTCAGTCATGTCTCTGTCCTGGCAAATGGACAGCTTATCTGTGCTCAGAGGAGCATTTGTTGCTTCTGACAATTTCTTTTTCTCTTTATCCAATTGAGTGGCTTACGATTACAGAACAGTCTGGAAGACATTTCTTCTTTCATCATAAGAGAACTGGCCTTAGCTCTCAAATTTTGGTTTAAATAAAGAATCTATAATTTCAAGGAAAATAGTATTCTACAAATTTCTTCTTTGATCCTATGAAAGATAATAAGTCATCACAGAACTTGTGTTCTCATTTCTAATTATTGTGGTAAAGAATCATGTTGCCTGTCACTAATTATTACAGAAGTGCAAATTAAAACAATGAAGATTCACCTCACACTGGTCAGAATGTATCATTAAAAAGTCTACAAATAACAAATGCTGGAGAGATGGTGAAGAAAAGGAACCCTCTTACACTGTTGATGGGAATGTAAATGGCTGCAGCCACCGTGGAGAACATTATGGAGGTTCCTTAAAAAACTAAAAATAGAGTTGCCGTATGATCCAGCAATCTCATTCCTAGGCATATATCTGGACAAAACTATAATTCAAAAAGATGCATGCACTCAAATTTCATAGCACCAATTATTTACAATAGCCAAGACATGGAACCTACCTAATGTCCACTGACAGATGAGTGGATAAAGAAGAGGTGGTATATATACACAATGGAATACTACTCAGCCCTAAAAAAGAATTAAATAACACCATTCGCAGTGACATGGATGGGCCTAGAGATGATATGCTAAATGAAGTCAGACAGGGTAACACAAACACCGTGTGATATCACTTACATGTGGAATCTAAAATATGACACAGATGACCTTATTTACAAAACAGAAACAGACTCACAGACACAGAAAACAAGCTTATAGCTACCAAAAGGGAAAAGGGTGGGAAAGGGATAGATTAGGAGTTTGGGATTAGCAGATACAAACTATTATATATAAAATACATAAACAAAAAGGTCCTACTGTATAACACAGGGAACTATATTTAATATCCTGTAATAAACATATTGGAAAAGAATATGTATATATATACATCAGTCAGTTCAGTTCAATTGCTCAGTCGTGGCCGACTCTTTGCGACCCCACGAATTGCAGCATGCCAGGCCTCCCTGTCTATCACCAACTCCCGGAGTTCACCCAAACTCATGTCCATCGAGTAGGTGATGCCATCCAGCCATCTCATCCTCTGTCGTCCCCTTCACCTCCTGCCCCCAAATCCCTCCCAGCATCAGAGTCTTTTCCAATGAGTCAACTCTTCGCATGAGGTGGCCAAAGTATTGGAGTTTCAGCTTTAGTGTCAGTCCTTCCAAAGAACACCCAGAACTGATCTCCTTTAGACTGGACTGGTTGGATATCCTTGCAGTATATATGTATAATTGAATCACTTTGTTGTAAATGGTCTATTAAGTGCCAAACACTTTTCTGAATTTTCTTTTCTCTATTGTTTAAGATAAAAAAAATATCCTCCTCCTTTCTCCAATAATTTGCAAAATATGTATTATTGGTTTTCATTTTAGAAACTAACAACATTGTAAGTCAACAATACTCTCCCTCCCCCCAAAACAGAATTACGTTACTCTATGAATGGAGAACTTTGTCCACATTGCTCAAGTACACTTGAATTGGCAAATTTGCATTTTCAGTTACTGAAGAGTTTCCTCCTTTCAGAAATATATCCCCAAATCACTAACTGAGCAGCCCTGGTGTTTGTGAGAACGGAAGAGCTTTTCCTTTGATGTGAACTCCAAGCGGTTTCAACACAGATGAACACCTGGAAATTGTTTTAAAAATTCTTAATTCTTTGAATACTCTTCCTGGAAATATGGGAAAGCAGAACAGGTAGTTAACCTACTAGTGTCAAACTCTTCTTTTCCTGCTTTTATCCTTTTCATTGTTAATCAGTATTGTCAATGATTAGTCCACCATGCTGCTGCTGCTAAGTCGCTTCAGTCGTGTCTGACTCTGTGCAACCCCATAGACAGCAGGCTACCAGGCTCCACCGTCCTTGGGATTCTCCAGGCAAGAACACTGGAGTGGGTTGCCATTTCCTTCTCCAAAGCATGGAAGTGAAAAGTGAAAGCTAAGTGGATCAGTCGTGTCCGACTCCTACCTACCTCATGGACTGCAGCCCACCAGGCTCCTCTGTCCATGGAATTTTCCAGGCAAGAGTACTGGAGTGGGGTGCCATGGCCTTCTCCGTAGTCCACCATGGAAAACAGATATTTGGGCCCACTGATCTGAGGAAAACTTATAAAATATCAGATGCCATAAAACCCATTATCAAGGATTTCCAAAAGAACCCAGAAGGTCAAATTGCCAGCCCAAAGTTGTTAAACTGCTAGTCACTTCATGAAGGTAGAAGGCTGAGATCATTGTAGGAGCCTGAACCAGTATGACAGCTCAGGTTGGAAGAAGATGTTTGGAGAAGGAACTAAGCTCATAGTAGCTCCCTGTGGTAAGTAACTTTTTTTCTATTTTTACCTTATCATGAAAGACTGATAGCTGCTTTTCAGAAAGAATAAAAATAAAACTTACAACCCCCCTTATCTGACTGCCACATACTTGCCCTCAGCATGCAAAGAGCTATTTTGCAGCTAGTGGTCACTGTATATGGATGTACATGGAAACAAAACTACTTCCTGCTTGTAAGCCACTGAAATTCATCTTTTAGAATACACACACAAACACACACACATGCACAATAGACTCAGGCTAGATATTAAAATATTTTAAGGACCATATCTGTTTCATTGTTTCATTTATGTTTCAATATACTTACACCATTACCATAATATGTCATTATGTCAGTAAAGTTGTTGGCAAAGTTTATGTCAGTAAAGTTTTTTTGTAAAGGAATTTACAAAAAAAATTCTTTTCTTATAAATTGTTTATTAAGTGAGAAACATTTTAAATTTTCTATTCTCTATAGTTTTTCCCCAATAACCTTAAAACCTGTATTACTGATTTTCACCTAAGAGCTAACAGCAGTGTAAACACAATTTCTTATAATAAGTGACTATATAACATTTGCAAATCCCACTTCTTAATACTCTAGTTTCATAGAGGGAAGCTGAGAGCAGTCAGAATTTATGTCATGACAATTCTTGCTGCATTGCTTGGAAATGGACCAGTGTAATGGAATTTGTGAGCTCAAGCCATCTCAGCTCCAAAGTCCATGAAAAGAGTCTGCATAGTTGGACATCCTCACTTGCTCATTCTCTCAGCAAACATTTTTTGAGGACAGTTTCTATGTGGATGCTGGAGACAGAAGTGTGAACAAGACACAGACAGAACAAATCCCAACACTCAAACTGCTTATAGTCTAGTGGAAAAGCATTCTAGATGCTGGTTTGATTGGGCTCATATTCTATGGCCTGTGGCTACCAGAGAAACAACAGATCTTGCATTGATGAACTTGTTTCTTTCTCAAATGATGTAATATTTGCCACAGTAAGTATTGCTTATAAAATTCATATATTTTATCTGTCCAAAGATTTTGATAAAATGATCCCAAATCGTCCCACTAAAGAGAATAATAATAATATCAGCTACTATTTACTGAGGGCTAGACGTCATTATTTCATGCATTGGAGAAGGAAATGGCAACCCACTCCAGTGTTCTTGCCTGGAGAATCCCAGGGACGGGGAGCCTGGTGGGCTGCCGTCTATGGGGTCACACAGAGCCGCACACGACTGAAGAGACTTAGCAGACATCATGATACGTAGTTTCAATGCCTTATCTTTTCCTCAAAAGGAATCCTCGTCTTCCCATTCCACAGATAAGATAACTGAGGTTTAGAGAAGTTCAGGTACTTGCTTAAAGTCACATAACAAGTTACTGTGGCAAATACTGTGATTCAGTCGAGACTCGTTTATTCCAAAGGACAGAGTCTGGACCATTACATAAGGTGAGAAAAATGAAGGCTAAGTTTTTATATTCTGAACATTTACTCCTCTGTAGCTTGATCTTTTAAATGGATTATTTAATTGACTTCTTAATTTGTAATAGGTTATAATTTGTATTATTACTCGTGTGTGAAAACAGTGCTTCTGTGTATTTAAATTGCGTGTTTCCAAAATTTATTTGTGAAGACCTAAGATAGAAAATGCCATGTACAGGAAGGGCATGAAATAAGATCAAAGGCACTCAGGGAAGCAGGAGGAAAAAGGACTTCTAGCAGAAAGCACAGGTTAAGATTTTAATGCTCAAGGGTAGGAGAGTTATGTGTCTGCTCTAGCTCAATTAAAAAAGTGAATATAAAGAAGAAAAAAATGAAAAGGTGGTGGAATACATACTTTTTATTAGCTGATAAAATAAGCACACCAAAATTTTTAATATGATTTGTTTTTACAACATAAAATTAGAAAAGGACTTTAATACACGAAGTTAAGAGAAAAGTGAAATAAAGATGGGATATAGTCTTCAACATCCACTTTATAAAATGGAAGAAATGGTCTTTAATCAAACCCATTTATACTACCAGTTCATCAATGCTACGGATACCATAACATTTAATGTCATTCACAGATGGTGACCCTCAGCAGATAGGTTCAGGCAGGTAAGGTTTTCACAACCCAACATGAACATAATAGGATTTGAGAACCAGGCATCCTACCATTTCTCTTATCATCTTGCCTTGAAGACCAAGAGTTACAAGCTCAATTCTACACATGAGCTGGAGAGAAGTCAGTCTGAGGCTGAAATTTCTAGTAAAAGCTTGGAAAACATCAATTGTGCTGTTGATTGGGCAGGAGGGGGAAACCATTTGTTTTGGACAACAAAAGTGAAGTAATTCCATATACTGACTATACATATTAGGCTTTAGCCAATGTTCCCTTATTGCTTCCCTGGTGACTCAGAGGTTAAAGCATCTGCCCGCAATGTGGGAGACCTGGGTTCAGTCCCTGGGTCAGGAAGATCCCCTGGAGAAGGAAATGGCAATCCACTCTAGTATTCTTGCCTGGAGAATCCCATGGACGGAGGAGCCTGGTGGGCTACCATCCACGGGGTGGCAAAGAGTCAGACACAACTGAGTGACTTCACTCATTTAATGTTCCCTTTGAGTTGCTTAACCTTGGAAATACAGCAGGTAAGACTAGACAAACAATTGCCTCTAAGTTGTGTGTATGAAAAGCACGTGCCCTATGACAATGGCTTTAAGAATTCCTGACATGTGGAACATAGCAGAAAGCAAACAAAGGAACGAATCTTCACAGTTAATTGCCATAGACTCAGTTGCAACCCCAAAACACTGAATTCCCATCAGTAAGGGCAAGCCCTGGTCCCATGATATTAAAATATTATGTTGGAGCACACAATCAGCTAGTAATAAGAAATCACTAATAATAATGATAATAATAATTATTATGGTCTTTCTTTTCCATAGCATTTTTAATAAAATCACTTTTTCAAATCTTGTTTCATGTTGGTCTCACTTCAGCTTTAAAAGGGATATCGAACTGATTCACGCTTTTTACACTATGTTTTCAAATAAACAAACACCGAAAGCTTTAATTTACCTGATTAGCTCAGCCATGGAACCTGTTATGAGCAAAGTGAATCAGGACCAGAAACTTGGTCTCTTGTATCCCAGGCTGTCATGATTCCACTAGGATTTAAAGAACTCAGAGAAGCTAAATTAGTCTAAAGTTTTTGCCACAGGTTGAATCACTGTGGAATTTAAACAACATGATCTTTGGTGGAGGAACAAAAGTTTTCGTCCAAGGTAAGTACCTGAAGAAGGGCATTTTTTGTCAAGATAGTGAAGGGAAGGTAAGAAACAAATTGGAATAATAGTTTAAAATGTTTGGGAAAATGGGAATGCGAATGGGGATTAGATGTAGGAGTTTAGGAAAGATATTAAAACAAATCCTTAGAGCATACCGTAGACAACTGTGTACAAATATAGTAGGATTTGGCTTTCTGAACATGTGGACTTATATAAAGGGTTCCTGTAAAATATATGTGATCATCATGAAAGTGTTTGTTTCAAGGCCAAAGTTGGTTATTATAGGTAAGTTTTGTGAGCTGACACATTTCCTTTCCTGATGGTAAAGGGGTGTTTTCAAAGAACCTGGCTTTGGAGTCACTCAGATCAGGATGTCTGGGTCTACCATTTACTGTTTATGACCACTTGGTCAGTTATCTTTGGCCTCAGTTTCTGAATCCACAAAATGGAATAGCCATATGCATCCAGCAGGTATCGTATGAGAATTCAATGAAACTGTCAGTAGTGTCCCTGACACACTGTGTAACACATTGTCGGGGCTGGATAGGTGTATCCACACTCTATTCAAATGCAAAGGGAAAACTGCACTCAGGAAGGAGAGTTGTTTGCAGCCAAAATATTGACAGAAGAGAAATTCTTCAGAGGATGCAGTTGTACTTCTAACTCCTTAAACAAAAAGTTATCTTACTGTCCACTCACACACACAAAATTGAATTGGGAGGTATTTGTCTCTCTTTAACAGACTGCTTTCTATTTGTCAAGAAAAATGAAGTTAAAATGTATTTGTTGTTATATCTGTTGCTCTATTTGTTTTACATCTGAATCCTTTCACTTAATTGATATCATCTCTAACACAAACATTTACTGGCCCTTAACCAATAAACTTGGGCTTCATGATCATATTTATCAGAAAAATTTTAATTCATAAATTAAATGATCATGGTGTGAAGTCAATTAAATACAGATGCAAAGGTCATAATGTAATTTGATTATTTAAATGTGAAATAGTTCTAATTAATTTATAAAATATAAGGAAAAATAGAGTACTCTTAAGCAATAAAAACAAAGTATGTGTTGGGAGAAATATACAGTATCTGACTATTATAATCAATAAGATACTATTTACACCATGAGTAAGGTGTATAAAATTAAACACATTAAGACCTAATTGTATTTACAACGTAAGTTTTAAAATGACCTCTGTTTGCTTACTTCTTTAGTAGAAAACTCAGGAATTTTGCTACAGAGTAAAAACTTCTTAAAAATTTTTTTCTTTTTCTTTTCAAATGAGAAGTTTAATTTTTCTGTTCTTAAGTAACTGCCCTCAGAATGATTAAACCAACTCTAAAGTAGCTCAAAGAGAATATGAGTAAAGTATCTGTGTTTCATTTGGAAATAAATTGGAAAGAGTTTTAACATTTATAATTTCAACCATTACTTTAACCATAAATATATAATCAAGAAACATTCCAGCATTTAAGTGGGATCATTTATAAACTATGTTTTTGTTATATATGTTGACATCATGTCTATAAGAAATTCAGGAAGCATACATTTAATTTTTAATTATATTTCGGAGAAGGCAGTGGCACCCCACTCCAGTACTCTTGCCTGGAAAATTCCACGGGCAGAGGAGCCTGGTAGGCTGCAGTCCATGGGGTCGCTAAGAGTCGGACACGACTGAGCAATTTCACTCACTTTTCACTTTCATGCATTGGAGAAGGACATGCCAACCCACTCCAGTGTTCTTGCCTGGAAAATCCCATGGGTGGAAGAGCCTGGTAGGCTGCAGTCCATGGGGTCGCTAAGAGTCAGACACGACTGAAGCAACTTAGCAGTAGCATACTTTATTTAGCAGATGAAAACACAGTAAACCATGGAACTCTAAAGAAGTTCATCAAACTTATAGGGTAGATCTAATACTGGGGGAGATACAGAATCAAAATACTGTGCATTCTTAATCATGCTTAAACTTGAAATGAAATTTCAAAAGAAAATGTGCCTTGGTAAACATTCTCTAAAGTGAATCAAAATTCTGATAAATGCATTACTTGATAAGGTTTATATAAAACATGTCAGAAAATTACACATTTTTAATAGAAGTTTTGGAAATATTGCTGTTTTGTTTCCAAATTCAAGTCCCCCACAATCAACTCCTCCACTCAAAAATCTGAAAGTTTTCAGGTCTGAAGTTCAGATGTTATATAAAATTAGAAACCCACCAGAAGAATCCCATCACTTCAGAAACAGGCAGGTGATCCACATTTGAAGCTGTAAGTTCAACATCACAGATTGTCAACTACACAGGGACACTAATTCCCATTATAAAAAATGACTGTATATTGTTTAAAAATACAAATAAATTTCCTACTGACATTTATTTATATGAGAAGTAAGATCAGTTCAGTTCAGTCGCTCAGTCATGTCTGACTCTTAACCGTACACCAGGCTTCCCTGTCCCTGTCCATCACCAACTCCCGGAGTTTACCCAAACTCATGTCCATTGAGTTGGTGATGCCATCCAACCATCTATCTCATCTTCTGTCGTCCCCTTCTCCTCCTGCCTTCAATCTTTCCCAACATCAGGGTCTTTTCAAATGAGTCAGCTCTTCGCATCAGGTAGCCAAAATATTGGAGTTTCAGCTTCAACATCAGTCCTTCCAATGAACACCCAGGGCTGATCTCCTTTAGGATGGACTGGTTGGATTTCCTTGCAGCCCAAGGGACTCTCAAGAGTCTTGCCCAACACCACAGTTCAAAGGCATCAATTCTTCAGCACTCAGCTTTCTTTATAGTCCAACTCTCACATCCATACATGACTACTGGAAAAACCATAGCCTTGACTAGATGGACCTTTGTTGACAAAGTAAGATAAATATGGTTCATTCCAGGGTAGTTAAATGGAGTTCCACAGAGTTGCAAAACATGAGGATGAGTTATGTGGCCAAAGAGAGCACAAGTTACAAAACAGGATAGGAAGGGAAAGCAGTGGGGAGAAGGGAGCTTTTCCTATACTGTTGGTGGGAATGCAAATTGGTGCAGTGGCTATGCACAACAGTAGGGATGTTCCTTAAGAGACAAAAAATAGAGCTACCGTATGATCCTGCAATCCCACTCCTGGGCATATTCCCAGAGAAAAACATGGTCTGGAAAGATACAAGCACCTCTATGTTCATAGCAGCACTATTTACAATATCCAAGAACTGAAAGTAACCTAAGTGTCCAATGACAGAAGAATGGATAAAGAAGATACGGGGTGTGTGTGTGTGTGTGTGTGCGCGCGCGTGCATGTGTGTATTCTGGAATATTGCTTATCCATTAGAAAGGATGAAACAATGCCATTTGCAGCAACATGGATGGACCTAGAGATTGTCGTACTGAACGAAGTAGTTCAGACAGAGAAAGAGATAAATATCATACGATATCTCTTATATGTAGAATCTAAAAAGAAATGATACAATTGAAATTATTTACAAAACAGAAACCAACTCACAGACTTACAGAACAAACTTGTGGTTACGGGGGGGAAGGGTGGAGGGAGGGACAGTTAGGGACTTTGAGACTAACGTATACACACTGCTATATTTAAAATGGATAACCAGCAAGGACCCACTGTATATAGCACAGGGTAGGAAACTTTGCTCAATATTCTGTAACAATCTAATTGGGGAAAGAATTTGAAAAAGAAGAGATACATGTATACGTCTAACTGAATCACTTTGTTGTACATTTGAAACTAACACAGCATTGTTAATTAGCTATACTCAAATATAAAATAAAAAGTTTGAAAAAAGAAAAAAGTCAAAGATTCTCACCTCTAGAGAAACTATCAGAGTTACCCGGACTTCTCCCCCGTTCTCATTCCCACCACACACCCAAACGCTTCATTTTTAAAATATAATTTATTTTTTAAATTTTTGTCCTTGCTGCTTCTTCTTTGCTGTAACATGGGCTTTTGTCTTTTCAGAGTGGGGCTACTCTTCACTGAAGTGTGGGCTTCTCATCGCAGTGGCTTCCCTTGTTTGAAGCTCGGGCTCTAGGGCATGGTTGCAGCACAAGGGCTGAGCAGTCATGTCTTCAGGGCTCTAGAGCACAGGCTCAATAGTGGTGGTGCAGGGGCTTAGGTGCTCGAGGCATGTGGGATCTTCCGGATCAGGGATCGAATGTGTGTCTCCTACACTGGCGGGAGGATTCTTTACCACTGAGTCATTAGGGAGGCCCATCCATCCACTTTAAAATAGGCTCCACTATGATAGAACAAAAGAGATGTTAAAAAATAAATGTGTTCATGAATTTTGGAAGGAGATAAAACTCATACCCCATCTTACCATGTGGAAAAAGAACAAAGGCCAATGTGTGATCCAGGTTCTACTAGTCGCTAGCTGCGACTTTGGGCAAGTTACATAACCTCTTGAACGTCTCTTCCTATTGAAAATAAGGATAGTTTAAGTCCCTTACAATCTACTGTGAATGGAATCCATGGTGAGCACTAGTTCAGTGACATGTTTTCTTCCTTTTATTACATGCTAGTTTATTCCATGGTTCTCCGTGTTTCTCTAATAACTATTTTAAATTCTTTTCTCTCTCTCTCCACAGATAAAAATCTTCCTACAGATATCGTCCCCAAACCCACAATTTTTCTTCCTTCAATTAATGAGGTCAACCATCAACAGGCTGCAACATATCTTTGTCTCCTGGAAAATTTTTTCCCTGACGTTATTAAGGTTTCTTGGAAAGAGAAGAATGGCAACAGAGTTCTGCCATCCCAGCAGGGAAATACCATGAAGACCAATAACACATACATGAAGTTCAGCTGGCTGACCGTGACAGAAGACTCCATGAAGAAAGAGCACATGTGTATTGTCAGGCTTGAGAAAAATGCAAGAGGAAAAGATCAAGAGATTCTTTTTCCTGCAGTGAATGAAGGTATGTGAATCTAAACATAAATATAAATATAACCTCCCTTGGGCTTCCCTAGGGGCTCAGTGGTAAAGAATCCACCTGCCAATGCAGGAGACATGGGTTTGAGCCCTGGGTTGGCAAGATACCCTGGATTAGGAAACACAAACCCACTCCAGTATTTTTGCCTTGGAAATTCCAGACAGAGGAGCCTAGGTCACAAAAGAAGAGTCAGACACAACTTAGCAACTAAACAACAATAACCTCCCAGAACACAGTGTTTCAAAGACAATACCCCAACTTTTCTGTCAAGTCAAATAAACACATCTTTCTAAGATGTTGTTATGTTTAATGGTAGCATAAATGTCCTGAAATTTCCACCAGAATTAAAATAGTAGAGTCATGAGAACATTAAAACAAAAAAGAAAAAATATTTTTAAGCTTTCTCAGCCTCAGTTTCATCTTCCAAAATGTTACAGTCACAATGATGATTTTAGGGTCTTTGTGTGGATTAAATGAAAGAAAATATATGAAAGCGTCTAGCAACTTAGTGCACAACAAATTTGCAAAAAGAAATTCCACTTTTGATTGTCTTGGTTGATCAGGAAATAAGAACATTTATATATCTTTCAGGAATGCTCTACTCACCAAGCAAAGTCATTCTCACCTTTATCTTGCTTTTACTCAAAGTATAAGCCAGAAACAGTGGGTTATTAAACGACACAATGATGTTGTTATGAAGAAACCAGATTGCAGTTCAACAAAAAGTATTGAGTTGGCTAAAAAGTTTATTTGGGTTTTTCATAAGATGTTATGGAAAAAACTTGAAAGAACTTTTTGACCAACTGAAGAGAATAATTTACTGCTGCAGTTTTATTATGGTCTTAGTTAAAATTTGTACTTTATTTACTACCTTGAAGTTAAAATTTGTAATTAAGATGTGTGAGACTAAAGTGTGCAAACTTATTCCCACTGTACATAATGAATGTATTTCTTGCCATTAGGAAAGGTCTTTCAAGATACTTTTATTGTAGCCCTAGCACATGCTAGGTCTGGAGGGATGTGTGGATGGACACACTTGGGTGAATTATTGTCCTAGGGAGGATGCCCTACAGTCAAGAGAATATACACTTTTCTGGATGACTCAGGATCACTCGTGATCCAGGCATGATGTCCCAAAAGCAGCCCCTGTGAGCAGATGCTGGACGTGTCCACGCAGTGGGGGCAAAGTGCTGGGTCTATCTTGACCTAGACAGTGGTCCTCTAACTCACTGGACTCGGGACTTAACGTTCTGAGTAATTCACCTAACAGACCAAAGGCCACAGAGTGCACATCAGAGGAATCGGTTTGTGCTTTTCTCTGTGGCTAAGAAGCCTTTTCAAGCAGTGGAAACCAAACACATAAAACTGTCCACAGATGTTTGCTGTGCACCAGTTTGAATTTCTGAAGTAAGTCTTTATCTTCTCTGATTCTTAGTTTGTCCAATGATCAAATCAAGCTGGAACATTTGCCTTGGCTTTGTCCTGGGACTGCAATGAAGAGCAAATGAAATAAAGTCAGCAAAAAAATTGCATTCTAAAACATAAATGAGTGTATTTATTCATGCATCTACTGTATTATTTATATTCTTTCCTTAAGCTAATCAAAACTAAGATTACAGAAACTGCCCTAAATCTCTCCTTCCACTCATTCTACTCTAAGAAATACATAATAAACAAAGTTTTTAAGTGCAGTTTAATATAATCACGGCTCTGACTGTCCTATCAGGTTTTAATTTTTCTGTGATTAAGGAAAAATAAAAAGGGTAGTAAATTTCATGGTGATAATTATCATAAAGGAGACAAGTTCCCTTTTATCACGTGTGATACTTGGCACTTGATTTCTGAAATAAATGTTTTCCATGGATTTCATGCCCATATAGCTAAAGAGGGCATTTCTGTAAATGTCACTCTTTGAGTGAAGTGAGTGAGTGAAGTCGCTCAGTCGTGTCCGACTCTTTGTGACCCCATGGACTGTAGCCCACCAGGCTCCTCCACCCATGGGATTCTCCAGGCAAGAATACTGGCGTGGGTTGCCATTTCCTTCTCCAGAGGATCTTCCTGACCCAGGGATGGAACCACTCTTTAGTAAATTTCTAATGCTATTTTTGGGAAGTTTCTAGTTTTTGATAAAAGTTAAGAATATTATATGGGCTTCCTTGGTGGTTCAGATGGTAAAGAATCTCCCTGCAATGCAGGAGAATTGGATTCTATTCCTGGGTTGGGAAGATACTTTGGAGAAAAGAATGACAACCCACTCCAATATTCTTGCCTGGAGAATCCCATGGACAGAGGAGCCTGGTGGGCTACAGTCTATGGGGATGCAGAAAGTCGGACTCGACTGAGAGACTAACACTTTCACTTTCAAGAATAGCGTGCTGTCGTTCAGTTTCTCAGTTGTGTCTGACTCTTAGCGACCCCCATGGACTGCAGCATGCTAGTCTTCCCTGTCCATCACCATCTCCTGGAGCTTGCTCAAACTCATGTTTATTGAGTTGGTGATGCCATCCAACCATCTCATCCTCTTGTCCCCTTTTTGTCCTACCTTCTATCTTTTCCAGAATCAGGGTCTTTTCCAATGACACGGCTCTTCCCATCAGGTGGCCAAAGTACTGGAGCTTCAGCTTCAGCATCAGTCCTTCCAGTGAATATTCAGGGTTGATTTCCTTTAAGATTGACTGGTTGGATCTCATTGCAGTCCAAGGGACTCTCATGAGTCTTCTGCAACACCACATTTTGAAAGCATCAATTTTTTGGTGCTCAGCCTTCCTTTTAGTCCAACTCTCACATCCATACATGACTACAGGAAATACCTAGGTTTGACTACATGGACCTTCGCTGGCAAAGTAGTATCTCTGCTTTTTAATACACTATCTAGTTTTGTCATAGCTTTTCTTCCAAGGAGCAAGCGTCTTTTAATTTCATGGCTGAAGTCACCATCCACAGTAATTTTGGAGCCCAAGAAAATGAAGTCTTTCACTGTTTCCATTTTTTCCCCATCTATATACCATGAAGTGATGGGACCAGATACTGTGATCTTTTTTTTTTAAATTTTAAGTTTTAAGCCAGCTTTTTCACTCTCCTCTTTTAGCTTCATCAAGAGGTTCTTTAGTTCCTCTTCACTTTCTGCCATAAGGGTGGTATTATCTGCATATCTGAGGTTATTGGTATTTCTCCCAACAATCTTGATTCCAGCTTGTGCTTCATCTAATCTGGCATTTCACATGATATACTCTGCCTCTAAGTTAAATAAGCAGGGTGACAATATACAGCCTTGATGTACTGCTTTCCCAACTTGGAACCAATCTGTTGTTTCATATTCAGTTCTAACTGTTGCTTCTTGATCTGCATACAAGTTTCTCAGGAAGCAGGTAAGGTGGTCTGCTATTCCCATCTCTTTAAGAAATTTCCACAGTGTGTTATGATCCACACAAAGGCTTTAGCATAGAAGTAGATGTTTTTCTGAAATCCTCTAGCTTTTCCTATGATCCAATGTATGTTGGCAATTTGATCTCTGGTTCCTATGCCTTTTCTAAATCCAGTTTGAACATCTGGAATTTCTTGGTTCATGTGCTGTTGAAGCCTAGCTTGGAGGATTTTGAGCATGACCCTGCCAGCATGTGAAATTATTGCAATTGTGCGGTAGTTTGAACATTCTTTGGCATTGCCCTTCTTTGGGACTGGAGTGAAAACTGATCTTTTCCAGTTCTGTGTCCACTGCTGAGTTTTCCAAATTTTCTGACATATTGAATGCAGCACTTTCACAGCATCATCTTTTAGGATTTGAAATGGCTCAGCTGGAATTCTATCATATCCACTTGGAAGCACAAATCATGAAGTGATTTTTGAAGAGATAGAAAACTATCAGGTCCAAGTTTTTGACCAATCTTGACTGAGAAACAGGTCTTAGTATACACTGCAGTTTATGCTAAAATTTTTCATTTTTTCACCTTGATCAATTCATAGTAATAAGAGGTTTGTTCATCTTTAATGAATATAGTCACTGCAAGCAAAAGAAATAAAGTTAAAAAATTTCTTTTGGTTGTCCTGGTCTTCATTACTATGTGCAGGCTTTCTCTGGTTGTGGTCAGTGGGGACTACTCTTTGAGGTACTTGGATTTCTCATTGCAATGGCTTCTCGTGCTGTGGAGCATGAGCTAAGTAGTTGCGGGGCATGGGCTTAGTTGCCTTGTGGCATGTGGAATCTTTCAGACCAGAGATTGAAACCATGTCCCTTGGATTGGCAGATGGATTCCCATCCACTGTACCATCAAGGAAGTCCCAGAGAGTTTTAAGACACTTAAGGTCAGTTCTTGAGGATGATTATATTAATATTTTCACTCTTGGCATTTACTGCAAAGCCTTTACACCTCACATTCATTTTTTATAGTGAAAATTGATCTCGATGAGGGCATAAAATGGCATACCAGAACCAAATCTGTATGGATAAGAACATATCCAGAAGAAAAGGAATAAGCCAAACAACCACTGTGACTCTGTTTTCCTGGATCCATCGTCTTTCTAAAAATATTTATCTTTGTATGTTCACCTTTTAACATTGTAGATAAGTACAACTCTTACTTCAAGTTTTATCTAGTCAGAAAACTATAAATGCAATTTGGCTGATTTTTTTTGTATCTGGATTTTCTATCCCTGGAATTGCACTGAAATGTTGACCTCCTATAATAAACGAGGTCACTGATAAGAATAATTAAGATATCTGGAAAAGAAGAATGCTTTTAGTGTCTATAGTAGTAGAATTCTGTTGTTCATTGGTTACTTTCTTTCTGTGGCTTATTTTACAAAGTACTTTACACAAGCCCTGTCTCATTTAATCTCTCACAATGATCCTTTGAATGCTGGCTCTGCCATCACTGGTACCATTGGTACAACTCTCTGCCAGTCACTTTCCCTCTGATTCTTATTTCTTCTTTTGTAACATGGAATCCTCCAAAATACACCTCACTCCAGTGTCATTGGAAGATTAAAGAAGGTAACACATGTTAAGTAGTTAAGCTAGTTATAGTTGCTCACTAGCTATTAGCCTTATTAATATTGTTTTCATTAGGTCCACAAACACCACAAATGCAGAAATCATGTGGATGAGTCAGGGATACTGGGAACATGTGTGATTTGAAAAGGCGTGACTGCTTTCCTTTGCTTAGAAGGGAAATTTACCTGAGCCAGACTCCCTTGAACGTGGGATTCTGTTGCGGATTCTAGGATTGGATGTGTTCATCTTGGGAACACCCTGTCATGTCAGCAGTGGACGCTGAAGATGTAGAGCAGCCACTTTTTCTGTTTGCCTTTCTGCAAATATTTCTTGAAATTGTATTTTGGACAGACATTGTCATGTGTAGAAAACAATATATGAATTAGACCTACTGAATTACATAGTATCAGATGGACTATTTCTGGATTTGTAGAGCTCATATTTTAATCTGTCAGGAGGTTATATATATATAATATATATATGCTACATGCATACATACCTATATATATGTTACACATACACATATAGACACACATGCACACTGTCAAATAATGAACATGAATAATTGACAATACCTTCTCATTTATTGTAGTTTTCAGCCCAGCTGTCGCTACTACTGAGCCTCCAGATGATTGTTTGAAAGATGAAAGTGGTAAGTTTTTGTGTACGTTTGCTTTTATGTTGGGCTTCCCTGGTGGCTCAGTGGTAAAGACTCTGCCTGCAATGCAGGAGCCACAGGAGACATGGGTTCGACCCCTGGGTCAGGAAGATCCCCTGGAGGAGGGCATGGCAATCCACTCCAGTATTTTTTCTTGGAGAATCCCATGGATGGAAAAGCCTGGAGGGCTACAGTCTATAGGGTCTCAAAGAGTCGGACATGACTGAAGCGTCTTAGGAGGCTTGCATGCACCTTTATGTCAAGCTTTAGTATTTTTTTCCCTTCTGATTAATTAACTTCTTTTGAACTTCTCTGGCTTAAAGTAGAAAAGAACAAATATCTGGAATGGTGATGCTAAAAGTTTTCATAGTTTTAAGAACCGACTGACTTGTCTATCAGCAGATTTTATATATTACACACATATATACATACATACACACACTGTCATAATGGGCATGGACAATTGATTAATATTTGCTCTCATGTCTGCTAGAAGTCACTGATACTGATTTTACAAAAGCTTGTCCAAGAGGTGAAAGTGGTAAGTTTTTGTATATATTTGCCTTCATGTCATCCTATAGCATTTTCCTTTCCTCCTGATGAAATTACCTTTTGAACTTTCCTGGTTTATGGTAGGAAAGACCAATTATTTCTGAAACTTTAAGATTCATACATTTGATCAGTATCTCTCCTGTCTCTATTTGCAGATTTTATATATGTGTGCGTGTATTGTGTACATATATACATACACACAAACATACATACACATATATATCATGTATCAAATAGTAAGTATGAACAATTGACTACTATTTTCTCTTCTAGAAGTCACCAATTCTACAAAAGCATGTCTGAAAGATGAAAACAGTAAGTTTTGTCTGTATTTGCCTTTAGATCATGTTATAGCACTTTTTCCCTCTAGATAAATTAAACTTTTGAACTTGGTTTAAGGTAGAAAATCAGAAAGTCTGGATATTGCAAAATAGACTGTTCTACGGTCTATAAGGAAATCTTAAGTAAGTCTATTATATAGACTGTTACACTGTCTATATATTTTAGGTTACACATATTTTAAGTAAATCCAACATTCTGTAAGAGTCATCTTAACACAATAAATACTGGTTTTGGTGTGAGATGACTCTCAATTAGAGGATGCAGTGATAGGTTCTGAATTATTTAACAAGGGGTTTCACTCAATTGTGTATCTTTTGATTATAGTGACTATGCAAAAATGATACCAAGTTGCTTTTATGTATGTTGAGTCTTTGGTTGTTGCTAGTACCTAATAACATAAACTGATGCTTATAGAGAGTTTCATATTCTTACAGACAGCCTTATACTACGTCGCTCATGTATTTTAAGTATGATTTTCATAAAGCTCCTAAGAGGGTATATATTCAGTTCAGTTCAGTTCAGTCACTCAGTCATGTCTGACTCTTTGCGACCCCATGAACCACAGCATGGCAGGCCTCCCTGTCCATCACCAACTCCGGAGTCCACCCAAACCCATGTCCATTGAGTCAGTGATGCTATCCAAACATCTCATCCTCTGTCATTCCCTTCTCCTCCTGCCTTCAATCTTTCCCAGCATCAGGGTCTTTTCCAATGAGTCAGCTCTTCGCATCAGGTGGCCAAAGTATTGGAGTTTCAGCTTCAACATCAGTCCTTCCAATGAACACTCAGGACTGATCTCCTTTAGGATGGACTGGTTGGATTTCCTTGCAGTCCAAGGGACTCTCAAGAGTCTTCTCCAACACCACAGTTCAAAAGCATCAATTCTTCAGGGCTCAGCTTTCTTTATAGTCCAACTCTCACATCCATACATGACCACTGGAAAAAACATATTAATTTCCCCCCATTTTACAGATGAGGGCAATGAGCTAAAATTAATTAAGTCCCTTGTACCAAGTCTCACAGCTAGATCTGGAATTTCAACCTAGGACATTGAATCCCTCCTCTAAGACATTGATATAGAGTAAGAAATCCAGAAACCAAGGCCTTGACACAATGGACATGTGGCCAGGGGTGTAAGTGCCTGAGCTTCCAACTATCACAGACTGGAGTTCTTTGGCTGCATTAACGTGGGTGCATTACTTATACTGCTAAACAACAGAATCCTCACCTGCCAATAGGGAACAATTACACCTAACTCAGTAATCGAAGGGGAATGATTCCCTGGTGGCTCAGACAGTAAAGAATCTGACTGCAATGCGGGAGACCCGGGTTTGATCTCTGGGTTGGGAAGATCCACTAGAGAAGGGCATGGCAACCCACTCCAGTATTCTTGCCTGGGAAATTCCATGGACAGAGGAGCCTGGTGGGCTACAGTCCATGGGGTCGCAAAGAGTCAGACATGACTGAGCAACTAACACTTTCAGTTATTACAGAGACAAGGTCACCTGTGTGGAACGTCTCCATAGGGTATCCATTTAGCTGGCACAGGATCAGTACTAGTTGGTGGCCCCTTCTCCCTACATGAAGGTTCTTAGTGAATTTAGAAGCACTGGCTCCAGTCCTGCTGATCCCTTCTTCATTCCCAATGTGTCAGGGGGCCTGAAACTCAGCTAACACCTGATCTGACACACACTATGTACTAGTGATTCTGGAGTTCTGACTCTATAAAGAGAGAAATTTCCTCAGCAACAGACTTCAGCCTTGTGGTTCATTTAGCCAAGTCAGATCCATCATCACTATTGTTAATTATTCCTTGACATCATATATTTTTTGTAAAACTTCAAAGGAGAGTAAGCTCAATTAGCCTATAGCATCACAGCCATGATGAGAGACATTCAGGACAGACAGGTGACTAAGGCATGAGCGCCTAAACTTTCTGAGAATTGGGCTAACCACTTTCTTCCATTTTGCACAATGTTCACTTTACTACACCCTGCCCCACCCACTGTAGGCGCCACCAAATTTCACAGATCATAACCTGATCGTAATCTCACTGATGCACAAGGTGTAATCCATCAGATCCTTCCAAGCCAGAGATTCCCCTTGATATTTATGCCAAATATGAAAGGTCTGGGGTATGCACTGAATGTGGAGATACAGAACTACATGACAGCTAAGAATGTGCTCATTAAAATCACGTTGCTGGGATTGAAATGTGGTTCCTGGTACTTTCTAAATGTGAGACGTCAGGCAAATTACTCCTCTCTGTCCTCAGTTTATTTGTAAAATAGGGGTTGAAAATAATCTTATAGGTTATCGTAAAAATTAAACAAGATTAAAAATTTGCTTGTGAAGCTCTCAGAAAAGTGTTTAGCATTTGGCTAGTGGTTAATGAATATTACTCGTTATTTTTTAGACATATGGCAAGGGTGAAGAAAATGCTGAAAGCAATTTCTCACAAATGATTTTCCCTACTGGACTCCAATAAAAATATAACCTTACTTTTAATATTTTGGAAGGTTCTAGTGAATTTAGCTGAGGTTGTTGACTTGAATTGTGAGCTGAATTCTGAGCCATCCTGGTGGTGGTGGTTGTGATGATAAATGTTTACCGTGGGGTTTGGTGTTACAGGGGTGTCATGCTAAAGTAGATGATCAGAAGTAAATAATTGTGACCACACCTCTTATTGGGCTTCCCTTGTGACTGAGATGGTGAAGAATCTGCCTGCAATGCGGGAGATCTGGGTTTGATCCCTGGGTTGGGAAGATCCCCTGGAGGAGGGCATGGCAACCCCACTCCAGTACTCTTGCCTGGAGAATCCCCGTGGACAGAGGAGCCTGGTAGACTACAGTCCATGGGGGTGCAAAGAGTCGGACACGACTGAGTGACTAACACACACACACAGTGTTAGGAAGTGTGTCCTATCCTTTTGAAGGAATGGGTAATAATCACACGACTCCTCCTAGATGCCGTGCAGCTGCAGTTGACGTACAGCTCTGCTTACTACACCTACCTCCTCCTCCTCCTCAAGAGCGCCGTCTACTTTGTCACCACCTCCTGCTGTGTTTTTAGGAGAACAGGCGTCTGCTGTGATGGGAAGAGCTCGTGACACAGGGGACGGCAAAGGGGCCAATTTCCCTTCTTCATCTATTGTCTCAGAAACTCTCTACTGAAGACCTAGCCAGGCTTGCTTTCTGGGTTTGGGTTATTTCAGATGTTGTGTGTAATTTTCTATCATTGTGTAAGGGTTTTTCAAACCACTGGGCAGACGGTTTTCCTCTGTAACAAGGAATTCTGCCATTACTCAAAGGCACGGCCCAGGGCTAGTCCAGGGGCGCCTCCCCCCCCACTGTCCCCACAACCTCATCAGCTCCTCTGCACCCCCAAGTCCTCATGCCCCCCGAGCACACACAGTGGGCAGCTCCCTGTTTCCTCCTTGAGCACCTCCACTGAGACCACGGCTCTGATCTTCCCTGTCACACACCCTGGAGATGCTGGCTTTGCTACTTGAATCCTGTACTTTGATTTTCACAATAAGCACAATAAATTTTTAAAAAGAAATCAAAAGTCCCTTTTTGTCTGTGTACTTTAATTTCACGAAATCTAATCAAGGTGAGAAACAGCAGGACAACAGTGATATCAAATTCAGTTCTGCTTATAATAATGGCCAACACCACATTTCTAGGTCTTTCCCTGGGACGGTGGTCATGGTGCTCTCTTTGGGGCACTGGCTCCAAGGGGACCCACAGCCAAAAGAAGGTGCCCGGTTCCTTCTCTTTCAAAGTCACCAGATTCAGACTCATTGGTTTGAGATGTTCCTATGGCAACAGTGTGACTGACACCCAGCATGACTTGCACTTGTGTGTGTGCAGATCTGTAGTAGTGCCTCATAAGCACTGCCTCCTGCTCCTCACATTAACCCCATGAGAACTGCACCAGCACCAGAGGGGCACTGGGTGGAGGGTGCAGCATGAATACTCTGACCCCCGAGGGCCTGGATTTGAACCCTGGGTCTGTATTAGTATCTGTGTGACCTCAGGTAGCGATGTGAACGCTCAGTACCACCATTTCCACATCTGTGTAACAGAGTTACAGTTCTGTCTCCTGGAACATGAGGAGTAGGTATGTTAGTGATGCTTGGACCATGAAAGCCCTCAGCAATATTAGCATCTACTGTCTGTAGCTCTACTGGAAGTCGGTAGATTCTACACGTACACAGAACTACCAAGAATCACCTGTAATCTCACGTCCCTGTGGACAAGTTGGACTCATCTTGAGGGACTCAGTTTTAACAATTCACCAGGAATTCCATTAATTGTCTAAGAGCCCTTGGAGGAAGGTACAGTTAAAGTCGATAGTTTACAGATGGGAGAGGTTGAGTATTCTGCTCGCGGTCACTCTTTTGTAAGTAATAGTTATTTAGAGCCAGGTCTCGAAGATCTCAGAGCCCATACTGTGTTTCCTAGGATCTTGTGGCTTTCCTTTGACTCATTTGCTACTGGGAAAAACAAAACAAACCCCAACAAAACAAAACATGCATTGCTTCTTTGCGAAAGGCCTCCTCCAAGGAGCCCGTGAGAATTTTCTTAAGGACTTGCAGGTGTGTCTGCCTTCTCCTTACGTATATTCTCTGGAATCACCATAGTTGCTCCCTCTGTTCTCAACACTATGGAAACTCTGCCTGACTCTGTGAGTGTCTAGGTTAGTAACTGCTCTTTCGGGAGTATAATGAACTGGACTGAGAGTCTCAGACCGAGCAAGACAGTGGATGGTGCTCTGAGCATCCTGACACCCCAGCTCCTGCCCTACAATCAGCAGACCCCAGGGTACTCAGAATCCACATGGAAGCCTCCTAGGTGCCCAGGTGCATTTCTGAGGTGGGAGGAAGGCAGACATCAGTTTGGTCCAGTCCTTTCCCACTATAGCACAGCTACCATGTGGTATAGGGGGAGGAACACTGGACCAGAGGTCCACTACACTCCTCAAGAGTTAGAACCTTCACTTCCTGGTCTGTTCTAACCAGCTGTATCGTGTCTCCTTGACCACATCACGTTGCCTAAGTTTGCCCATATTTAGAATCAGGTGTTCAAATTAAGTCATTTCAGATTTCTATGGCAATTTACAAATTCAGTGATTAATAACCCAATGAAGTAATAACAGCAAAGGCTTTCTGGTTCTAGTCTTAGCATCTGTTAACTTATTGAACTCTCACAAGACATATGCAATGATCTCTGTTCTATAGATGAGGAAACTGAGGCAGAGAGGAGATAAGGAGGGTTCCCAGAGTTAGACTCTCCTTGTCTCCTCTCTGCCTCAGCTTCCTCATCTATAGAACAGAGTCTGAAGAATCCCCTGGTCAGAGGAGCCCTGGACAGAGGAGCCTGATGGGCTACAGTCTTTGCAACGGGAGTTGCAAAGAGTCAGACATGACTGAAGTGACTTACCTCACACACACACACACACACACACACACGAGTTAAACAGCTAATAAGAAAGCAAAGAGTCAGACATGACTGAAGTGACTTAGC
>NW_024070202.1:49669240-49874935 GCF_014754425.2 Oryx dammah | reverse complement strand
CTCAAATCTTTCCGTAATTCTGTGCTCAGTGGAGAGAGCCCTTATCTAGGCAGCCCAGGAGCGCTGCTGTTTCATGTAAGTACCAGTGTTGCTTCTTGATCCTCTGTGATCCCATGATGAAGCTAGTCTAGTCTGTAAGGCACCTCGATGTCCCATCTTCCTGGGGAATGCATTATGGCTTTTATTTAAAAAAAAAATCTTTTTGGCTGTGTCATGCTATATGTGAGGTCTTAGTTCCCTGACCGGGGATTGAAGCTGCACTCCCTGCATTGAAAGGCATAGTCTTAACCACTGGACTGCCAGGGAAGTCCCACATTGTGGCTTTTAAAAGGAAGCAATGTTATCCCCTCCATGCCACACTTGATCAAGTGTTGTAATAAATCATCTGTTCTGTGTCAAGCACTGTTCAGTATGCCAAGATTACCAATGTACCAGTGGGGAATAAAAACCAAAACAGACAAGCTTCTGCAGGTAGCGTGTATTCTACTGGGGGGTCCCAATCAATGAGTAATTGATGACTAATCTATTTTATATAACACCATGAGAAGAAAGATGTTACTAATTTACATATGGGTGGGAACCCACTAAACAGAGCCTGCCCCAGTGGCCCTTTGTCACAAGTCTAAACCTAAGTCAGCTTATACTTACAGTAAGTAAACTCTGCAGGGAATCCGAATGTATACTGATCACAATCTTCCAACTCAACTTAGCTAGCTTACCTTACTCTGGAGAACAGACCTGCTCCCCCATAAGTAAATGCCCCACCTCCTGGCCAGTCATGCCTTATTTCCAGGTTGCTTCTTAACTCCCTATAAAACTCATTCTTGCCCCCAAATCTATTGGGAACAGTGCTTCACTGCTTGTGAGGCACTGTACTTTCCCAATTCATGGGTTGTTTCCCCTTGAATAAAGGACATCTGACCTGTTACTAAATTGTTTTAGTGTTCTCATTTGATACTACCAAGTAAACTGACAAACCATCTACTGGAAGACTATTGTAATTTCAAAATGTTGAACCATAAAAGAGAACAAGAGAAGAGAGAAGAAAAAAAGAAATAAGCTAGGTTATACTCAAAGAAGGCTCTGAGATGAGGATTTGAGTGCATGTAATTTATTTGGCAGCTGGCCCCAGGAAGTACCCACAGGGGGGTGGGCCCATGAAATCAGGAAAGAGAGAAAGCCATTTGGGCCATAATGCTGAGCAGGTAACCTTATTACCTGTGGGCACGTGAAACTCAGTCCCACCAGGAGCTTTGGGAGTTGGTTTAGAATATGCCTCAGTGTCGTCACAAGCACAGAGTAAGGAGGCAGGGACGTTTATCTACCAACTCCTGTTGGTCGCTGAATGAGTGCCCACTCAGGTCACGTGTCAGCTCCTAGTTCTTAGGCCTGCCCTGTACAGAGGCTGAGCACCCCTGGGAAACCCTCCTGGTGGAGAATGGCAGATGCTGACATAGGAAACCGTCCGTGTATCTGGAAGGATGAGTGCCAAGGGGATGTTGGAGGACCCCCACCAGTGTCTGTTACAGTGAGTATCTCAAGATTGTTGTTGTTCAGTCGCTAAGTCATGGCCGACTCTTTGCAACCCTATGGACTGCAGCATGCCAGGCTCCTCTGTCCTCTAATGTCTCCTTGAATTTGCTCAAACTCGTGTCCATTGAGTTGGTGATGCCAAGGAACCATCTCACCCTCTGCTTCCCCCTTCTTCTCCTGCCCTCCATCTTTCCCAGCATCATAGTCTTTTCTAATGAGTCAGCTCTTCACAGTACCAAAGTATTAGAGCTTCAGCTTCAGCATCATTCCTTCCAGTGAATATTCAGGATTGATTTCAAGATGGTTGAATGGTAATTTGAGATTATAGTAAATATCATGTCGGAGAATAGATTCATGTGTATGTATAACTGAATCATGCTGCTGTACTCCTGAAACTAACACAACATTGTTAATCAGTTATACTCTGATATGAAATAAATTTTTTAAAAATACCTGACAGAAGTAAACTGGAAGAAAATTGTGGGGGTGGGAGGAGGGATGCCATTTTAGAGAGTATGGTGAGAAGTGGGAGAGGTGGACATTTGAGAAAGTGACATTTGAATGGAAAACTGAATGTTGAGGACTGAAGTATGGGTAGACCTCAGGGAAACAGCTCCAGTGGAGGCACCTGCTAGTGTAAAAGCTCTGAAGTGCGAGAAGGCTTGTTAAGTCCAGGGAATTAAAGGAGACATTATGGGTGAAGCACAGTCAGCAGTGGGGCAAATGGTTAAGGATTCATTGGGTCAGGTAGACAGGGCCTACCTGCGCAGAACCTTATAGCTGTGGCAAGGCACTGGAGTCTTATTCTGAATATGAGGAGAAGCTTTTAGAGGGTTTGGGGCAGTATGTATGATCTAGTTTTATTTTAAACCATCTTTGTGACCCTATGTGGGAATAAGAGTAGAAACCAGAGATGGACTGGGAGACTGTTGTAACCTTTTGTGTGACAGGCTACTGGGACTTAAAGCATAGAAATAGAGATAATGCAGTGAGAGATATTCTTATGGTAAAGGGGTGTGCTTCCTGTTCATGTAGAAGTGATATTCAACCAGTAAGATTCAAAGGATGAACTAAGTAGCAGATACGATCTACAAAATATAATCATTGACCGAGAACAAGATTTAAGAGTCAATAACTAAGTACAGACTTAAAGAGCAGTAACAAGTATGTGCTGGGCTTCATCACTCAGTTGTGTCTGACTCTTTGTGACCCCATGGACTGTAGCCTGCCAGGCACCTCTGTCCATGGGGATTCTCCAGGATACCGGAGTGGGTTGCCATGCCCTCCCCCAGGGGATCTTTTAACCCAGGGATAAAACCCAAGTTTCCTGCATTGCAGGCAGATTCCTTACTGTTGAGCCACCAGGGAAGCCCAATAACAAGTATAGTGACATAAATATGCAGAAAGTCAAAGAGCCAAGAGGCACAAAGCAATAACAAAAATAAAATGTAACTGAGCTATAACCTGGGCTGGTATTCTCGGCCACTCTCTGGGACACAGAGTAACATTCAATTACATAATCCCAAAATTTCTGAAAAATCATGTTGAGTGTAAATGAGCTTTTGTGTATGGGGATTTTTGCCCATCACGTCGTAGCAAAGCTTTCCCTAATGTTCTTTGCCTATACCTCCATCTCCTCACATGGCTCACCCATTCCTTGCCCTCTCCTAAAAACTTGCCTTCCCAGGTCTAAATTTCTAAAAACTCTACCCACAAAACTTAAGCCGGAGGTGCCCTTCCCTCGTTCATTATCCTAATAGCTACTTAATTGCTATTTTTTGCTTTTCATCCCCTCCCCCAGAGCCCATTGTTCCTAAAACCTCCTTTGATGCTGTCAGTCCCTTAAGTGAAATATCTGTGAGTCTTATTCCTTTCCTGAGGTTAATAGTCTCTTTAACTCACTCTTCCCTCACAACCCTCAAGCTCAGCTTAACAAAGCTTGTCATGCTCTGAACTTACCTTGTCGCTACCCTCTGAGCCTTTGCTTTTTCTCTTTCTCTCTTCTGGAATTTTCTGTCATGTCTCCTACATACACACACACCATCTCTGCCTGCACACACAAAAAAATATATTAGGTATCAAGTCTCTTTCTTAAACCTATTCTCATACTCGGTGCATCCCAGCAGAGATTTAGCAACTCATAAAGTAGCACAGGTAAAAACATTAGCTAAAGATTTGTTTATTTATTGAGTGCCTACTTCATACCAATTTTTGTGCTTGGTGTACAAAGACGAATATAACATGTAGTTGCTAGCCTTAAGAAGCTCAGTCCAGTAGAAGGTTTGAATGTGAAAATATACCCTCACTGAACATGACAAGTATGGTGATTGAAATGTGTAGAGTATGGAGTTTGGGCTGTTCACACAGAGCAAATTAGATGGAGGTGTTCAGCTTGCAGGCCCAGAGCCAAGACTAAGCTGAACCAAAGGCAGAGGTCTCAGTACCAAGGAGAGCGCCTCATGCACCCAGCCTTGAGGCATTCTTCACATTTTTGGAAGCAGCTCGAAATTTTCTGTTAGGCTGTATCCTGACTAGCAAGCATTTCTGGCTTAAAGGACCCTGGTTGTACATATACTGGATACCTTTGAGTTAGGAAAACACTCCTTCAACTTATGAAGTTGGAGGGTTTTAAGATTGCAGATAGTTGAGGAATTTATATCCTTAGATGGTTCTCTTGGATCATATTCTCAGGGATAATTCTTATTCTAAAAACTGAGATGAAACCCAGGACTTTATTTTGTTGGGATTTTCCCTCTCAGTCTTTGGGAGATTGGAGTCTAATGTCTGCCTAATTTAGACAGAATTGATCTCTTCAGGCATTTTGTTTGTTTGTTTTAACACCTGTCTGGCAACATTATTTTCTTCCTTGAGATATTATACATTTCTAGAGTAGCATAGTCCCAAAGAAATAGAATAGGAGCTACATGTGGAATTTTTGTTTTTTTTAGTAGCCACATTAGAAGAGTAAAAATGAGGAAGTTTCCTGGTAGCCTGGAGGTGAGGATTCTGGATCTTCACTGCTGTGGCCCAGGTTCAGTCACCACTTGGAGAACTGAGATCCTGAAAGCTGCATGGCATAGCAAAAAAAAAAAGTAAAAAGAAACAGTGCATTTTCTTGGCAAAACTCTATTAGTCTTTGCCCTGCTTCATTCCACATTCCAAGGCCAAATTTGCCTGTTATTCCAGGTGTTTCTTGACTTCCTACTTTTGCATTCCAGTCCCCTATAATGAAGAGGACATCTTTTTTGGGTGTTAGTTCTAAAAGGTCTTGTAGGTCTTCATAGAACCGTTCAACTTCAGCTTCTTCAGCGTTACTGGTTGGGGCATAGACTTGGATTACCGTAATATTGAATGGTTTGCCTTGGAGACGAACAGAGATCATTCTGTTGTTTTTGAGATTGCATCCAAGTACTACATTTCAGACTCTTTTGTTGACCATGATGGCTACTCCATTGCTTCTGAGGGACTGAAAAAGAAACAAGTGAAATTAATTTATCTTTAAACCCAGTGTATCTAAAATGTTATTTCAACATGTTCAGTTCAGTTCAGTTCAGTCACTCAGTCATGTCCGACTCTGCAACCCCATGAATCGCAGCACTCCAGGCCTCCCTGTCCATCACAATCTCCCAGAGTTCACTCAGACTCACGTCCATTGAGTCAGTGATGCCATCTAGCCATCTCATCCTCTGTTGTCCCCTTCTCCTCCTGCCCCCAATCCCTCCCAGCATCAGAGTCTTTTCCAGTGAGTCAACTATTCACATGAGGTGGCCAAAGTACTGGAGTTTCAGCTTTAGCATCATTCCTTCCAAAGAAATCCCAGGGCTGATCTCCTTCAGAATGGACTGGTTGGATCTCCTGGCAGTCCAAGGGACTCTCAAGAGTCTTCTCCAACACCACAGTTCAAAAGCATCAATTCTTCGGTGCTCAGCTTTCTTCACAGTCCAACTCTCACATCCATACATGACCACTGGAAAAGCCATAGCCTTGACTAGATGGACCTTTGTTGGCAAAGTAATGTCTCTGCTTTTGAATATGCTATCTAGGTTGGTCATAAGTTTTCTTCCAAGGAGTAAGCGTCTTTTAATTTCATGGCTGCAGTCACCATCTGCAGTGATTTTGGAGCCCCCCAAAATAAAGTCTGACACTGTTTCCACTGTTTCCCCATCTATTTCCCATGATTATTTATAATTATTTAAGATATTTGAAAGCTGTCATTTTATAGGTAAAAATGATTCTACATTTAGCTCTTTACTAGCATTTTCAGTGTGTCTGGAAAAACTTTTAAGATATATCAGGATGATGAAAGAGCTTGAGTTTAGTGGGCCTACATACCATTCAGGTGGGTATTTTCCTTATAGAAAATCTTTTAGAACGTTGTTAAGCTTTGAGTGAACCCTAGAAGGATCCGGAAAGCTGTGTGATTGGCTAGCACAATATTGAGAGTGGAGAGAGCAAATCAAGAGAGCCTTGTAACTTCTAATATATTTGTAGTCAACACCTAAGATTTAAAAAAAACCAACAATGTATTGTTTTAAAAACAAATACCTTTAGCTGTTAGTTCCTACAGATAATTTTAAATCAGCTAATCTCTCTAGTTTGTACCCTTTCCAAAGCCTTCTTATGCTTTTCATTATTATATTTAGTAAACACTGCATCCATTCTTCTGGGTGCATACAAATGGATACAAACACACCAAATGACAGACGCTCCACCACAGAGAGCTTCAAATTGGATTAGACAGTGGGAAGGGGGCACTTGGAGGATGGAAGAGGCTTATAGTCTCCTCACGGACTGCCTGCCTCAGTTATGTAAATGAGTTGGGTGGTATCAGAACACCTTTTAAATATGAGTAATTAGCTACAGAAATTACGTTCAGCAAAACTGAGCTAAAGAGAGATCATTTGAATGAAGCTGAGGTCATGGACTGCAAGCAGTTCACGTAGAGAGCAGAACAAAATGGGTCTATGGGGTTCCACTTGGGTGTAGGTCATTTCAAATCAAATAGATACAAGAGAGGCATTTTCAGAATTAGTGTTTTGCCTGAAAGATAGGTCATTGAAAGTATGCTTGATATTAATCCCCATACATGGTATCTCTTTTGCTGCTTGGGGAAAACGGAAAGAGGGAAAAGTTTAGCAACAAAGGGGACAGTGGAGCATTACTTAACCGAGGGAAGTGGAGCCGTGCGTCACCCTCTGTGTGAGCTGGGGTCTTTCCGAGGAATGCAGTCTGAGGCCTGGGAGGACAGTGTGCAGGCAGTTTGCAGCTAGACTAAGATTTCTGTGCTTCAGAGGAGGAGAAAGCAAATCTGAAAAGCACAAAAGAGCATTTTTTCACTCCACCACTCCAGAATTAACTCTAAGGGGACAAAACCTTGCCCATATTTTTGGAGACATCTGGGTGAGGTTAGCAACTAAACGCTTTCCACATCCTTTAGGGATGGAAGAGGGATCAAAATAGTTAAATCTGAGATCTCTTGAGCATTCTCAAAATTACTTTCCCTCATTTGGCAGGCAGCCAGCCAGCCCCTTGTCTTTGCAGGGAGGGGGAAAAAAAGGCTGGTGGGACACGAACCAGCCAAATGTGGAACTGAAAAGAGACGTTTCAACTCTCTTGTCTTCTATTTTCTTTATGTTTGGAGGGGAATAAAAAAGAATCTACTATCTGTCCTGTGAAGGAAAGTACCACAGTTGCATATATTTCTTTATAAAGCCAGTTGTGAGTTATGATTTGGATAATGTGGTCAGTTTGAAGCTGAATGCAAATTCTGCTGTGATGGTACCTGTGGTCTCAAGGAGTGCATACTAGGCTCTACCACTCAGGTGTGTACACTAACCAGTCCTAGCTCCACAGTTTTCTTGCTGTGTAACATTAGGCAAGTTACTTAACCTCTCTGACTCTCCATGTCCCCTTCTATAAAATGATGGTAATAATTAGAAATACATCATCATATTATTGTGAGGATTAGATTCATTAATAAATGTACATGTGCCTAACACAGTGATAGAAAGAGTCAAGAAGTGACACTTTTTATTATAATCATATCCTAAGATATAAATAGCAAAAATGGGCCCATTTCCCAATTTTCTAATTTGTCTCTTCATTTCTCATTGTATTAAATACATTGAGGATCTCATCTTATGCTTTCTCAATTACTGGTTATTATTTTGTGTTTATGTTGAAATGATTGGAAGAAATCTAGTGGAGAGGGTGATGTTGCTCCAGCAGAACCGGTGCCCCACTCAGGTATGTGAGTCACTGACAGGCACAGGCCTGTTACTGCAGTGGGCTTTAGAAATGCCAGCTAGAACATACATAGTATTTGGGGATATGGTTATGAATAAAAAAAGTCAAGAAACTGTGTAAGCTTTACAGGCGTGGATATACATGTACACACATACATACATATGAAAGAGAAGATACACAATGAGCTTGAAAAGAAGAAAACGAATGAGCAGTCCTGGATAAAAGAAAGAAAGGCAAATGAAATTGGTTCCAAAATGAAATTAAACTTGGTATCGATGAAAGGGAGAGATTTAAAGAAAGGGAGAGTAGTGTCTTTGCACAAAGGTGGGAAGCTGGAGTGGGCTTGGCATGTTTGGTGCCAGGACCATAGACTGTTTAGGTAGAAGGGTTTGTGTGTGTTTAAGACTGGTGTATTCTCAGCTTGGAGTCATAGGTGGAGGCTAGATTGTAAATAATTTTGAATAACAGACTGTGGATTTTACTCCAAAGGCAATATGAATTTCTGAGCACTGGGGTAACATATGTTAATTGGTGTTTGGGGAGATTAGTGTGTCTTACAGCTATTGAACTAGCCAAAATATTTTAAAGTAACTTCCAGAACTGCAAGATACAAAGGTGACCACATACATTTCTGGCTGCCCTAGTTATAACTATTGTTGTTGTTCAGTTGCTCAGTCATGTCCAACTCTTTGCCTCCCCAAGGACTACAGCATGCCAGGCTTCCCCGTCCTTCACCATCTCCCTGAGTTTGCTCAAAGTCATGTCCGTTGAATTGGTGCTGCCATCCAACCATCTCATCCTCTGTCATCCCCTTTACTCTCTGCCTTCAATCTTTCTTAGCACCAGAGTCTTTTGCAATGAGTCACCTCTTCACATCAGGTGGCCAAAGTATTGGAGCTTCACCTTCAGCATCAGTCCTTTCAATTAATATTCAGGACTGATTTCCTCTAGGATTGACTGGTTTGATCTCCTTGTAGTCCAAGAGACTCTCAAGAGTCTTCTCCAACCACAATTCAAAAGCAGCAATTCTTCATTGCTCAGCTTTCTTTATAGTCCAACTCTCACATCCATACATGACTACTGGAAAAACCATAGCTTAGACTAGATGGACCTTTGTCAGCAAAGTGACGTATCTGCTTTTTAATAGGCTCTCTAGGTTGCTCATAGCTTTTCTCCCAATTTCATGGCTGCAGTCACCATCCACCATCCAGTGATTTTGGAGCCCAAGAAAATAAAGTCTGTTACTGTTTCCATTTTTTTCCCCATCTATTTGCCATGAAGTTATGGGACCAGATGCCATGATCTTAGTTTTTTGAATCTTGAGTTTTAAGCCAGCTTTTTCACTCTCTTTTTTCACCTTCATCAAGAGGCTCTTTAGTTCCTCTTTGCTTTCTGCCGTTAGGATGGTATCATCTGCATATCTGAGGTTATTGATATTTCTCCTGGCAATCTTGATGCAACCACTTAAAACGTAATGTTGAATGGCATATCCATAAAGATGTTTTCACTTTGACTTATTTTAAGAAAAAAATTTTTTTAAAACTTTCATGAGTGAAGATAGAAATTATGGCACAGCAGTTCAACATTTCATATTCTGCGTTCACTTGAAATTGCAAGTCTGAATTCTATTAGCAATATGACAGTGTTTGTGAGATAATGTTAACTTAAAAATATCAAGATTGCAGTTCTGTTGAAATTACATATACATGAGCATTCAGATAAGAACTGCAAAGAAATATTGATACACTGGAGATGGAATTGTGAAGATTTTGTTTGTTTGTCTCTTCTAGTTTTGTTTAAGAAAAAGAAAGATGAGTAATGAGTAGGGTGAATTTTGGCAAAAAAGGTAAAAATCAGTTAAAACAGTTACACTGATCCTTTAGGGATGCTTAACTAGTGTTCTTGAACTTCTTATTATATGAGCAATAGATTTTTGGGGACTTCTGAATTTTCTTGGGTTAGAGATTCATCACTTTCAACAGAGTCTTAAAGTTGTTCATGACTCATCTAATACTTGGACTGAGAAAACAGATCTAAGGGAACCTAATTTTTAATGTGTCCAACAAATATTATTGTAATAACAGTAATGAGAGAATTTCTTAAGATTTTTTTTCTTAGAAGAGGTGGTAGATTTTACAGTTCAGAAAAGATTTGAATATGTGTGATTACAAAGATCTCTTCCATCTAGGATGATTTGGGGTGGATTTTGTTAGAGCAGAATTCTCAAACCTCTTTCTATTTTATTTTTATGAATGGGTTGCTTCCACATTATTCAAATAAGCTTTTAGATATCAGAAATAAAGTCATTTTGAAAAATGAACTTACATATATTAGGAAACACTGAGTCTAGAAAAGGGGTATATGTGTGTGCATTTGAATATATAATTAAGAACAGTTACAAAAAATTACTTTGACACTTAAACACACATCAATAATGTGTAGCTCTTTAGGAGGTCATTGCTTTGGCAGCTGAAACTATCACAAAATATAATGTCTTGTTTTACAAATGGTGGAAACAGAAATCATTTGCTCTAGAACCTAGGCTATATTTCTGTTAAATAATTTGAACATTACTGGAGCTGGAAAATTCCAGGGAAGTAATGATTGAATCATGTGATATTACTTTTTTTTTAAACCTCTGTTGACCTACAGAAAGACAGTTTCATATGGTTTGATCCCTAACATACTTCTTATTCCTTACAACCTCTTTTTTTCTCTATTCATTTCTATCCCTTCTTGTTTTATCTTTCCCAATTCATTTTTTATTCAAGTATAATTGATTTCCAATATTGTGTTAATTTCTGCTATGCACCACAGTGATTGTTATACATATATATTCTTTTTCATAGTATTTTCCATTACGGTTTATCACAGGATATTGAGTATAATTCCCTTTGCTACACATTGCATGCATGCTAAGTCACTTCAGTCATGTCTGACTCTTTGTGGCCCCAGGGACTGTAGCCCACCAGGCTCCTCTGTCCATGGGATTCTCCAGGCAAGAATACTGGAGTGGGTTGCCATGTCCTCCTCCAGGGGATCTTCCCGACCCAGGGGTTGAACCCATGTCTCCTTTGGCTCCTGCACTGCAGGTAGTTTCTTTACCACTGGTAGGACCTTGCTGTTTATTCATCCTATATAATAGTTTACACTTGCTAATCCCAAATTCCCAATCCATCCCTCCCCACTTCCTTAATTTCAATTATGATTGCACCTAGTTCCCTGACCAGAGATTCATCTTGGGCTGTCTGCTTGGGAGCATGGAGTCTTAACCACTGGACCACCAGAGGAGTCCCCAGATTCATTCTTCATTGTAACAATGCCAGAGTCAGTGGTTCAGAAAGTCTGTATATATTCTGAACAGGTGAGGCAGGAGGAGAGAGATGAAGATTGAGAGAAAGAGAAAGATCTGAGAATTAATAAATGTTTTGTTGCTAAGGTGGTGCACAGATTCAGAATCTGTTTTCTTGAAATATTTAAAAGTGTACCAATTTACCTCAAAAACATTTTCTCTTGATCTCTCTCCTTGGCATTACCATGCCTTCCTAGAATCTTGACATTTTGACTTTCTGTAAATTATGGAAAAGCAGTAGGCTGCCAGTCTACTGTGCCATCGAGTTATCTGGGGGGTTCCTGGGTCTCTGTACTGTATTTACAGGAACAGATGGCTCCTGTGGCACTTTCACCAAATGACATGGCACTTAGCTTGTCTCCGTCATGTAGATTCACAGCTCTGAGAAACTTGCCAGCTGATGCCTGTGAACTTGTGGATCTAGCATAGCATTTCAGGGTGGGAGGAAAAAACACCCAGTTAATTCATTTTCCCATTTAGTTTCTAGGCCCACTTTAGCAAAACTCTTCATCTCACATTCAGCCAGCTAATTGGCATCCTTTTTATCTCCTGTAAAGATATTCAAAAGTAAAGCGTCCATCATTTCTGCACTAGGAGAACTTACAAAATGTTTCAGGAAACTGGCAATGAGTTGAACTTTGGCAGAGATAAGAGCCTGTGCAATAATAGTTTAGGGTAGAACTCTTCCATTCTGAATCTTTTGCTCCTTCGTAGGTGGTTTTTATCATATTATCGTTTATTTAGTGCAAGCACTCATATAGCATTTACTGTGTGCCAGGCATTGTTCTAAGTGATTTACAAATATTAACTCTCTTAATACTCAGAGAAACTTTAAGAGAAAGGTTCTATATTATCCCCATTTTACAAATAGAGATACTAAGGCACAGAGGTTGACTGTTCTACTTGTGCATTATAATATTTCAAACTATAAAATGTGGATAGAAAGTAAAATTTTTAATAACTGATATTTTCTTGGGAAGAAGGCTTAAATGGACATTTCTCCAGAGAAGACATACAGGTGGCCAAAAGGCATGTGAAAAAGTGCTCAATATTGATAATTATTAGAGAAATGGAAATCAAAACTGCAGTGAGGTACCACCTCACACTAGTCAGAATAGCTGTCATTAAAAATTCTACAAATAACAAATGCTGGAGAGGATGTAGAGAAACAAAAACCCTTTTACACTGTGGGTGAGAATATAAGTTCATGCAGCCATTATGGAAAACAGTAGAGAGGTTCCTTAGAAAACTAGAATTACCATAACTGAAGTCACTCGGTCATGTCCGACTCTTTGCGACCCCATGGACTGTAGTCTTCCATGCTCCTCCGTCCGTGGGATTCTCCAGGCAAGAATACTGGAGTGGGTTGCCATTTCCTTTTCCAGGAGATCTTCCCAACCCAGGGATCGAACCCGGGTCTCCCGCATTGCGGGCAGACGCTTTACCATCTGAGCCACCAGGGAAGCTCAGAATTACCATATGATCCAGCAATCCAACTCCTGGGCATATATCCAGATCAAACTCTAATTCAAAGAGATACATGCACTCTGATGTTTATAGCAGCACTATTTACAATAGCCAGGACATGCAAACAAACTAAGTGTCCATTAACAGATGCATGGATGAAGAATATTTGTTGCATATATACAATGGAATGTTACCCAGCCATTAAAAAAGAATGAAATAATGCCACTTGCCTCAACATGTATGGATCCTAGAGATTATCATATTTAATGAAGTAAGTCAAAGACAAATACCATATGATATCACTTATATGTGGAATCTAAAATATGATGCCAATGAACTTATGAAACAGAAATGACTCACATACATAGAGAACAAACATATGGTTCCCAAAGAGGAAAGAGGGTAGAATATATTAGGAGTTTGGGATTAGCAAGTACAAACTGCTGTATATAGAACAGATAAGCAACAAGGTGCTAATGTGTAGCACAAGGAGCTATATTCAATATCCTGTAGTATACCATAATGGAAAATAATGGAAAAAGGAATGTATATTATATACATAGATAAGTGAATCACTTTGCTGTCAGCAGTAACTAACACAATGTAGTGAGTGAATCAGCCATACTACAATTTTTAAAAATTGAAATTTCTCATTGTATAGATATGTAATTTGGGGTTTAAATGAAGTATATCTGTGAAAGAGCACACCTAATATTTTTATGTTCTACAGTTAAAATGGGTACCACATCATACCTGTAGAAAATCAGTTGTACACCAGAAATGGCTGAGTCTAGACCACCTGCAGGGTGTTGTTATTGTTCAGTCGTCCAGTTGTTTTCGACTCTTTGCAACCCCTTGGACTGCAGCACACTGGGATTCCCTGTCCCTCACTGTCTCCCGGAGTTTGCCCAAGTTCATGTCCATTGCATCAGTGATGCCGTCCAGCCATCTCATCCTCTCATGCCCTCTTCTCCTTCTGCCCTCAGTCTTTCCCAGCATCAGGGACTTTTCCACTAAGTCGGCTTCTTACATCAGGTGACCAAAATACTGGAGCTTCACCTTCAGCATCAATTCTTCCAGTGAGTATGGGTATACAGGCTTGATTCAGGGTTGATTTCCTTTAAGACTGATTGGTTTGATCTCCTCTCTCTCCATGGAGGATAGGATAGGGAAACAGAAAGCAGAGTGTACATTTTGATGCCCAAAGTTACCATCGTCTGGTCCCCAAATTGGAGCCACAATTTTGGGAATGATGTGGTCCACAGGGAGATAAGAGTTCATCACCTCATGCGTTTAAAATAAGATATTCCAAAATGACGTTTTCAAAGCCAGAGCAGCTTTTATGGAAAGAGTTGTAGTTGTCAACTTCCACTTTGCTTAATAAAAATATATTGGAAGGAAACAAAATTACTTTCAAGGGCCCCCTTGTGTGTGCCAGTGCACATGGTGCTGTTTTAAAGTGGGGACAATACCCACTCTTGTCCTAAAGATGACAGATTTGATGATGACTTTGGAGGAGCTTATTAAACCTGGTACCTCCGTTTACCAAAAAATGTTTTGAGAAGCCCACTGAGTAACCAGTGTGGAAAAGTAGCGGGTCGCAGTGGGAGACAGAGTGGGAAGTGGGCCCGCAGAAGCGTTTAGTGTTTAATGGGTCCACGGCTGTAGGGAAGCAGTGTGCCGAAATAATCCTGATTAGGCTCGGGCAGTCAAGCCGCATAATCACACTTGTCTCTCCTCCTTTCAGCCCTGACTGTTCAGAACACAATTGCCTTTTAAAGCACCGTTTTATAAGTAGTCCTTACGCTGTCCTTTAAAATAACAGCCTTCTTTCACATCAGTGTGTGAGCCTTTTTTCTACCTGTGGGAATAGCCCACTCAGAAAAGAAAAGGTTATGTTAACATATTCATAGAAAGACATAGGCACATTCTCTTTCCAATGGGAAGGTTTAAATTTTGAGAGTTTTTTTTTTTTAAGGTTAATTTGTGCTTTTATTTGCTGGTATAATTTAACTACAGTGCCCTGCAAACTTTTTTGATCTAAAAACTTCATTTTTATATCACAATCTAATAAACACACATATGTGATATATATATATATATATATATATATATATACACACACACACACACACATACGTATATAAAAGTGAAACAAAAATTTTACCCAAAACATCTACCTTGGGTGTTATTTTTTTTGAGACCCTTTTAAAAGCAGTCTTAGATTTATAACAAAACTGATAGGAAGGTATAGAAATTTCCTGTATACTGCTTTCCCTCACATGCATAGCCATTATCAATACAGCGATACTTTTTTTTTTTTAAACCAAGGATGAACTGCATTGACACATCATAGTCACCAAGGTCCCCAGTTCATCTTAGAGTTCACTTTAATGAGATGAGTAGTGTTGCACATTCTGTCAGTTTGGACAAAAGTATAATGACATATATCCATCACTGTAATGTCATTCAAAGTATTGTCATTGCTCATACAAACTTCTGTACTCTGTGTATTCATCTCCCCTTTCACTCCAGAGAAATGATGGGAAAATACCCAAAGGGAAAGCAAGTAGAAATGCTGCTGTCTAGAGTGGTTTCTGTCCCCACTCATGTGTGCCGTATGTTGACACGTGTAACTGATTTTTTACTGTTTCCTGGTCGGCTGGTACCATTAATAGCATGTATACAGAGCAGCAGATATGTCACTAGGAAAAAGTAACTTTAAAGGCTTTCCCCTTCTATTTATCTTTTAAAAGAGTAAGAAAAGGAATCTGAAAGTTAGTCTACATTTTCCAAGATTTTTGAAAGCATAAGTTTCCAAATTTTTTCAAAGCGCATTAGGACATGTTCAGCAGAGAAACAGCTGTGCAGAAGCAGACCCCGTCAGGATGCTCTGATGTCTCTACTTGCTTGGGTTTCCGAGGTCACGTGGCTCTGGTTGTTGTTAATCTCCCTGACACTAGGCTTTGAAGGAGACAGTGTTACATGTTGGTTGTGCTTTTGTGAAGAAAAGCATGATTCTAAGCAAGTCTTAAATGTTGAAAAGAGCTTCAAAGAAATATATCCACCCATTGTTCATGACCATCACTGTAATAAATGGGGAACAGATTTTTAGGTTTTTTTCCTATAGGGAGTGAATCACTGTCATTGAAAATCTAGTAAATGGACACTTTCTAATCTTGAACCATAGCTGGCGAATGACTTTTCTTGACTTTTTCTTCTTTTCTTGAAGCTTTTCAAGAGAACCTTGAAGCTTGAAAATAGTCTTTAGAAATTTTACCAGAAACAAGTGGCTTAAGGATTTGTGGCAATGCCAACAATGAGGTCGTAGCTATAAAAATACATACGACATTTCAGAACACCCTCCATTACTTTCTTAAGGTCTTCTTAACATAAAATCTAACCCTGATGGATTTAGCACTCTAATGAAAATTCCTTCTATTTATTATTTTTATTTGTGTACTTATGTATCAATAATACCTGGCTTACAAGAGTAATAATAGTCAATTTTTTTTAAAGTTTTTACAAGTCAGATAGGTGAGTACTGATGACCATGGGATGACTGAAATTGAGAAATAAGTCAGTAGGGGAAAGGAAACAAACAAAAAAAGTTATATTATTTGTTTTTACTAAGGTCTCACATTGGATTATTTGAAGCACATAGGCTGCCATGGAAGGAGAAAAAGGCAGAAATGATTGATGGGAGTCATCTGGATGACAGGTTACACATGTTTGTGAATTAGGTCCTGATGCTAGAAAAAAAACAAGCCCATCTTAAGCAGTTATTGTGTCCTGTAAAGAAAGAATATTTAAGCAGTGACCAGAAAGGATTTCTAAGAGTTTTCTTAAGTTAACAGTAGATTTTGTTATTATATGATCCAGCAATCCCACTCCTGGGAATATACCCAGACAAAACTATAATTTAAACAGGTGCGTGCATCCCTGTGCTCATAGCAACACTGTTCACAATAGCCAAAACATGGGAGCAGCCTAAAGGCCCATCGACAGAGGAACAGATAGAGATGTGGTGCATATGTACAATGAAATGCTGCTCAGCCATAAAAAGGAATTAAGTAGTGCCATTTGCAACAACATGGATGCAACTAGAGATTATCATCCTAAGTAAAGTAAGTCAGAAAGAGAGACAAAATACCGTATGCTATCACTTACGTGTGGAATCTAAAATATGGCACAAACGAGCCTATCTATGACTTAGCAATAGCAAATGAAACAGAACCGGACTCATAGAACAGACTTGTGGTTGCCAAGTGGCAGGTAGGAAGAGGGGTGTACTGGAAGCTTGGGGTTGGTAGATGCAAACTACTATATATAGAATGAATAAACAACGAGGTCCTAATGCATAGCACAGGGAACTATATTCAGTTCAGTATCCTGTGATAAACCATAATGGAAAAGAATATTTTTTTTAATGTATGTATGTATGTACAACTGAGTCCCTTTGCTGTACAGCAGAGATTGGCACAACATTGTAAATCAACTATACTTCAATAAAAAATTGAAAAAGTAAAGAAAAATAGTAAGTTTTTAAAAATAACACCTTACATTCTCCCATCAGAGGTGAAAATATGGCAGGTACCTTCTTTTTAAATTTTTAAAAATTGAAGTATAGTTGATTTACAATGTTGTGTTAGTTTCAGATGCACAGCACAGTGATTCAGTCATACTTGTATATTTGTATCTGTTCTTTTTCAGATTCTTTTCCCTTATAGGTTATCACAAAATATTGACTAGAGTTCCCTGTGCCATACAGTGGTAATCTGTGTTATGTATAGCAGTGTATATCTGCTAATCCCAAGGCAGTTACTTCTGAAAACAATAATATTATCAAACCATCACCTATTGTGCATTTTGCTAAATAACTTGGAGCCACTAAACAGATTTCTCTTGCTTCTAAATGGATATGGGGAAATGTTTAACCCCCATTGTATTGCCACAAAGCCAGGCTGCCTGATCACCCTGGGAGGCCCTAGAGGTCTGAGCAGCTTTGGATTGCTGCAGAGAGGACTTTACCATTTTACTGCACAGGGTCCAGACACAGCAGGGATCAGAAGCCAGTGTTTTATCTGCAGAAATGTGCTGGTATGGGCTCTCTGTTTGAGATTTTCCTTTTGCTGCTGAAAAGAAATAGGAAGCAGTAAGATAACTTCATCTGTAAGGTAATATCTGGGCTTGTTTCTGGGGCAGCGAGGTGTGACTGTTTCCTGGAAGGGATGGATCTTGGTCCTCTCTCTCAGGTAGCATTTTAATGATCTGTTTAAAACCCAAGCCAAAATTAGAATTGTATTCCAACTGTAAAGGCTGGTCTCAAGCTTTCTAATCTCTGTTCATTGATTTGATTTCATTTAGTGTGTGGAGTTTGTATCAAAAATCAGTGTATTTCACACAGCTTGTTAAACACTTGCAAGAAAGACTTGGATGGGAGCATGACAAATTTAGTTCAAGTATTTTTTTACTGCTCAACTGTAAGCATAGTTCAGGGAAGAGTAAGTACTCGTGGTTTATGATTGCTCTCAGGGTATATCAACAAAATGTCAATGTATTTTGTCATCTTGCATATAGCTATTTATTCTTAGTGGTCTCATGAACCTTCTTTATATTACTGGAAACAGTTTTCCAGCCAGGCTTTATCTGCTCTATTCCTGTTGTTCTTTACATTGTAATTATAGTACTTTCCATGCACAAAGTGTGTTATAAACTTTAGCCATTTCCCTTTTTTATTTGAAAGAGAATTCTATTGTCATTCTTTCTGCACTAGCTTGAGAATTTCCCCCAAGTTTTCTGTATTAATTCTCCTGTATTCCACAGAGGTCAACAGAACAAGAAAAGCTGGATTAGAAGCACATTTTTTTTTTTAATGCTATAATTGGATTTGTTAGCTTTAGCTCATGAAGTATCTTCAAAGACCACCTGTGAGATTATATTCGACATCTCTCAGTTTTTTGACCCTCATGAGATGAAACATGGTTTAATTATACTAATGCAACAAAGTTTGGCATCCTTTAAAACATCCCTGGAAATACTTGCTATCTGACTTTTATTACAGCAGGACATAGAATAGTGTATTGAAAGACATTCTGCTATTTTCCTGGGGCGGTTTTTTGTTGTCATTGATACTTTCTATTGGCAATAGTAAAATAATGTAAAAATAACCATAAAAGTAACATTCCTCTAGAGTGCTTTTCAGTTGGGATCGTCTAGTTTGATCCTCTTGGGTGTACTCTCTGGAGAGGTCAGGTCTTATGATCCCTGTTTTAAGGATGAGAAAAGTGAGATTCAGTGGCAGGCTCCAAGCTCTGCAAGGAGGAACGTGCAGGGGTGGATTCTGACTTGGGCATTTGGACCAGTGTTCTCTCCAAAACATTGTAGCCTCCATGTACTCAGTGTTTGCTCTAATGATCAGGCCCTTTGAACTAAGTCGTTTAATAGGAATGCTCTGGCAACAGCTGGTGTTAGGTAGATTAAAAATATTAAAATCAAAGCCCTTGGTTGGAAAGTAGAATAATTAAGAGAGTGAGAGAAAAGGGAAGAAAGATGCCAGAATCACTGAGTGATGTTAAAAAGAATTGAAGGATAAGGGCAACATGATTCATGAGGTTCATGCCTCCTTCCTTTTCTCTCTGTCAAAACAAGTCTCCACTGCTTTCGTGCTTTTCTCCCTCATCACTGGATTCTCTTGAGAAATTTGCATTGCTTTGTTAATTGCATAAAGGACTCAAAGGCACCTTTCTCAAATTTGATATTTATATTTCATTTCCAGAAAAGAAAGTATTCAATCAATAAATTTTCCCTTTGTATTACACATGACCTAAGGCTCATGCTTCTGTGAATTGTATTGAGAGTAGTGTTTATTTCTGGTGCTAACAAGTTGCATTCATTTGCCATGGCTGCCTTCTTTTCATTCTGAAATTTTCCTACTCATAAATAACTGTGCTCTTAGATTTCAATTCTGCTACTTTGTCAACACTTCTCTTTGTCATTCCTGACTGTACTCTGCTTTTCATAGTTCCTTTCATTTTTCTCAGGAAATCTCATTATGGATACTCTATTGCATAATAGCCTGGCCCTGAAATTCAAATGAAAACTGAAATGCTTTCAAGCTTTGGCCCCTATTGAAATACTCTCTACCGTGTCATTAGTGTAAATAAAATTGTGAGAATGCACTCTTATTTGCCTCCTTCAGTGTTCAGAGTGCCCTGATTATTGGGAAGTCCTTGTTAGCTACACTTGTCTTTGGTACCAACATACCTCTCAAGCCAGATTTGTTAATCTTGTCATGTTTGAGACCTTGGAGCACTCAAAAAGTAGAAGAGTTATTTGATATATCTTTGTGTATTAATTTTGCATGTCTCATCAGACACATTAGGTTTGTTTATGTGTAGTTCTGTACATATATTTGTGATTAATGTTAAAGAAACATTTATTAGTTTTCTTACTACTGAATGTTACAAAAAGAGCTTTATTTGCTTCTTTGTAGTTGATTTACAGTGTTAATTTCTGCCATGCAGCAAAAGTAACTCAATTATACACATATATACATTCTTTTTCATATTCTTTCCATTCTGGTTTGTCACATAATAAATATTGATATATATTTATCAATATATATTGAATGTATCAATATATTCAATAAATAGGATGTTAAATATAGTTCTCTGTGATATTCAGTAGGACTTTGTTGTTTATCCATTCTCTGTGTAGTAGTTTACATCTGCGAATCCCAAACTCCCAGTCCACCCCTCCCTCACTCCTTTTGGCAACCTCAGGTTTGTTCTCTGAGTCTGTTTCATTGATAAAGTCATTTGTGTCAGCTTCCCTGGTGGCTCAGACGGTAAAGCGTCTGCCTACAATGTGGGAGACCCCGGTTCAATCCCTGGGTCAGGAAGATCTCCTGGAGAAGGAAGTGGCAACCCACTCCAGGATCCTGACAGGCTGCAGGCCATGGGGTCACAGAGAGTCGGACACAACTGAGTGACTTCCGCTTCACTTCAGTATTTCATTGTATACATACACCACATCTTCTTCATCCACTCAGCTGCTGATGAACACTGCGGTTGTTTCCATGTCTTGGCTGTTGTAAGTAATGCTGCTATGAATGTCAGGGTACGTGTATCTTTTTGAAATTACAGTTTTCTTTGGATATGTGCCCAGGAATGGGGTTTCTGGATCACATGATAATTCTGATTTTTAAGGTTTTTAAGGAGGCTCCTTACTGCTCTCCATAGTAGGTGCACCAACTTACATTCCCGCCAACAGTGTAGGAGGGTTCCATTTTCTCCACACCTTCTCCAACATTTGTTGTTTGTAGACTTTCTCATAATGACCATTCTGACCTGTATGAGGTGATACTTCATTGTGTTTTTATTTGCATATAAACGGAATCTTAAACCAGGCAATCAGGAGTCACCTGATCAGCACTAGTGAGGTCATCTGCCTAATAGACCTCTGCTGCTCGCTAAAGGAGAGTCGCTTTGCAATAACCAACTTGCTTTTTGCCTAGTATAACTCCTTCCTGCTCCCTTCTGCCTATAAAAGTCTTTCATGTCTTAAAGCTTCTCAGAGCCCCTTTCTATCTGCTAGATTGGAGGCTACCTGATTTGAATAGGTTTTCCCTTGAATAAATAAACTCTTAAAATTTTTAATACACCTTAGTTTATCTCTTAACTGTAATCTACTTGTCAATTTGACTGCATCCAAATGTGGGATGTTTTGACCCTGTCTAAGATCAACCCTGGGATTTCTTTGGAAGGAATGATGCTAAAGCTGAAGCTCCAGTACTTTGGCCACCTCATGCAAAGAGTCGACTCATTGGAAAAGACTCTGATGCTGGGAGGGATTAGGGGCAGGAGGAGAAGGGGACGACAGAGGATGAGATGGCTGGATGGCATCACGGACTCGATGGACATGAGTCTGAGTAAACTCCAGGAGATGGTAATGGACAGGGATGCCTGGCGTGCTGCGATTCATGGGGTTGCAGAGAGTTCAACATGACTGAGTGACTGAACTGAACTGAACTGAAGTGGTCTAATGAGAGGGAAAGCATTATTGTCAATAGGAAGGGTATAGAAGAGAATGTTTTAAAGAAAAAATATTCCCTTAGAGAATGAAGTAACTAAAGCAACGATAGCACAATGAATAAGAAGGATATGATTACTAATTGAAAACCATGAAGCTCTACTTACGTGCCCCCCCCACTGGAACAAGTCACTAATATCTGCTCAGAGCTGTTGGAATAGCCTTTTGCATGGTCTTCCTGTCTCTGCTCTGCTCCCCTGAAGCCCGTTTTTCAATACAGCCTGTTTTAGACTTTAAAATAGACCTCAGATCGTGTCATTGTTCTGCTCAGAACCCCTCTCAAGGGCTTTCCATTTCAGGCAGAGGGAAAGCCAGAGGCCTTGCAATGATAAACCAGCCCAAGCTCGTCTGGTGCCCCACTCCACGTCTACCTTCATCTGCTTTTCTCTCCCTTACTCACTCCCTTCAGCTCCTCTGATCTTCTTGCTATTCTCAAATATGCAAACTCCTGGGACTTACCTTAGCAGGCCAGTGGTTAAGACTCCCTGCTTCCAGTGCTGTGGGTTTGATACCTGGTCAGAGAACTAAGATCTCACATGTTGCACTGGATGGCCAAAAAGAACCCCCAAAAAACGAACAAACAAAAATCTTGTAAACGCCTACCTCAGAGTCTCTGAATTTTCCTAGAACTCTTGCCTTACCTGCAAAACCCTTTCTCAATGGCTCTCACACTCACCTTCCTCAAATCTTTACTGAGATCACACATTCTCAAGGAATTTTCTCCTGACCATCATATGTAAAATGTCAACAACTCCCCATCTCTGCCCTCCCATCCTCTCACCATACTTTGTTGGTTTCATTCTAACATATCTATTGAATTATTTGCTTTCTGCTTGTCTTCACCCACTAGAATATAAGTTATATGTGAGCCAGGATTTCTGCCCTGTTTAGTCTCTGTTCTCTCCAGCACCTGGAACATGCATGATACATACTAGGTACTCAGTAACTATTTGCCAAATAAACAAATGAATCATGGAAAGTTAACTGGGGAAGGGAAACTGAAAGTCTAGGAATCATACAATATGGAAAAAAAAAAAAAAAACCCTTTAAAGAAGACTGGTATCTACTCACCCCCCTGTGTACTGACAGGCATGTTTCCTGGGTGTGCCAGATAGTTGATTCAGAAAGAAAGGCCTTGGATGCCTTCAGTGTCATGCTTTAATGCAAATGATGCTGAGAATAGCAATGAGAATAATGCAGAAAAGGGGGGGAATGGTGGGGAGGTGGAAATTGAAAATGGAATTGCTTGTTTTGCTTTCAAAGTAACAATTTCAAAGCAGAGAACTTGAATAGGAAATAAAATAACAAAAACTGTGTCTCCGAAAATGCAAACTTCATTTACATTCTAATCTGTGTGATTTTTCAAGTTCAGTGATCCAAGGTCAGAGGGTACTTGTATTAGCATTGACTTTGCTTTGTTTATTCACCTCTGACCAAACCTCTAAATTCCTTTTCATGATGGTAGTGTTCTGATGACAATAAAACCAAGCTTTCATAACACCAGTAACATTTATATAGCACTTGGACAACTCTTAAATGAATTGTCCCTAGAGACCTTAGGAGCTAGGTCAGGATTATTAACCCCATTTTGTACACAGTGAGGTAAGCTATTTTGTCACCTGGTAAGCTATTGAATTCATGATTTGATTGCTTTCTTTAGAAATACTGGCTCATTTAATACAGATCATGTTGCATTAAAGATGACCTCTTTTTAAATGGACAGCTTCATATTTGGTCTTGACTTTGGTCAGTGATCTGGAACTAATAGTATTGTGATTTCTATAAGACCAAGAATTTCAGATTCTCAAGTTGAGAGGCTGATTTAGAGACTTGAGACTCCCAGAGCCATTTTGCTATTGATCAGGATTAGGCCACTCTGCCCAGAGACTGCTAGGGAGAAATCTGTATTGGTGGGCTTAGATGTGACTGGGTGTTCTCCCAGGCCATAATTGAAATCCTGTTAGATTCCTCTGCTTTTTTGTTTTGTTTTGTTTTTTCTTTTCTTGCTCAGAAAGTTCCCTCTGACTTAAAAAAAAAAATCAATGTAAAAACTAAAGTGGCAAATGAGTGCTTGCAGGGACTTCCTTGGTGGCCCAGGGGTTAAGACTCCCTGCTTCACTGCAGGAGGTGCGGGTTCGGTCCTTGGTCAGCCAACTAAGATCCCACTTGCCACAGGGGCAATAGATAGACAGATAGTACCTAATGCCAGTTCTGAAGCTGTTTGGGAAATAAATTTTTAAAAAGAAAGAAAAGAAAATTAGTGCTAGTATAGACAACTAAGAAATGGAGGCAAAAATCCTCATTAGGCGGTCTTGGGTGCCAATCAAAATTATGGGAAACAGAGTCAAAGTCTCTAGAGTGACATCAAAGTTGTATTTGGAACCCATTTAGTTTTGTTTCTGCTGTGGTTCATTCCTTTCCAGAGCAGTATTATGGAAAGACAGCAAATTCAGTTCAGTGAGCATGGCAACAACTCAGGAAGTTGTGGGGAAAAGTAAAAGTGAGGAGACTGCTTGTGAATTCATGTCTGTATTGAGAAGAGACTAGAAAACTAGAACAAAAAGAAAAGTTTGAAACCAAAAGGGCTTGCCAGCTTTGAAAACTGGTATCTAAGATAAAGAAAGAAGAAAGAAATGTCTAGTCTTTATCTGAATGTGTGAAAGTTTTCAGGCCTCTCCTCATTTTATCTCTATAGTGAGATAGGTTTAGTGCCAACAACAACAAAAGGTGCACAAATTAGACTCTTAATTGTTTAATGCATTCATTATTCTTTACTGGCCCTAAATCTGATTTATTGCATTTTCATCCCTTTCTTTACAGTCTGACTTATTATTTGTAACATCTGCTAAGACTGTGAACTAGAGTTTTGATAACAACGGACAGCTTAATTGAGCATTTAAAACTTTGCCTTAAAAATTAGAATACTTTTGAACATGCAATTTAAAAGTTATTTTTAAATGTGTAGGGCCAACTCCAGTGTTCTTGCCTGGAGAATCCCAGGGACGGGGGAGCCTGGTGGGCTGCTGCCTATGGGGTCGCACAGAGTCGGACACGACTGAAGCGACTTAGCAGTAGCAGCAGGGCCAAAGCGTAAATTGTTTGAATATAATTTTTTTTTTAAGTGTTAGTCACTCAGTCGTGTCTGACTCTTTGCAACCCGATGGACTGTAGCTTTCCAGGCTCCTCTGTCCCTGGGATTCTCCAGGCAAGAATACTGGAGTGGGTAGCCATTCCCTTCTCCAGGGGATCTTCCCAACCCAGGGATCAAACCTGGGTAATTACTAGGCTTTAAATCAAGTCAGATTAAAGTTTAAAATTAAGATATTTGTAAGGCTATGTCCCTAAAGGTGATAGATGTAGATAGAGGCCTCTGCAAATAGTCTGTCATTAGTCCCTGGGACCTATAAAATCAAGGAGACTTTGGTAGTTTATAATAAAATGTGGATAAAGCGTCTTTGGGAGCATTCTTCTGGCTGTTTACATTGCATTCTTACGGTAACTTAGGCAGAACAATGAATTGACAGATCTGAATTGTATCATGAGTTTGGTGAAAAGGTGAGTTGTGCACATCATATGGATCAAGTCTATACACCTTTTCTGAACTTTGAGAGATAGTCTGGGATGAACTGTGTTGTTCTGGGGTCAGAGCAGCTCAGTGACACAATCACGAGTTTGATGTTTCCTTATTCCTATTTTTTTCCAGAATTTGAAATGCAGAAATTTCTGTCACCTACTTACTGAATGTTTAAATCTGCGCAAATTAAAAGAGGGAGCATATGGCAAATTTGATTATATACAAAAGGTAGAGTTTTTCCTTTTCCCTTGTATATGTGCTCTTAGCACACAGCATTATGCCAATCTGAATATTTTTCCCATTCAGCAGCATATATTAGCATTGAGACCATATTTTAAAGGAAGAAACACTGTGCGTTTGATTCTTTGTTCACGTCCATAAATATTAATCAAGCTAGGACAATATTTAGTTAACTGTCCCGTTTTCACTTTACATGTTAATGAAAGAGGCCAAGTAATCATATTTTGTGACGTTTAATACACTTCATTTCTTTTCGTCAAATAGTTTCACTTGTCCCCCCACCCCCACCCCACCCCGCAAAGTATCCACTTGAAACAGTATTAATCAAGTGTGTGCAACTTAATTTGTCAGGCTTGCAAATTCAGGTGACTCACTTTTAATCAAATTCTACTTCATTAGTAGAGTATACAGTAGAAATTTAAGAGACTCTATGTTTTGATCAAAACAAAAGAATTAAAAAACAGAGGGCTGTTTCTAATTTCTCATCTGACCATGATGATCTTTGATATGGTAACTACAGCCTTTCATCTGAAAGCTTCAGAGCTTCACCTATTTTTTGTAACTGTACAGGAATTCACTTGCTTTTGCCCTCATTTTCACTTTGCTGTTTTAAAATCGTTAAAGCAGCAAAATAAGTATTATTTCTAATGAAATCATTCCTTTCCTACCCTCAGCCTCATTAAAGTGCATCTGGGGCTCCCCATGATGCTTGAGGTAAAGACTGAAGGATCTCCAGGGCTCCGCAGGGCTGGGCCTCTGCCTGCTTCTCCAGCCTCATTGGGGCTACTCACCTTTGCCTCTGCTGTGCTCAGGCCACCCTTCTTCCCAGCTCCATTCCTTACATCCCAGCCCAGTCATTGTTTCCTTCAGGAAGACCAGCCTCCTTGACAAAGCCAGTTCCATCACCACACACTAGGAGCCCCATGCAGCTCTGCACTGAAAACTTTAAAGAATTGTTATAAAATGGTTAATATGTTGTTCAGTAGAGTTCTGGGTGAAAGGAAAAAAAAGAATTATTATTTTAGATTCATTTCTGTGATTATTTGATCAATATCTGTCTCCTGCAGTTGCCTAGAAGCTTCATGAGGGCAAGGGGTTTGGTTTGTGGATGTTTTCATTGTGTTTTCACCATTGTATCTCTGGTGCCCAGCATAGGACTTGGCAAGTAATAGCCATTAAACTAATATTTATTGAGGGGATGAATAAATAAATGGTCTATGATGGTAGAATTTTATTGTGTGCACTACTCTATCTGCAGTACTTAGAATAATGTCTAGGGCATAGTAGTTGCTTATTAAATATTTGTTGAATAGATTAATGTTTGCCTGACTTTTCAAGGACACAGAATATACTGATGAGAGAGTATAAGGTGTACTTTGAATTTTTTTCTGGCAACTATCCTATATTCATTAATTTAATGGAATTAGAAGGAAGTCTATGTGTTGTTGTCTAGTTACTTGGTCATGTCCAGTTCTTTGTGACCCTAAGAACTATGGCCTGTCAGGCTCTTCTGTCCATGGGATTCTCCAGGCAAGAATACTAGAATACAAGAACACTTGGCATTTCCTTCTGCAGGGGATCTTCCCTCCCCAGGGATCGAACCCATGTCTCCTGCAAGCCTCCTGCATTGCAGGGATTCTTTACCACTTAGCAGTCAGGGAAGCCCATATATAATGTAAAAGTTACTATTTTTAAATGTGTAGTTCAGGGGTAATAAGCCCATTCCCATTGTATGACCATCACGATCATCTGTCTCCAGAAGTTTTTCATCATCCCAGACTGAAGCTACCCAGTAAACAAGTGGCTCCCCACACAGCCATGTGGTCTGATAAAACTTTTTAAAATTTCCCTTGGAATCTTTTCTTCTCATCACTTCACATGGAAGCTTGGTATGTAAAATATAGAAAAGTGAACTGCTTTTGCTTCTAGAATAGAGTTGGGTGCCTCTGTTTCATTGTGTGTCTTGGTGGGTGGTAACATTATCTGGAGACTGTGTTCCAGGACAAGGATGCCTTGGAGAGACTGAGGAACGAGGGACCATGCTGGGAGACACCTGCCCACCCATGGATAAGCTCTCATCTCCCCTAGTTTAACATGGAATCATCTTGGTTTCCTCTTTTCTCTACAAACATACACACACACACACACACACACACACACACACACACACAGAGATACACTCACTGTCTGTCACTATCCTAAAACTGTGAGCTTCTTAAGGATTGGGATCATGTCTTAACTTGTCTGGATTCCTGGAGCGCTGTAATGTTTGTTGAAAGAGTTTGTATTCCACCCTGTGGATGAGAAACCTCCTCAGTTCTACTTTCTTCTAGGAAGGAAATGTGACAACCTCACAAAGTGGCCTCTTTCCCTTTTGAACCATCTTTACCATGTTGCCTGTGGTGTGGCCCAGGGCCGCATCCCTCAGGACTGCCTGGGGTGCCTGTTACAAGAATGGATTTCCATCCTTGCCTACAAAGAGTCAGATTCTCTCAAAAACTCTGTTTTCTTTTCCTTTTTCAAGAAAGCTTAATTTGCTTTCAGGATCAGAGAGATGATGAATTTTAAAATCCGAGGTTTTAACTCAGTACTTACTATACTGCTGTAGCCATTAAAAAAAATTATTGGACTGTAGTTGATTTGCAATGTTGTGTTGGTTTCTGCTGTACAACAGTGTATCAGTTACACATATACATATATCCACTCTTTCACATTCTTTTCCCATATAGGTCATTACAGAGTTTTGAGAACTGGAAGAGCCCCCTGTGCTATGCAGTAGGTCCTTATTAGTTATCTATTTTATATATAGTAGTGTGGGTATGTCCATCTCAACCTCCCAGTTTATCCCTCCCACCATTCCTCCCTGGTAACCATAAATTAGAAAAGCTCTATTTTCAATCTTACCTATGTTCTAGGTACAGTGTTATTTTTTATACCATCACCTTAAATCATCTGTATTTGTTTGGTTTATATTCAGTGAAACTGAGAAATAGTTTCTCACTATCTGTGATATAAAATTTTTAAGATTGTATGTTCATTGACATATATTGACAGTTCAACCAGCCTCCTTTAAGCTTTTTCTTCCCTCAGTGAAGTAAACAGTTATTTTAATTGCCTTTGCTGCTGCTGCTGCTAAGTCTCTTCAGTCGTGTCCGACTCTGTGCGACCCCATAGACGGCAGCCCACCAGCCTCCACTGTCCCTGGGATTCTCCAGGCAAGAACACTGGAGTGGGTTGCCATTTCCTTCTCCAGTGCATGAAAGTGAAAAGTGAAAGTGAAGTCGCTCAGTCGTATTCGACTCTTAGTGACCCCGTGGACGGCAGCCTACCAGGCTCCTCTGTCTATTGGATTTTCCAGGCAAGAGTACTGGAGTGGGATGCCATTGCCTTCTCCTAATTGCCTTTAAGAGGACTTATTTAATATCCTTTAATCACTCTTGCCCTACTGCTCTGAATACACTAATATTATAAAATTAAATCTGTTCCTCTTATAGACACAGAAAAGGGATCAACGAGGGAACAGATTTAATTTAAAGTTTCTGTTGTGTTCATGGCTTGCTGACTCTATTAGATAGGGCAGAGCTAGCAGTTGTAACAAACCCTTGAAAGTAGAAACACGTTCCTTTCTAAAAAAAAGTAGAGTTCCTTTCCAACTCCTGTCATAGTCCAGTGCTAGTAATACAGACTATCTGCTGGGTGGGAAGGATCTCTGCTTGTCACCCTTCAGGGACCTCCAGCGACAGGGGACAGGCCATGTGGCTTTCAAAGTCACATTGGGTATTGACATCCAGCCAACAGCGGGGAGATATGATGTGTGGTAAAGACACATTTGCTTCCTAAACATCTGGGCAAAGAAGTGATACATATTAGCTCTCTTACATCTCAAGGTCTTGCCAGAATTCAAGGGAGTCTGGAAATACAGACCCTGGACAGGAGCCTCTTCCACACAGCCCCTCTACATGACAGAGGGAACAATGGCTCTTTGATGAACAGCTAGCATTACTGCCCGCTGGATTTCTAGGTTTCCACTTTTAGTTATTCCTCCTGGAAAACCATGAAATGTGGCATGTCCTAGGTACCGTGAAATGTTCCAGTAATGTATGTATATGACAGCACGATAGCCAGGGAAACTGACAGGCAGTAAGATGGCATTTATCCACCATCAGTGTAATTGCTTACTGTTGGTTGTTTGCACCAGTCTACAAGGTAGCAGGTGACATTGTCACTTAAAACAGGCAAAAGCTTCTGGGGATGGTCTGTTTCAGTCTGTTTAATTTGATTTATCAGGTTTCATATCTCTGAAAAGCACATTGGTTCACCTGAGAGTTTCCCATCAGAATGGATCTCTGCCTCACTCTACCCTGACATTTAAGAGGTCATGGAGGTGGTCCCAAGTCCAGGTGGCACAAGTGGTAATGAACCCATCTGCCAGTGCAGAAGGCATAAGAGATTCAGGTTCACTCCCTGGGTCAAGAAGATCCCCTGGAGAAGAAATGTCAACCCACTCCAGTATTCTTGCCTGGAGAATCTCATGGACAGCAGAGCCTGTTGGGCTATAGTCCATGGGGTCACGAAGAACTGGACACGACTGAGTGAATAACACACACACACATATCCAACAAGTTTATTGGTCTTGTAAGAGTAGGCTGAAGTTGACACTAAGCTTGGAATTAGAAGTCCGGGCTCTGTGTCCCCATAACCCTTGCCAGCCAGGTTGTGGTGGAGGTGGGCCCCTCTGGGTGCCATCTTGTTGAGGTACTAGTTGGAGAGCTTGCTTTATTTCAGACCGTACTTTCTGCTTTTGGAATGTATTTTGTTTCATAGGCTGCTGAAATGGGGAGAACCGGGTTTCACGATGATTTTGGCTTTCTGCCATGTTGAACTGAATTCGGCTGCTGGATGGCAGGCACACCCCAGAGAAACCAAAGATAAATGCCAATTTTAATAGGGTTGTTTATTTATCCTTTTCTCTCTGGTTAATAAGTATGACTGAGCCCCAGATTCCGTCCAAGGATCATGTCAAAGGCAGGAAGTTAAGAAAAGAAAGAAGAGTTTGGGTTTTAGTCCATGACTGATACAACTGAAGTTTCATTAAGACCAAAGATTAAAAATAACTTTGGAAATTACTATCATTTCCTAATGATAAAAGCACAAAACGATTTTGCATGTGACTTAAATATGTAATAGTGCAGGCGTATAAATATATTTTTATGTATAAAGTTTCCAGAATTGGTGTTCAGAAAAGTGTTTAACTGTATATTTTTAAGAGTGTAAACAGGAAATAATTGTCACAGTTGAAAATATAATTGGATTGAGAAGTCAAATGTTTGATATTTTGATGTAATCTACCCCAAAGGGTAGATTATCATCCCTAAGACCAGTTTTTAGAAATCAACCTCACAGAAACCAAAGAGTAAGCATTTTTAATGACCTCACAGTTGTTCTGAAGAGTATAAACTAAATGAGATTTCAAGTATTTTTCCTTGCTGATACTATTTCCTAACAGTGTTTGCAAAATAGATTTTTGGTTGTATTGAATGTTGTGAATTCTAATTTTAAAACAAATTATGCCAAAAATACCAATCAATAGTTCAGTTTATTTTGGAGCTATTAGGAAGTTTATTTTATTATTTTTTTATGAATGGCCAAGGCAAGTATCCACTTTCTTGAAATACTGAAAATTTTAAACTTATGCACCATTGGATTCATCTTTTTTTTTTTTTTTTTGGTAATTGTTTTACTTTGTGTACCTTGACCTTTGGATTTGTTACGTTTTTCACCTAGATGTTATTCATCTTTCCTGAAGGCAACTTTTAAATTACATAAGATCTCATCTTGACCCTTTGACTTAGAACTGGGTTTCTTTAATAGGATAAGTTGATTGTATTTTGGTTAAAAAACGATAAATTGTTACTTTGTTATTGGAAAAATAATCCTTCACAGTGATGTATTAGCCTATGTCCTTGACCTAAATATGTGTCAGAGTGATGAAGGCCCATTGATACAGTTGTCAAAGCAAGAGTAATGAATGTAACAAGCATTCATTCTCTAGAAATGTTTGGCATAATTGCTGATATGGTAATACAGTTAATACATAGTCTTTTGGTGATCTTTGCAAAGGTTTGAGGGTTTACATCATCAGAGAGAGGTTAAAAATAAAGCAGTGCCCCTTTCAGTGGTATAGGTAAGCAAGGATAAAATCATTTCCTCACATGATGCTTATGGGAAGCCAAACCTGTGGGAAATTACACAGGTGTGCTTTTTTAGGACATTTTACCTTGAATTGAATCATACTGAAAATAATGCAAACTTATCAAAAGAACCATATTTCTTTGCCTCCTTTTTAAAATCCATGTTCAGAATGTCTTCTATACCCTACCCAGCAGTATTGTCATACCTGCCCCTTTTGTGAGACACCAGAGAACCCCAGGGATGGGGGAGCCTGGTGGGCAGCCGCCTGTGGGGTCGCACAGAGTCGGACACGCCTGAGGGGACTTCAGCTCAGCTCAGTTCAGTTGCTCAGTCGTGTCCAACTCTGTGTGACCCCATGAATCGCAGCACACCAGGCCTCCCTGTCCATCACCAACTCCCGGAGTTCACTCAGACTCACGTCCATCTAGTCCGTGATGCCATCCAGCCATCTCATCCTGGGTCGTCCCCTTCTCCTCCTGCCCCCAATCCCTCCCAGCATCAGAGTCTTTTCCAGTGAGTCACCTCTTCACATGAGGTGGCCAAAGTACTGGAGTTTCAGCTTTAGCATCATTCCTTCCAAAGAAATCCCAGGGCTGATCTCCTTCAGAATGGACTGGTTGGATCTCCTGGCAGTCCAAGGGACTCTCAAGAGTCTTCTCCAACACCACAGTTCAAAAGCATCAATTCTTTAGCGCTCAGCCTTCTTCACAGTCCAACTCTCACATCCATACATGACTACTGGAAAAACCATAGCCTTGACTAGATGGACCTTTGTTGGCAAAGTAATGTCTCTGATTTTGAATATACTATCTAGGTTGGTTATAACTTTTCTTCCAAGGAGTAAGCGTCTTTTAATTTCATGGCTGCAGTCACCATCTGCAGTGATTTTGGAGCCCCAAAAAGATAAAGTCTGACACTGTTTCTACTGTTTCCCCATCTATTTCCCATGAAGTGATGGGACCCAATGCCATGATCTTCGTTTTCTGAATGTTGAGCTTTAAGCCAACTTTTTCACTCTCTTTCACTTTCATCAAGGGGCTCTTTAGTTCCTCTTCACTTGCAGTGACTTAGCAGCAGTAATTAAAAGCATTCCTGGAAGAGAGGCATAGAAATGCTGGTGCAGTAGGTGTTGCTGACGGCTGGAAAGCTTAGTCCAGCTGTGTTGAACAGGGGGCAGAGCGGAGGGTAGTACCCAGCTCAGGACCTCGGGGATTTCTGTCTGACAGCAGCTGAGTTCTTGCTGTTTGTCCTTCCAGTAGGTTTTGACCCTGTGGACCATCCTTTTCGCTTCCTGGCCCGCTTCATTCTCAGCCCTTTTGACGCCACCCTCTCAGTCTGACCACTCTTTCTGCGAATTTCCTGCTCTCTCAGTTCCGTCTCAGTAGCATTCCCACTGCAAGTTGATCCTGCCCTCTCTCAAAAGCCGTAGGAAGAGGTAGAAAAAGCAGGAGTTTGGGATTCAGATGGAAGTGGTCTTGTGCTCTGAGTGAATGATTTGCCAGTTGTGTGACAGGGGTCGTTAACTTCACTTCTTTGTGCTTGAGTTTTCTGCCCCTGTGTCCAAGCAGTAATGGTGCTTCTAGAATTGGTGTATCACCTATGCATCTGGGACATAGTATAGCCTGTTCTACGTTAGTTCTCTTAGCTTTTCCAGGTAAAAATTATAGTAAAATCAATTTTATTGACCTGTGTCTTTAATGGACTCAACTCCCCAATATTTAACTGTAGCCTCTAGTCATCTGTAATATAGATTTTTCAATAGCAGCTCTCCAGCAACATGATGTTAGTGTTTCAGACACAATGAGGGTGCCAGATAGGTGGGGCAAAGAGACTTTTAAAGGGCTTAGATCAGCAAACTCAAGCACTCTCTAAGTTTCTGTTGATTTCACCATATAGAGAAATTTGTTTTAGAAGAAACTTTAAGAACAGTCTACATTAAGAAGAACAGTCTACCTTTTGAGTTGCATACCTACCTTACCATGATTATTTGGAGATAAAGGATTGTGGGTTATTTTGGTCAGTGGACCCAAGAATGCTTACCTTCTGCTCTGCCTATGAGATTCCCTAATGCTTACCTTCTGCTTGTAGAGGACATTGCCAAAGCAAGAGGAAATACACTTGCATGAGTAGCTGAAGCCTTGGTCTTGAATCCCAGGGCAGAGCTCTGTTACTCTAGGCTGGAAGAGGTGACAGGCTCCTTTCCCCTAGATGAGTAATGACTTGGAAGCCGTGCCCTCCGTTAGGCAGGGTCTGATTCCCTCAAGCCCAAACCAGTGTCAGATACTAGCACTGCAATGTGGGGATACCAGGAAATCAAGGCTCATATATCGTAACAGAAAGAAGGGTCTCAGGAGGGGTTTCCCTAGTGTCACACCTGGCACTGGGCTACCCCACCTGCCCCCGGGCAGGACCAGAAGCAGAGCTGAGTTGTGCTACGGGAGAGCAATGTGGAAAGATACAGAGAAGCCTGGGTGGAGGGGACAGAAGTGAGACCCCACATGCAGGCTGACCTGACGGAGCTCCCCTTCTAAAGATGCACTCACGTATTAGGACAACGAAGTCACAGAATCTGTCCATTAATTAAAGATCATTATTTCTTGCAATAGTATCAAATGTCATGGCCAACTCAGTGCTCTTACCCCTAAATCAGTGTTCCATCAGTGCTTCCTGATTCATCTTAGGGTTGGGCTTTGGGAGGATGCCCCCAGAAGCCAAAAACCTTCTTTGTTGGTGACTGAAACATTCCCCAGAGTGGCCTCCTTTTCTAGTCTCTGCCCTCTAAGATCCCACACTGCTGACAGCTGTTCTTTCCTCTTGCCTAAAACCTTCAGCGGGACTGCGTCGTGCTCAGGTTCAAGCTTAGACTTGTCAGTTGGTCGGTGCTCAAGGTCCCTTGCTCTCTAGTACCACCTCTGTAGCCTGCCCTCTTGGCCATATCCCCTGCCTCCCACCATCACTGTGCCTGTTGCTCCGTTGCTCTCCTAGTGGGGACATACCACCCTCTTGGCCATTGCCATTCCTTCCCTCTACTGAGAATGCCCTCTCTACCCATCTTTAAGTGTTACGTCCTGTGGAAACCTTTCTACCCATGTTTAAGTGTTACGTCCTGTGGAAGTCTTTCCTTGATGCCCCCTTGTAGAATCAGTTGTTCTTTTGTGGTTTCATTGTTGAGGTTCAGTCGCTTAGTTGTGTCTGACTCTTTGTGACCCTATGGACTGCAGCACACCAGGCTTCCCTGTCCTTCACCATTTCCTGCAGCTTGCTCAGACTCATATCCATTGAGTTGGTGATGCCATCGAACCATCTCATCCTCTATTGTCCCCCTCTCTTCTTGCCTTCAGTCTTTCCTAGCATCAAGGTCTTTTCTAATGAGTCAGCTCTTCACATCAGGTGGCCAAAGTATTAGAGCTTCAGCTTCAACATCAGTCCTTCCAATGAATATTCAGGGTTGATTTCCATTAGGATTGACTGATTTGATTTCCTTGCAGTCCAAGGGATTCTCCAAAGTCTGTGGTTTCATAGTATTTTCTATAAATATTGCATTTTATGGTGGCTGATGGTAGTTCTGGTTTTCCCATCAGTACATGGACTAAGATCACTTATGTATGAAACATGTCATATTTCTTATCTTATTTATATTTATCCAGTCTTTTGACAGATGCATATCAAATATTCAATATGTTTGGTTGAATTATTGTTATAGACATAGCTTCAAATACTTGTAGACCCTTTCCTACACACTTGTAGAGATTTTATAAGTGGGAACTAAATGACAAAGAAAGAAAACCTCATCTATCCTAATATTGATTTTAATTTCAAGAAAGAATTACTGACCTCTGCACCATTAACATTTTGTCCTGATAAAATACCATTGCATCGGAGCCAGTGAAAATCAAATGAGTGGTTTTACATGTAATTAAGATAAAGCTTTTTGCAGTTGAACACAGAAGATATTTTATAACACGTGCTTGAACTACAACATCTGAGATGATGACACATCTTTTTATTTTGGTAATAGAATCATTTTGTGGTTCATAGTTGTCTTCAAGTTTGAGTTAAGCCAGGAATTCCTGAATTGACACTTGTTTCTCTTCTCTGAAAGGTTTTTCAGAGGTTGATAGTATGACTTCTGTTTTCAAAAGTCCAGAGTCCAAAAAGCCACAGATTCTCTTTTAGAAAACCATGGATGTCCCTGAATTGGTTGTCTTAAAAAGAGAGAGAGAAACCTAATGTGCTCAGCTGTGATTGTTTTCCTCCCGTCTGCACTGTTCTTTGCTGGCTACTTCTCAGCTGGAATATTTGCAAAGGGAACATTGGGAACATTCAGGATGAGGAGAGGAGACTTGAGGATGGGGGGGCTCTGGATTGTCCATAGCTGGCCCTTTGTCAAAGCCCAGGTGGGTCTTCTCTGCTCTGGACTGCTCCTATTATCTCTTTATGACCCTCTTTGATTCTGGCAGCTTAAGAATTTAAAGTGTAGCCAGCTACCCAGATGATTCTGATGCTCATAAAGTTTGAAGCTTACTGATTAGTAGGTGCTCTTATATTCTCTAAAATCCTACTAAAGACAAAAGTGGAGGCCCGGAAAGTGGTACCATATTCAGTCACACAGCTCATATTGTGGCTCAAATGGTAAAGAATCCGCCTGCATTGTGGGAGACCCAGAGTCGGGAAGATCCCCTGGAGAAGGGAATGGCAACCCATTCCAGTATTCTTGCCTGGAGAATTCCATGGACAGAGAAGCCTGGAGGGCTACTGTCAATGGGCAAAGAGTCAAACATGACTGAGTGACTAACATGACTAACACTTGAGGTCTTGAGGCCTTTCAAACATAGAAGATTTCCTACTCTACTAAATAAAACATTTCACTCATCATCATCCCACAATAAGGAAGTATTGTAGCCACACTGTATGCATGCATTTTCCATATCCCCTCCATTCCCTAAACTGAAAAGGCACAGACATGATGCTTTCGATTGGGATCCATTGAGCGTATGGTCACCAGAGTTTTGGTCACTTCTCTGATTTCACTTTTGATTGAAACCAGCAAAGATGTGTTTTGGCAAATATATACGTAATTTGTCTTTCCAAACAGGGCTTCCCCTGTAATTGTGTTTCCCATCAGGGAGTCAGTTGGAGTTAATGTATTGACAGTCTGTCGTGATGGATGACAAATGTCTTGTTAACACATTCTCCCCACTCTTCAACCCACAGAGGAATGCTAAGAAGACTTTTGGTTTAAAGAAGTCAAAGGAAGAACAATTTCTTCAGATAGGAAGATCTTCTTCAAGGTAGGAGTTTATCTTCTGAAAGGTTTAAATTGGCTACTGGTTCAAAAAGGGAATTACACCATAAAATGATGTGATTGTGTAATATTATTGCCATACTGAATACTGTCCATCCAGAGAGTATGATGAAAAACAGAGAGTATGGATATGGCTGCAAAAACATGAATCATACTGTATGTCAAAAAAAAATGGATCAAATACACAGGGAAGAAAACCAGCCCTTCACATCCTTTCACAGTAATAAGATTTTTGTGTGACTAAATCATGAATCATATCAAGTTGAGAAAGTAGACAGCAGAATAAAAGCACTGCTGGTAAACTGTATGTTTCTGATGGAATTAAAGATTTAAAAGGAATTATTTATAAGAAAAGTTTTCTTTTTGATGCAGTCACCTATCAAAAATCTCCTGAGAGCATATTATTCGTACATGATTTTTGTGTGTCTCACCGTGAAGTCCAAATAATGCCAAAGTCTGCTTATAAAGCTTTAATGTGGGGCTTCCCTGGTGGTTCAGTGGTTAAGACCACCTTCTAGTGCAGGTGGTGTGGGTTCAGTCCCTGGTCAGGAAACTAAGATCCCACATGCCTCATGGCCAAAATACCAAAGCATAAAACAGAAACAACATTGTTACAAATTCAACAAAGACTTTAGAAAGAGTCCACATCAAAAAAATCTTAAAAAAAAAAGTTTTAATGTTACTTTGATACTCTTTCTGCTTTGTAAATCCCTTTCCCACCCACACTGCTCACTGCAGTCTGATTTATATCATTTAGAATTATCAGTTCTAGAACTGACTGTGCCAGGCCAATGATGCCATCTTCTCAAAGGCCATTGAATTTGATGAAAAATGTCTTATTTAATGATCTGGAACACAGTTCAGAGAACTGTACCTCACCCAATAATAGCTTTCTTAAGGAATTTCTGAGAGTGTGATTGTTCAGCGTTTAGTTCTCTACCTCATAGGTTTTATTTAACAAGTAAATTCCCATGGAATTTATGAACATTGTATGCAAGATTTTGAGGTTGTAAAATTTTCCATGGTACTGTCCCTTGTCCTTGAGAAGTCTGAAATTGATTCATCCATATATCATTTAGTATTTCAGAGGAAATGATTCGTGCCTCCATTGAATTTGCTTCCATTGTGTTTTCAGACTAAATACATGTGACTAATTAGTTTTTGTGATGTTTCAGAAGCCCACCAGAAATCCCCAGATCAGTAACCTGAAAATTAAGAAGGTTACTTTGTGAATCAAATAGCACAGGTTTTGTTCTGCTTGGAGAGTTCTCAAAAAGTGAAAATTAGTAAGGACTAGCAACATTGCTGAGTTAGGGAATTATGAACAATATCAAAAAGGCTTAATTTTGTATAAGAAAGTGAGGTCACTCAGTCGTGTCCGACTCTTTGTGACCCAGTGGTCTGTAGCCTACCAGGCTCCTCAGTCCATGGGATTTTCCAGGCAAGAATACTAGAGTGGGTTGCCATTTCCTTCTTCAGGGGATCTTCCCGACCCAGGGATCGAACCTGGGTCTCCAGCATTGCAGACAGCCGCTTTACCCTCTGAGTCACCCACCCTTTTAATGGGAAGCTCCCTCATTAAAGTAAACTGACTCACTTTATAAAGTTTTGATATACCCAGACACACCCTCTCCAATGACTGTCTATATTTCACAAAATAAAGATGCCTGCCAGGTGAGACAGTGTAAGAGACCTCTCCATTCTGGCAGGGACACGGAAGGAAGTCTGCTTACACTGAATTGCAGTTGTTAGAAACTAGGAATTTGCAGTAATGGTGGTGTTACTGTGCCCTTTCCACATCCTTAGACAGCAATATCATAGAAATGAGTATCACTTCCACAGGACTCTTAGTCCAGCAAAGCTTTTTACTAAAAGAGATGGCTTGTGCACAAAGGAGAAGGTGGGGAAAAGTACCAGCTCCCTGAGTAGAAGGGGTGAGTTGCTTTTATAACAAGAGAGAGGGAAGGCTTGTCTCATTATCACTGATAATTTCCAGAAATGGTCAGACTTCTTGATCAGCAGCCGGTGGCTCCATGGTGGCTATTAGGTGTACTTCTGTGAGGAGAAAGGAGTGTGTGAGAGTATCCTGCAAGAAAGCACTGGAACAGATAAGGTTTAAGTTTATAGTTGAGTCTTATGGCGATTAGCTATACTTGTGAGTGTGACAGGTTTATGTCTCTGGGCCTGAGGCCCCATGAGCCTTTGTTCTTTAGCTTCCAAGGCCTATTTCGCCCAAAGCTGTTATTGGTCCTTTTCCAAAATGGCTGCACTCGTCTTCATGTCCCAGTAGTAAGTGGCCTCGGAGAAGGCGATGGCACCCCACTCCAGTACTCTTGCCTGGAAAATCCCATGGACAGATGAGCCTGGTAGGCTGCGGTCCATAGGGTCGCGAAGAGTCGGACACAACTGAGTGACTTCCCTTTCACTTTTCACTTTCATACATTGGAGAAGGAAATGGCAACCCACTCCAGTGTTCTTGCCTGGAGAATCCCAGGGATGGGGGAGCCTGGTGGGCTGCCGTCTATGGGGTCGCACAGAGTCGGACACGACTGAAGTGACTTAGCAGGGTAAGTGGCCTACCAATAAAACACCAAAACCAGCAGTAACCTCTGGGCAAGTTCTTCTGTAAATAACATACTGTGTGATACTTAGGAGAGGTAGGAAGACCACAAGGCCAGGAGTGTGTTGGTAAATGGTGATTTCTAGTAAAAGGGGGAAATATGCAGAGATGAGGTGAACAGAGGGGCTGCCAGGAAGGACTGCCTTGTGCCCTTGTAAGGTGTTAGTGGGCTCAATAAGATGGTTCCCAGGGAAGTTTTCCTGGCTGGTTACATTAGTTTCTCGTTCATTCAATTCAGGAGAGTGACTTGACTTCAAAACTCTGTCTTTTAGACAGAGTTTAAAGTTCATATTCTACCTTTTGCAGTACATTCTTCTCAGGGATCTTCTTGGCTGCTCATTTGTCAGCTGACAACAGTGAACTTTTTAGTCATCAGGCACTATTAGAGCCACAAAAATATCTCGCTTTATCTTTGTGGAGGATTTAATCTGGTGGAAACTAAATGCTGTGTGTCTTCCCATGTCTTTCCCTTGCCTCACAAAGACTCCCTGGAACTTCCCAAAACTCTAAAGCACACTTGTATTCAGAATGTCCCCAGGCTATTCAAGAATTCGGCCTCTGACATTAGAATAGAAAGTGTTTTTGTAGCTACTTCGAGTTTTCAGTAGCCTTTCCCACGTCCACCAGTGGGCTGTGGTATCCAAAAGACGTGGGCAGTCAGAGCCATGGTTCTTGAAGCCCCACCCCTCCCTCACCTCACATCCCTCCCCCAACTCCCCTCTCTACCCAAGTCTGGCTGCATATAAAAATTGCATTTGCATTCATCATAACGTTAATGAATAAGTTCCCTGCAAGGAAGATCTGCCTTCTACCTGGCTTGAAAGTTTTGAGCTAAAATGCAGAACAGTTAGTGGTGGAATTTCAATAAGCAACCACAGTTGCAAAGGGAATACCCCCCAAATCACTTCGAATATTGGTTTTCTGCTCTGGCTGCATTTGTAGAAGTTTGGTCCTGATCATAACCATAATGAATCTGAAGAAGGATTACTCTCATGCTATGCCTTATGGCATGTTCCCTCTGGGTAAGCAGCAGACGAGGAAAAATCTGACAAGTTATTGAAATTATTAAATGATTGTTTTGGTTGATGGTTTGGAACTTGTTCTTTCCCTTGGACTCATGGTACTAACTTTTAAAAATGATGTAGATGTCTTGGGAGAATGGTAGTTATATTCTGAGTAGATAATAATAAAACTGATAACAATAAAAAGACTGTATCTTATAATTAAGTTGACCTGTAAATGTGAATCAGAATTTACTTGCAGAGTCCAGCTGGTAGTACTGTCTTTGATACTATTCAACAGTAAAGAGATCCATCAGGATTTTGTCCTCCAGAGTCATTTTAAGGCTGATAAGTTTCATTTCATATTTACTTGATGCCAGACAAACCTAGGAGACAAACATCATCCACAAAAGGGATACTTGCCTATGAAACTAGAGATGAAAAGCTCATTAATAAAAGCAGTTACCCTGGGAAGCCCAGAATTTACCAAAGCCAAGTGCCTGTATGCTAAGTCACTTCAGTCACGTCCGATTCTTTGTGACCCCACGGACTGTAGCCCTCCAGGTTCCTCTGTCCATGGGATTCTCTAGGCAAGAATACTAGAGTGGGTTCCCATTTCCTCCTCCAGGGGATCTTCCTGACCCAGTGATCAAACCTAAGTCTCTTGCACTGGCAGACTGATTCTTTATCACTGAGCCACCTGGGAAGACCACCAAAGCCAAGTTCAGTTCAGTTCAGTCGCTCAGTCGTGTTAACTCTTTGCAACCCCATGAATCGCAGCACACCAGGCCTCCTGGTCCATCACCAACTCCCGGAGTTTACCCAAACTCATGTCCATTGAGTCAGTGATGCCATCTAACCATCTCATCCTCTGTCGTCCCCTTCTTCTCCTGCCCTCAATCTTTCCCAGCATCAGGGTCTTTTCAAATGAGTCAGCTTTTGCATCAGGTGGCTAAAGTATTAGAGTTTCAGCTTCAACATCAGTCCTTCCAGTGAACACCCAGGACTGATCTCCTTTAGGATGGACTGGTTGGATCTCCTTGCAGTCCAAGGGACTCTTCAAGAGTCTTCTCCAACACCACAGTTCAAAAGCATCAATTCTTCGGTGCTCAGCTTTCTTCACAGTCCAACTCTCACATCCATACATGCCTACTGGAAAAACCATAGCCTTGACTAGACGGACCTTTGTTGACAAAAGTAATGTCTCTGCTTTTTAATATGGTGTCAAGTTTGGTCATAACTTTCCTTCCAAGGAGTCTTTTAATTTCATGGCTGCAAGCACCATTTGCAGTCATTTTGGAGCCCCCCAAAATAAAGTCAACTACTGTTTTCCCATCTATTTGCCATGAAATGATGGGACCGGGGGCCATGATCTTAGTTTTCTGAATGTTGATCTTTAAGCCAACTTTTTCACTCTCCTCTTTCACTTTCACTTTCATCAAGAGACTCTTTAGTTCTTCTTCACTTTCTGCCATAAGGGTGGTATTCTCTGCATATCTGAGGTTATTGATATTTCTCCCAGCAATCTTGATTCCGGCTTGTATCTAAGCAAAGGGTATTCACCTCTTTAGGGTTTTATACCAGTTAAAGTTGATTAGGTATTTAATCAGCTAGAAAACTGGAATGATCTTTTCTAATACTTATTAACTTCCTCCTTCTTCTCTTGACTTATGATGAGGGCAAACTCCAGCTTTCCACTCAGTGACAACATCTCCTAAAACATTATTGAACATAGACTGTCCCTGCCTGGTTGTACTAGCAAACTTCTTTGTGGAATTACTGCTCACTAACAAACAGCAATGGCACCCCACTCCAGTACTCTTGCCTGGAAAATCCCATGGATGGAGGAGCCTGGTAGGCTGCAGTCCATGGGGTCGCTGAGAGTTGGATATGACTCAGTGACTTCACTTTCACTTTTCACTTTCATGCATTGGAGAAGGCAATGGCAACCCACTCCAGTGTTCTTGCCTAGAGAATCCCAGGGATGGGGGAGCCTGGTGGGTTGCCATCTATAGGGTCGCACAGAGTCAGACACGACTGAAGCGACTTAGCAGCAGCAGCAGCAACAAACAGCAGCATTTCCCAGAAACCAGTTGAGATGAGTGGAGGTTCTGTCCTTCCATCCCAGAGTAGTGCTCAGCTGTTCATTTCTATGTGGAGTCTGAGTAACATTCTGTGACCTGGGGTCAGATGAAAACATGCTGAATCTCATAGACAGCATTTCTTTAGGGAGGTTGAGTTATAATACACGTCCTCATAGTTTTCTCTGAGTCATTGCGACATTCATGATTGAGATGCCTTTGTTGATTAAGTCCATTCTGCCCCTTGCAACCTGTCCTCATGATTCTTACGAGACACAACCATTTTTCTTTGGAAACCCACCTTATCTGCCGCCCACTGCTCAAGCTGCTCAGTTTGGTAGTTATCTCAGGAAAAACTGTGGAAAGGCATCTGACAAAAGACATCAGCATCCTCTTTTGGAAGATAGTGGGAGGTGGGTGAGAGAGTAATGAGAAAGGTGGAATCGTCTTCTGGCAGCAGCAATTAGTGCTAGTAATCTGTAGAAGGAATTCTGCAACTTGTACATGTTCCTCCCCTCTCCTCCTACTGTGGTCCAGAGGGAGAGAGATCTGCTTTGAAATTGGAGGTAGAAAATCATCTGTCACTTCAGTACAGGAGGCATGTAGTGACTTAGCATTATACACCAAAGGGCTGTGTGGTGACCTTTCCAGATTCTTACTGGCTCAAATTTGTTTTACCTGCTGCACTTTGGGCTTGTAACTTTTACATGATTTCTAGAGTCACCTGAATTAAAGTTGGTGATGAGAAAAGGCTCCATCAGAGGGACACAGACTTTCATTCGGGGGCTCATTGAATGACTGGAACTGTGTCACCAGGGAGGGGAGCCACTGCCCTGTGACCCTTGCTCCCAACAGTATTTTTTCTGCTGAAATAACTCAGCCCCTGGAGGTAAGTTAATTCAAAAAGACCGTTGTAAATGGCCTCCCTTACTTATTCCAAATCATGATCTTTATGTTCAGGGTTCTCCTGATCAAAATCAATGTTTATTGAACTTAGTGCACCCTAACCTACTGAGCGAGGCCCTCTGAGTGTGGATAGTAGTGGAAAGCCTTCAATGCTCAGGTGCACAGAACTCTGAACAAAAGTAGGCTTGTGTGCCCAGATTCTGAGGGTGTTTTTATCATACCCCTTCTTCCCAGCATCTGGACATTTCATCCCTGGCTGCTTCTGGAGGGAGTCAGATCCTGACAGAGGGTTTTCTAGGGAACCACCCAGGAGGAAAATGAAGCCCAGTGTGGAGCAGGAGGCCAGGCTCACGCCCCTGCTGTGGATGCAGTATGCTGCCGTCACATCTGAGTGCAGACACAAATAGATGCTGGGACTTTTTTTTTTTTTTTGCTTTGCTTTGTTGTGGTTTATTTTGCCTTTCACAACAGCAATTCATTTTTTAAGGCAAAGGAAAAAAAGAAAAGCTCTTGGAAGGATTGAAGTTTTCATATCTGCAGAAGGCATTTCTATAGCTTTTGTCAAACTTAGCTGGTCTGTAAAGCGCCTTTGTTTATGGTTGACTGTTGCAGAAAGCGAGTCCATAAACTAGTATGCATCCAGGAGACAACAATTTCTATTGAACAAATCAAGTAGGATATGGTGCATGGGGCCAGTCCTGAAAAGGGTTTTGTTTCTTGCAGCATGGTGGAAATTCACATTGATATAGCCGCTGTGCGTTCGTTAGCAAGCACAGTTAAACAATGGGGCATGCCAGCTGACGTGGCTCTGTTGATTAATGCATTCCTTGAATGTGTTGATTAATGTGTTCCTACAATGCCTCCTGAAGCTGAGAATGCACCTGAGGCACACCGGATGCGCCTTGTCTCTGGTTCTTCGTTGCCCACATGGGCTCATTTGCACATGGGTCTTCCGGATATGTGGTTCACACCCGCACCTTTGTAAATAAAACCACAGATCTAGCAGATTTTTTTTTTGCAGGAATATTCTCTGGTGTTGTATGTTAAATCTAGCAGGGATTCTATAAGCCATGAAATTTATAGAAAGACTAGCTGTCCAGCTAAGTGTAAACCCTGGATACCATCCATCTTGTGGGTGATCCTGTCCTGACTTTGAGTTTTGTTCTTCTACGTTTTTGTAAAGAAAAAAAAGAAGCAGAAAATATTTAGGGAGTGCAGCTTTCACTTGAATAATACAGGAAGAGCTATGCAGATAGACTGCCCATTAGACATTTGGTGAACTTGGCATCTCGGTTGGAAATCTACTCTTCCCAGAGGCAGGGATTCCCATCAACCCAGCCAGGGTAATTCCGTTTCCACTTGGCTTCATTCAGGGTTGTGACATTTCTCCCAGTATTATGAATTCCCATTAAACCACATAATTTTTTTCATAGCTTGTTTCCAAAAAGGCTCATCTTGATGGGGTTTTGCTTGGCTGATGGTTTGACAGAGATACATTTTTGAGAGTTTTTATTTGTTTACTATCTTGTACTTGTTATGTGAGTCATAAAAATTCTGTTGCCACTTCTAAAACTTCCCTGACTCCAGAATCTTCAGGAAGATGGCAAAAATGATGAGAAAGCCATGTTCAAAACTAGTGAGGAAAGGTCGGAACATAAGAGAAGTGATTCAGTTGCGGTGGTTTGATGGTGTTCCCCTCTGTCTTGAGGCTCCAACTATAACATTTTAACCGTATACCAACAAGGCTATTCAGAAAAAAGAATTTTTTTCTTAAAAAAGTGAAAAGTTCACTCTGAAGAAGAAGGAACTTTAATATATTAGAGAATTCATGTATGTAACTATTATATAAAGAGATAGTGGAATCACCAAAATCCTGTTTAACAACTGGCATGAAATTAAGGGTGAAGAATGATATTCTTACATTTTCAAGAACAGGACTTCAGTGGAGATTCCTTAATTCCATGTAGAAGATTTAGCAGTGACAAGACCATTGAAAGATCTACTTTGGAATGTTCATAGAATACATGACTTCTGTTATTTGATGAATGATATCTAAACCCCCAATTTACAATTACTTAAAAATGCTTAGTGTTATGTGTGCCTCACAAGGAATACTTATGGGGAAAAAAAGTAAAATATTGAATTATTTTCTTGGCAGGCACACATAAGCTACTCCCTTGGAACTTGAGGTACACAGAAATATGCATTTAAATCATTGTAATGCGTATTTGATATGGAAGACATATTTGGGGAAACTCATTTGATTTTCAGAGAATCTCTAATGATATTATATGTTTAAAAGAGAAATGCACCAAAATAACTGCCTAAGAGAGAGTTCACATTTGTGATTAGACATGCATTTTCCTGGTTAGCTTAAATTCTGCAAGAATTGAAGGGGTAAACAAAGAGAAGCGGCGAACATGATTAATCCGTTTTTCTGCAAAGCTTTTGATACTGTACTGAATAAAAGCCTTGCTGACAGAAGCTGTTAGCCCAGTGAAGAAAAGGCCATAGGAACAGGTTATGAAAGGAGAGGGTGGAAGGCAGAGAACAATCCACATGGGGAGGGGGCACAGAGAAAACGGATCCTGCAAATTCTTATTTATTTTTTTGTCAGTAAGCATAGAGAACATGGCATTAATGTAGTTTCTTAACTGGTTTTGTTCCCTGGGGCAAAGAAATCTGAGAAATAGAAAGAATTTGACAAATATAGCTAGACAGAACTACCATATTCAAATTCTTCAAATGACCTGGAAAACGTATTGGTCTAAGCTCTAAGTGTCCTGTATTTCTTCATTATGTAATATTTCCCTCTTGGAGAGAATTCAACTATAGATATGCTTTCTTTATTATAAAAAAGGTCTTCAAATTGATTTATTGTGCAAAATAATAGCAAGCTTTCTTACCTAGAGGAGTAGGAAAAAATAAACACATCTTAGCCTCTGGCACCATCTTCGGTACTGAGTTCATGCTCTGTAAATATTTGTAGAGTTGAATGACTTCTTGTTATATACCAAAACCGAAAGTCATCCCTAGAGAGAACTTCACCCCATATTTTCTCTCTGGGTCTCTCTGTGTGTTGCTGATAGTTGTTGGCTACCCAGAGTAGCTTTATGGCAAATACATGAAATAAAATTTTCACTTTTCTGAAAAACAAACCAACAAAAACCTTTGGACACTAGGGTTTTTCATCTGTAGAACAACCCCGAAGTTCAATGAGGAAGTAGATTTCAACCGTCTGTCTTACAGTGGACTTGCTGATTCTGTCTAAATTATTTTTATTATTGAAATGTAGGTGACTTGATTCAATACACACAGCAGAAACATGGAAAGATATAAAGGGGAAGCAATGGGAAAACTTTTTTATACAACAGATTTCCCTCAACTGATAGTCAAACACAACTTTGCACAAGTAGTGTGGAATCACCGCTGAATGACTCATGAGACTGCTGCCCATACTTGAACCTAGAATTTCACCAATATTTCACCAATAAATTAAAGTTTATTCTGAAGTTATTTGGGTTTCATTACTACGAATGAAATACTAACATATGAGACCTAAGTTTAGTGCCTGTAGGATAACCATCTTTATTATTAAAGATTATTGGTCATTTCTTATGTATCGGGAGTTGTGAGTTCTGAAAATGTAGTCTGTATTGTCGCAAAGAGTCAGACGTGACTGAGCAACTGAACTGACTGATTGTAAGATATGAGTCTGGCCCTTCCCCGGCTCATACTCTTTAGTGACATACGTATAAATCAACCACTCACGTACACATGTATGTACTAGGTAGGCACGTGTAAAGAAAGCATGGAGTAGCATTAACTGTGTTTGAAATGTGTGAAATAGGCTGTTAAATGTGTGAAATAGGCTGAAAGTGTCCTGGGAGTTCGACGGAGCAGTGACCTTTACATACTGAGAGGCTGACTAAGGTTTATGGCTGCTTTGAACTTGAACTGACCATTGAAGGAAGAATGATTCTGAAACTAGTTCGGAAACACTAAATTGAAAACGGCAGACATGACAGGGGGGAAATGGCAGTCTTGAGGGGGAAGGGAGGTAAGCATGGCATTTGTACAGCCAAAGGACAAAATAAGTTAACCAATTTAATGCAGAAAGTGGACCTAAGATGCGGTTGAAAGTGGCTTTGGAGAGCTATTTGTCCTTTTTTTTTTTTTTTAATGAGTGGATAAACATTTATCATTCATCCATGAGCTGCTGTGTTTCAGACATACTCAGAGTTAGCAGGCAAGCTATACTATACATGACAGGTATATAGCACAATTATTGTAATATAGTATAATTAGTCCCAAAGGGTAAAAATAAGATATACATATAGACATATATATCTTTACATGAGTGTATATGTACATATAAAGGTATACGGTGATGTAAAGGCGAATGTGGCAAGTCTGCATGACGGCATCAGGAGACTCCTTGAAAAGGAACATCAAAGTTGAGTAGATGTCTTCTAGGCAGATGTGGAGAAGGACATTCCAAGGAGAGTAGATACCACTAGAAGCCTGGTGGTGGGTACATCTGGAATGCTTGGTTTGGTTGAAGGTGAAGAAGTTGGAGGTGCCATCAAGGCCGGTGGGAGCCAGGAGTTTGGGGTAGGTTGTGGGATTCCACTTAAGGATTTGGAGTAAGGGAGTCACATGTTTAGACCTTAGTTTATAATAAGTGGCTTCCCTGGTGGCTCAGACGGTAAAGTGTCTGCCTACAATGTGGGAGACCCAGGTTCAATCGCTGGGTCTGGAACATTCCCCTGGAGAAGGAAATGGCAACCCACTCCAGTACTCATGCCTGGAAAATCCCATGGACAGAGAGCCTGGTAGGTTACAGTCCATGGGGTCTCAAAGAGTCAGACACGACTGAGCAACTTCACTTTACAATAAGTACACGGTCAACTGTATATAGAATAGACAGGTGATGTTGAAAGCTGGAAACTAGTAAGAGGTGAGAAGTGAGAAGAAGCTAGAGAGCCTGACCCAGGGTCCTAGCAGAGGAGATAGATTATGGTATATTTGAGTGGACCTGCCCAACAAAGGAATGAAGAAATGAGGAAAGGCAAGTCCTGACCTCTGGCTTTAGTGACTGGGTGATGGTGGTGCTACTGACCAGAATAGAGAATACAGATGAGATGCTTTTAAAAGGAAGATAGATGATTCCATTGTGATTATATTGCATCTGAACTGTCTGATGGTAAATATACTGTACTGAGTTTGAATTATGTTCAGTTATGAATCCATTAAGTTCATGAGTGAGAAGTGGTATGACCACCATTGTTTCAAGAAGGCTAATTTGGCATCAGAACTTTAGGAAAGTTTAATGAAAGCAGACTGAAGGTGAGGAAAACCATTAGGAAAGTCTCTGTGGTAGATGCATGAGAACTGAGATCCCCAAATGAGGAGAGAGGCTGTAGGCTGGTGAGTAGAGAACAGTAGATGCTGCAGAATGGCAGCCCCTTGCCTTTCATGGTTTGGATTAAATGTAGTGGAGTTTTTGTCCCAGGATTCCATGAAGACAGTCTTAACTGAGCCATCTCTGTCCTAGGTGAGGCACAGCCCTGGGCCTCAGAGGGCTGGCAGAGCGATACCTGATCTTCCCAGGCTGTCCTCAGAATGAGTACACTGTTTTTTTGAAGAAAGAACATGGGTAGTTGCCCATGAGCCACATGTGAGGAGAATTAACACCATTAATCACTACCAAGAGATGAACTGGCCCTAGAAACTGAAAGGTCAAAAACTTATTAACCCACAGACCTAGAATGTACACAACTCAGACTGAAATGACTTTCTCAAAGACTGACCTGCACAAAGAAAATTTTGCCAAGGGCAAAAATGAAGGAAAACTGTGCATAGCATTCCCCAGGGTCACTGGAAACAGCTCTGAAGCAGTAACATGGGATAATATGTCATTATTACTGAGCGTACAGATTTGAGTCCAGTGTCAGGGGAAAGAGTTCCTTGGTTTTGTTCCCATTGTTGTTATGTTCATGCTGTTTCTTTGTTTTGTTCTGTTTTGTCTTGTCCTGTGGTCACTGTTTGTAAAGGGTGACCACCTAGACACATGCCAAATGATTGCGGTGGTATTTACATGAAATATTTGCATCTTAATAATTCTTTCTGATTTCTAGATGAAAGGCAACTTAACCCTGGGGCATGTGTTAAGATGAATCGCAAGTCTCAGCAATACTGTCCTAATGTGATACACTGGCGACAGAGGGAATTCACGTGTACTTATGGACACATTCTGGCATAATTAATGCCCTAAAACATAATTTTAAATGCCCAAATCGTAATATATATCCATACATCTTTCTTTTGAGCTCCTAGGTGTTTCTTAATCAAAACTTATCGCATTCTCCATCCATCTTCTATTCAATCAATCAAAAAGAATTGTAGTTTTTTAAAAACGGAAAAATTATCTAATTTCCTTTCTACTTCTTATGTCTAGTTTAAGCAGAAAAAAAATCCCAAACCTGACTTAGTACGCTTTTCATTTATCCCCCAAACATGGGATGGGCTGTTAAGTGGTCATATGTTCATGCCATGGAGTCACCCTTCTTGCTTCCTTCTGTAGCTCAGCCAGTCCAGTCTTTCGTTGCTAACGACCCCTCAGGTGCCTGTTACCAGTTCTTCTCTTGTTCCTTGTCTTGGAAGTCATATTGGTCATACATGTGGGCCATGGAATCAATTTTCTGGATAACTAGCTAACACTTAATTTAATTTCTCTAAATGTTTTCTGTGGAAAGAAACCCCCCCCCCTTTTTTTTCCTTATCTTACTTGCATTGTTTTGAATCTAGCTGGCATATAATATCCTTTGGCATCTGCAATGAAATTACCTTTTATCATCTGTCAGTAATTTTCTTCCTGATAAAAGGAATGGGAAATGTTTGTTAGGATATACAATAGCGCTCGTTTTGAATTGTTCAAATTATATAGAATTCTGTGCCAATGATGTTAGATAGTTCATTTACAATTTAAATTAATTTTCTTATCAAAATTATCCTTTGTTTTCTTGGCATTACATAGCTGTGTCTTGTATACTTCTTCATTGTAATTATGTGTTTACCTTTATAGAATATAGGGAGCATTATGCAATTTTCTTCTTATAAAGATTATGTTTTAAAAATTTGTTTTATTGAATTATAGTTGATTTACAGTGATGTGTTCAATATCTGCTATACAGCAAAGTGATTCAGTTATACATATATATAATACATTATTTTTCATATTCTTTTCCATATGGTTTATCACAGCATACCAAATATAGTTCCCTGTGCTGTATTTATAAACTCTATATATGCTATGCATATAAACATATTCATATAAGTTTATATGGATAAACAGCAGTAGCACCTTGTTGCTTATCCATTCTATGTTTAATAGTCTGAATATGCTAACCCCAAACTCCAAATCTGTTCCCCCCTCTCTCTCCTCCCGCTTGGCAGCCACAAGGGTGTTTTCTGTGTCCATGAGTCTGTTTCTGTTTCATAGACAAGTTCCTTTGTGTCATATTTTAGATTCCACATATAAGGGATACCATATAGTATTTGTCTTTCTCTGTATGACAGACCTCACTTAGTATGATAATCTCTAGGTCCATTCATGTTGCTTGCAAATGGCATTATTTCATCTCGGTAATTATTTTTAATGAGAATTTATGACTCTTTGAAACCTCATTCTATAGAAATAGGCATTCAATATAGGTAAAATTTTGTTTCCTGATTACAGTGTAAAGTAAAACAAAATTTACTTTTTAAAAAGATTTTCTGTTACTGAGTTAATAGTATTACATTTTCCTCAAAAGTATGTGAATTTAAGAACATTCTTTTTCATAACTGAGCTACTGTTGATTCATAAAACCATTCAGTGCCACAAAATCAGCACCATAATATCAAACTTACAATAAATTAGAAAATGAAGAAATTCTAAATTGTAAAACTAGATCTGATGCAAAATTTCGCCTGGTCCCTTTATTATCAATTTGGCCTGGCCTGCATGCCTCAACCAGGAAGACACTTGTGGTTCTCTGAACTGCTCCTTTCACCATGTCCTGTTTCAGTACTGCTCTGCTCCTTGTTTAGCACAACATGGAACCAAGCCATTCTCTCCAAGGGTCTCATCTTACCCAAGGTTGTATTTGTTCTTTATTTCTGGGTTTTATTGGCATATATGTATGACACGAGGGCCTTTATGTGAAATAGATGTTTATTATAAAAATAGCATCTGGGATCCTCTATGCTTGTATTCCATAAAGACAAATTAGTTTAATTTCATATAATATATTTTAATGTCTTCCCAATGGTGATGGCCCTTCTTCAATATTTAATCAGGTAAAATTAACATAGTGTTATAAAAACAACTGAGAATAATCCAAATATGCCCTCAGCAGAATTTTTTATATCAAGTTTCTTCCTTCCTTCCCTCCTTCATTTCATTTCTTCCTGTTCATGCTTATAAAAAATGTTTTGGAAAGGGTTAAATTTGTATGTAGACAGTAATATCTTAGCAGTGGAATTGAATATTCCCAGTGAGACCCAAGGGCTTCCCTAGTAGCTCAGCTGCCTGCAGTGCAGGAGACACTGGTTTGATTCCTGGGTTGGGAAGTTCCCCTGGAGAAGGGATAGGCTACCTAGTCTGGTGTTTTGGGGCTTCCCTGGCCACTCAGATGGTAAAAAGTCCACCTGCATTGCAGGAGAGCTGGGTTGGGAAGATTCCCTGGAGGAGGGCATGACAACCCACTCCAGTATTCTTGCCTAGAGAATCCCATGGACAGAGAAGCCTGGTGAGGTGTAGTCCATGGGGTTGCAAAGAGTTGGATTCGGTTGAGTGAGTAGGCACAGCACAGCACATTGATAACTATTCTAAAAACCATTATGTCCTACTATTAATAATAGTCACCTTTATGAAGCTTACTCAGTGCTAGACATGTTCTAAGCACTTTACATGTTTTATCTGTTATCATCCTCTCAGTGACCTGGTATTATCTTCATCACCCATGGACACACAGCTAGTTAAATGGTAGAATAGGGATTCAAAAACCAGTTGAGTTTAATCCCAGAGTCTGTGTGCTTCACCACCACCCCTCTGCTTAGACAAAAGAGGTACCCACCAGCATGCTTGATTAGTTAAGAAGGGACGCCCTTGGCCTTGGGCATTCTGGTCACTGTGCTTTGTGTACAAGACAAGGCCTCATAGGGAGGTCAAAGCTATTACCCTGCTGCCTATTCTATCAAATAATAAATCTAAAGGCTATTAAGGTTGTTACACTGCACCTGCTGTGCTAAATATCCATCCCATGTTCATGCATGTTGGATAGAATATGTGGGGGCTACATTCTAGGCTAAACAGTCTAATATGTTAAGGGTGCTTGCCTGCTTCAAGGTGGTGTTACTGTCTTCTGTGAGGCTGATTATATTTAAAAAGAAGTTCTTGTAACTTTAGTGTCAGTGTGGTTTCCTCACAGGTATGACATTTGTCAACATTAACAGAAATAGTCATAATGAAGGCTTGTTGTCCGTACCTTGTCATTGCCACCCCTGATCCAGCCTCTTCCCTCCCAGAGCTCTTCCACAGGAACCCAAAAAGCCATATTTTACTCACAGAGGATTATGAAGGCACCCAGCTCTACTGCTTCTCAGAGATGACCTGCCGCTGCTTTAGATGTGACTTCCTCTCTTTTCCCTGCTCCCTTCCCATCCTAACCCTGTGTTTGCATTTCAATAGAAGGATTTGGAAAGTAGCTTGAAAATCTGAAAGAAGGAACAGTTAAACCTTATCATTAGATTATTGTAGTAGAATTCCTTGTATAAGGAAATTATCTTTTTTTGGCCAGAGGGATCCTGTCTCACTAATCCTGCAATCGACATCCAGTAAAACTACCCACTCGTAAACCTAACCCACTTAGATTGTAGTTATCTCAGTGATAACTTTTACAGAATGATCATGATAAATACACAAACTTTTGTTTAAATAAGACCATTAGTAATAAAGTATGGCGAGTTTAGGACTGATATATACACACGGAGAAGACGATGGCATCCCATTCCAGTACTCTCGCCTGGAAAATCCCATGGATGGGAAAGCCTGGTAGGCTACAGTCCATGGGGTCATGAAGAGTCGGACAAGACTGAGCGACCTCACTTTCACTTTTCATTTTCATGCATTGGAGAAGGAAATGGCGACCCACTCCAGTGTTCTTGCCTGGAGGATCCCAGGGATGGTGGAGCCTGGTGGGCTGTCGTCTATGGGGTTGCACAGAGTCAGACACGACTGAAGCAACTTAGCAGTAGCAGCAGCAGCATATACACACTCAGTTCAGTTCAGTTCAGTAGTGTCCAACTCTTTAAGACCCCATGGACTGCAGCATGCCAGGCTTCCCTGTCCGTCACCAACTCCCAGAGCTTGCTCAAACTCATGTCCATAGAGTCAGGGATGCCATCCATCTGATCTATCGTCCCCTTCTCTCCTGCCTTCAGTCTTTCCCAGCATCAGGGTCTTTTCCAGTGAATCAGGTCTTCCCATCAGGTGGCCAAAGTACTGGAGTTTCAGTTTCAGCATCAGTCCTTCCAATGAATATTTAGGACTGATTTCCTTTAGGATTGACTGGTTGGATCTCCCTGCAGTCCAAGGACTCTCAAGAGTCTTCTCCAACACCGCAGTTCAAAAACATCAATTCTTCAGTGCTCAGTTTTGTTTATAGTCCAACTCTCACATCCATGCATGACTATTGGAAAAACTATAGTTTTGACTAGATGGACCTTTGTTGGCAAAGTAATGTCTCTGCTTTTTAATATGCTGTCTAGGTTGGTCATAGCTTTTCTTCCAAGGAGCAAGTGTCTTTTAATTTCATGACTGCAGTCCATCTGCAATGATTTTGAAGCCCAGAAAAATAAAGTCTGTCACTGTTTCCATTGTTTCCCCAGCTATTTGCCATGAAGTGATGGGACCAGAGGCCATGATCTTACTTTTCTGAATGTAGAGTTTTAAGCCAGCTTTTTGACTTTCCTCTTTCACTTTCATCAAGAGGCTCTTTAGTTCTTCACTTTCTGCCATAAGGGTGGTGTCATCTGCATATCTGAGGTTATTGCTATTTCTCTTGGCAGTCTTGATTCCAGCTTGTGCTTCATCCAGCCCAGTGTTTCTCATGATGTACTCTGCATATAACTTAAATAAGCTGGGTAACAATATACAGCCTTGACATACTCCTTTCCGGATTTGGAATCAGTCTTTTGTTCCATGTCCAGTTCTAACTGTTGCTTCTTGACCCGTATACAGTTTCTCAGGAGGCAGGTCAGATGGTCTGGTATTCCCATCTCTTTAAGAATTTTTCACAGTTTGTTGTGATCCACACAGTCAAAGGCTTTGGCATAGTCAATAAATCAGAAGTGTTTTTCTGGAACTCTCTTCCTTTGTTGATGATCCAGTGGATGTTGGCAATTTGATCTCTGGTTCCTCTGCCTTTTCTAAATCCAGCTTGAACATCTGGAAGTTCACGGTGCACATACTATTGAAACCTGGCTTGGAGAATTTTGAGCATTACTTTGCTAGCATGCGAGATGAGTTCAATTGTACAGTAGTCTGGGATTGCCTTTCTTTGGGATTGGAATGAAAACAGACTTTTTCCAGTCCTGTGGATAGTGTGGATATATACACACTACTATATATAAAATAGGTAACCATCAGGGACCTAGAATATAGCACAGGAAACTATACTTAATATTTTATAATAAAAGACAGAGGCTTTCCTGGTGGCTCAGACAGTAAAGAATCTGTCTGCAATGTGGGAGACCCAGGTTCAAGCCTGAGTCGGGAAGATCCCCTGAAGAAAGGAATGGCAACCTACTCTGGAGTATTTTTGCCTGGAGAATTCCATGGACAGAGAAGCCTGGTAGGCTAAATAAAGGAAAAGAATCTGAAAAAGAATATCTATATATTATATATATAATATATGTGTATATATATATTTATATATATCACTCCCTATTGCCCTACTCTTTGCAACACCCCGGACTGTAGCCTTCCAGGTTCCTCCATCCATGAGATTCTCTAGACGAGAGTGCTGGCGTGGGTGCCTGTGCCCGCCTCAGGCTCCACCCTGCGTCTCCTGTGCCTCCTACATTGCCAGGCAGGTTCTTTACCACTAGTGCCACTGCACCGAAATACTGCCAGGCATGTAGAAGGTACTTAATTTGCTCAGTGAATGAATTCATGAATGTAGACTTATAAAATTTGAAGATCAGCCCTTTGTCCAATTATGTCTTTAGCTAAATAAATCTCACTTCACTTTTCCAATTTCCCAGAATTCCTCTTGTCATGGTTTAGAATTTGACACACATTCTCTGCTCACACGACCTAAGAGTATTGTGGCTTTCCATTGTTAAATGCGGAGGTGGAGTTGGAAAACAATCAAAAGAAATGTTCCTCTCATTTTTTGGAACACATGAACAAATCTAGCATTTGTTTTTGAGAGAACAAATGTTCTTTGCAAAAAATAGAAGCTGTTCCCCAAATCTTTGAAGTATGTCACTGATCTTTAACCAGTAGCTGGAGAAGCAGGAATCTTAGTGACAAACATGGGCTTTGTTGGGATGAAAGCGAATCATAAGTTTACAAAAACTGATTGGGCATTTATTTGGCTTGCGACTAATGCCTGGCAGGGACACAGAGGAGGCTCTTCACTAGCCCAGCCACATATATTTTAAGTAAAGACCCTTGTGCTCAAAGAAATTCAGTTTTTTTGCCTAGTCTTCTCTTTTGGATTAAAATAAAGCATTGCTTGAGATATAAATAATAATAAGAGTCATGCCAAAGTCACAGCAGTTCCTCTAATGGTAGAGGGAAACAGATTACTTGAGAGGGGTTATCATTGTTTATTTTTACAGGGTTTTTTTTTTTTCAATAATTCATTTAATTTGCTGGTTGTAAAACCACTGTAAGAATCAGATCAGTGTTCCTGTCTCCCAATTGCTCGTTCTGGGTTTTGTGGTACAAATGTTGAAGCCAGTGTGTTTCCTGTCAATATAATAAAAAATCTTCATCACCCTGAGGGCCTACCCTAGATGCAGTATTGATGGAGTGGTTTCAGGATGCAACGAGTCTCCCATAATCCCCTTCTCTCTTAAAACATTTCCCAGCCTACCGGCTAATACCTAAATTTCTCCTGCTAGGGTTTGGTTTCCTTAACTCACTGCTGTATTTACTGAGCTGCTACTGCTTCAGTCAGGTATCAGACACATGGTGAGTGGGAAAGATACCAGGATACCATAGACCTGAGGGGAGAGAGAAAAGGTAGCGCCTTTGTCAGAAGAGGGACACAACTGAAGGCATAAGAGAGAAACTTTCCCAGCCTTAAGGTTTTACAGAGGGCCAAGCTCATCCATTGGTTATAGGGATAAAATATTTTGAGGACCAAGGGTCTTTACTTAAAATATTTGTGGCTGGCCCAGCCTAATCCATTGGTTACAGGGATAGAAGGAGGCCCATTGTTTGAAAACCCATGGTTCCCTGAGTCTTCTTGTTTTTCAGCTCTGTTCAGTCACTCAGTCATGTCCGACTCTTTGCAACCCCATGAATCGCAGCACGCCAGGCCTCCCTGCCCATCACCAACTCTCGGAGTTCACTCAAACTCATGTCCATCGAGTCGGTGATGCCATCCAGCCATCTCATCCTCCGTCGTCCCCTTCTCCTCCTGCCCCCAATCCCTCCCAGCATCAGAGTCTTTTCCAATGAGTCAACTCTTCGCATGAGGTGGCCAAAGTACTGGAGTTTCAGCTTTAGCATCATTCCTTCCAAAGAACACCCAGGGCTGATCTCCTTTAGAATGGACTGGTTGGATCTCCTTGCAGTCCAAGGGACTCTCAAGAGTCTTCTCACAATTCAAAAGCATCAATTCTTTGGTGCTAAGAATGGTCCAACACTTTGGCTTTTTTATGTTCCAACACTCACATCTGTACATGACTACTGAAAAAAAATATGTATATCTCTCTATATATGTATAACTATATATATATATATAACTGAATAACTTTACTATATACCTGAAACTAACACAATGTTATAAATTAACTATACTTCAATTGAAAAAAAGAACACCTCGGTCCCAGTTGATATAGAATTCTTCAATTTTAGGGGCGAGAAAAATTAAATTAGTAGATTTAAAAGAGGATGAAAACTGTGAAGGTCTAGCCATCACTGAATTACTTTTCTTCCACTGTCAACCTCTGTCATAAAGACTAGTTCTGTCCCAAATTATGTATGGGTAGTGATTGTGGCCCTTGTTTGCTATAGACAAAAAGTTGCTTCTGTATGATGATGCAAATGTGGATTTCAGGGATGCTAATGTTCTAATGAGCCAGAAGTTAATGAACAGGAAACTGAACAAGAATGGGGCAAACCACTTGGCACCAGGGATGGTTTCAGGGCAGGAAGTACAGAAAGGAGGAAGTGATTCAGAAGAACAGAAGGGTGGGCTGGATGCGGGACTGCTTCTGGACTAGCTGAGAGCAGACTTGACTGCGAGCTGAAGGAAAAACACAAGTACACCTTCTACTCCTTGCCCCAAGAAATCAAGGTCAAGAAGAAATACCCAAGAGCTTTCCAGTTGCACAAAGGGTCTTAATGGCATTTGTGTGAACCCTTGACTGTATCTGTTTTGTCCTGTTTACTCTTGGTTTAAACATATTAGTTCTGTTACCCAGAGAGATGTCATATTTCTTCATGGTGGGGGCCATGTCTTCTGTATTTTATCCCTCTCCCAAAGTGTCACCACCTAGCAGATATATTTTTATAAGAGGAGCAAAGTACAGGAAGCCACTTTAGATACTGTAAACAAGGGAATGTATTAGAAGGGCTGGAGCTCCAAAAAGAGGGAGTGGGGAGAGAGAGAGAGACAGAGGTGGTGGGGTGGTGTTGGAGGAGCAAAAAGCAAGAAGAGGTGACTCCTAAGGTCAGAAGTAGCTAACCTGCCTGGGCTGGAGCCCATGAACTTGATCTTGCTGCTGCAGGTGGGTTGAGACACTCGACATTGGTTCTACTCAAGAAGTGTTCTCTCTGCCAGAGCTGGAACCCATAACAAAGCCCTGGGCCTTCCGAGGCTGCTGGAGTCCAGAATTGTACCAGTCCTATTGCTACTTCAGCAGCTGCCTCATTCTGAATCAGAAGAAATCATCATCTGTCTCTGTTATGCTTCAGTATTGCCCACAAGTACCACCAGTACGGAAAACCCAATGGAAAGACAGTTGGTCAAGGAGCGTGGAAATACAGTTTGCAGAGACCGAGCAGGACAAAGTGTAACGGGACAGTGTGCGGCTGAAAGCCAGCCAGTGGATCATTAGCACGCTTGTCCTGATGGAAATACCACTCGATTTAATAGCAGAAGAAATCAAGCCCATCTCTAACACTCAGTGGTCATGTGATCTTGTGTAAGCTACAGGTTCAGTATCTTGCACCTCTCTGTGCCTCAGAATAATAATAGTACTACCTCACCGTGTTGCTGGGAGTGCTAAATGAGATAATGCATATGGAAACCATTTAGAAATGATCAAGATCTTTGTGAATATTACGTACCTCACACAGACCTGTTAGTTATCAAATTCACTGTTTATGAGGTAATCATTAAGGATATTTTTATAAACTAGAAAAGATTTCTACCAGTCTGGCAATTTGCTGCCTGCATGTAGATTTCCTTTATGATACTGAACAATTACTAAATTGGGGGAGATGTGAGATCAGTGGTACTTGTCAATTTAGCAGATTAAAAAAATTCAGCAATTCTCTTTTGATGGGTCACATCCAAAGATAAGCAGCTGAGCCCTCTTAGCAGCAGGAAGGAAGGGCAGCAAGCCTTGGGTTACACAAATGAACTTATTAAGGGGATTTATAAAGCCATCTAGTTAATCAGAAAGGAGGGGAGTGAAAAGAGCCTTTCTTAGCCAAGCCAGGATCACCCGCTGGACAATTAGAAGCACAGTTTTCATTAGACTGTTGTAGTCCTCAGTTGGGGTCAGCCCTGTGAGCTAGGATACAGCTGGCGGGTGGAGACTGTCCGGCTGTAATTAATCACAAGGGGGCGGAAACCAAGGATGAGGCGTTCGCACCCTTTGATTTCGAATGGCCCCTGTTCCACTGCATTGACCTGTGGTGCCTATATTGACCTCTGTTAGATTTCTGTGAACTGTGGCGTGTTAGGGCCTCACTTATAAGTTGCCAGCGGAGTTGTTTAGGTAGTCCATTGATTTTAGCCTTGACAGGATGAAGATTGGGTTAAATCTCTTTAAGATGTTAGAGTAAAATGCTAAGTCAACCAGTGTAGGAGGTTAATGGATTTAGCTATTAATGTGTTTTACACCAGTAATATCAACAACAGCTAATTCTTTTGTGTCAGATGCTTTCTCTGTGTCAGATACTGTTCTAAGCACTACACTAACTCACTTAAACTTCGTAATACCCCTACGAGGTAGGAACTGTGGTGCCCATTTTTACAGATGAGTAAAAATGGCATATAGACCTAAAGGACCTTGCGTAGGTCACACTAATGGCAAACTCAGCTTTGAACCCAGATGAGGCTGGTTCCAGTGCATTAATATTTTCTTAACCATTAGAAGGTACTATCTCTTGAAAAATGGAAACTTCTTTCATGTCCCTAATTGTTTGGTGATTATTCATTGAAGTGAATGTGTCATATTTAACAACGCACATATCTGTAAATAAATCACTCTCGTGAATTAGTGATCAGTTTTCCAGGACTCAAATTGCATCAGCATTTTAAGACTGTTCTTTCTGATGTTATTATTTTAATATTCTAACTTACTGAAAACTAAAGTTCCTAAACTGTTTCTTCACAAATAAAAAAATGTGTTACATAAAAGGACCAGAATAGGCATCTGGTGCCAAGAAAAACTTGGACATGTGTTTTTCAGGTAAGGAACCAGTGTGCCAAGGAGACCCATACTTGGTAGCAGCTCAGGGTCTAGACAGCATGTGGCCTTGGATACCATCTTTAGCCCCAGATTCTTGGGGCTACGCAGAACTTTTTAATGAGTAAAACAGTTGACTTTTATATAAAAATTTTTATTTCTGCCTTAAAAAATCAGGTGGTCTGGCAACACTGGGTATGTATTTCCCTGACAACAGTCTGCCGGAGTTCGTAACAGTAGGCTCTCAGCTGCCCCAGAAAGCAGGGCCTGAGTCTCTATTCCTTTGCTGGGCAGAATCACTCTTTAGCTACTTGGCCTCATTAAGCATTTTAGTTCGAGACCATTAGTTTGGAACAAAGATGTCCTGATTCCACTCATCTTCTTTTTACAGGACTATATGGATCTTTCAGAAAATTATAGCCATTTACAATTCAGATACTTTTAAAAAATATTTTTAGTTTAAGATTATAATCAGGTTTCAGTTCCTCTTATGGGGTGAAACGTTGTGTCTCTTCATTTCCTCCCACCCCCTCCTTTCCTCTTTAAAAATGTGTAATGATGCGTTAGTTTCTTGCAAGGTCAAAAGGAACTTTGATTATTGTCCTCATTTATACCAAATAAATATATATATATATAACAAATACATTTAAAAACTGGTGGTACACTGAAGAAGATATGCTGATGACAAACATATGAAAAGATGCTTTACATCTTGTCATCAGGAAAATGCAAATTAAAGCAAAATAATTGCATGGACCATATACCCCAAATAGACAAAGCAATCTCAAGAAAGAAGAACAAAGCTGGAGGCATCACACTTCCTACTTTCAAACTATATTATGAAGCTCTAGGAATCAGTCAGTATGGTATGGATCAATGGAACAGAATAGAGAGCCCAGAAATAAATCCATGCATGTATGGTCAATTAATTTACAACAAGGGAGCCAAAAATATACATGGGGAAATGACAGTCTCTTCAACAAATGATGTTGGGAAAACTGGACCACTATGTTATACACATATACACACAGGAATATTATTCAGCCATAAAAAAGAATGAAAATTTGCAACAACATAGACAAACCTTGAGTGTATTATGCTAAATACCATAATGAGACAGAGAAAGACAAATGCTGTATGATCACCCATGTAGAATCTTAAAAAGTATATAAAATTTTAAAAGCTCATAAATACAGAGAATAGATTGGTTGCTAGAAGTGGGGATAGAGGGTAAGTGAAATAGGTGAAGGGAATCAAAGGTATGAAATTCCAGTTAAAGATAAGTCATGGGAATGTTAGGTAAAACATGGCAACTATAGTTAATAATACTGTATTGCATATCTGAAAAAATGCTAAGAGACTGTAAAGGTTCTTGTTACAAGAAAAAAAAGAACATGTAACTATTGATGATCACAGATGTTAACTAGATTTATTGTGACACTGATTTGCAATATGTATATATATACTTACACTGAATCATTATGTTGTACACCTGAAACTAATATAATGTATTTCACTTATACCTCAGTTGAAAAGAAGAAACCAAAAAAACCCATCAAGAGAAATAACATACCACTACACAACTATCAGAATGCCCAAACTCTGGAAAACTGACAGCATCAAATGCTCACGAGGTTGTGGAACAACAGGAACTCATACATTGCTGGTGGGCATGCAAAATGGTACAGCCACTTTGGAGGACAGTTTGGTGGTTTCTTACAAAACTAAAGCAAACTCTTAACTATGTGATCCAGCATTTGTGTTCCTTGGTACTTACCCAAAGGAGTTGTTAACTTCTATCCACACAAAAACCTGCACACAGATGTTTATAGAATCTTTATTCATAATTGCTAAAACTTGGAAGCAACTAAGATATTCTTCAATAGGTGAATGGATAAATAAACTGTGGTACCTCCAGTCAATAGCATGATTCAAGGCAAAAAAGAAATGAGTTATAAAATCATGAAAAGATATGAAGAAAACTTAAATACATATTACTAAGTGAAAGAAGCCAATCAGAAAAGGCTACATATTACGATGTCAAGGATTCTGGAAAAAGCAGAACTACGGAGACAGTAAAAGTTCTGTGGTTGTTCAGGGTTGGGATTGTAGAGAGGAGATGAATAGACAGAGCACAGAGCTTTTTTCTTAGGGCAGTGAAAATACTTACTCTTTATATTATAATGGATACATGGCATTATACATTTATCCAAACTTATAGAAAGTACAACACCAGGAATGAGCCCTAAGATAAACTATGGAAATTGAGCAATTATGAAGTATCAATGCAGGTACATCACAGTTAACAAATATACCATCTTTGGGGGGAGCAGTGTTGATAACAGGGGAGGCTATACATGTGTGGGGGCAGAGAATACATGGGAAATCTCTGTACATTCCTGTCAATTTTGTTTTTAACCTAAAACTGCTCTAAAAAATAAAATCTTAAAAAAAATTTTTTAACCAAAACACTATTGATACTGTCACTAACCAGTCTTTGTGACCCATGTTTAACTATCAAGAAAGACACATTTGAGAAATAAACTATCTGAAATCAGCTTATCTTTCTCTACATTGTTATGCCAATCATTAAATTGTATTAATTTCCGATTTTCTAATTATGTATCATCAGGCTTATGACTTCTGAGCATTTGCTTGCTATCTGGCTATATTTAATTCAAAAATAATTTGTATAATGAAACGAATTCTATTTTCCCTTGAGATAATGCATTTTTAATTACTGAGAAGGGAGTCAAATAATATTTATCCAAAGTAAATGTAGGAGATAATAAAATATTTCCATGGCAAGTTTAACTCAAAACACTCATGTATACCAATTAATTTGGTGTTAGATTAGAGGTATATGGAAGAGGGGGTTGCCCAGAAACACAGCTCTTTTCTTTTGATCTTGTGTATTTCATCTGCCAACAGCTGAGCAACTTGATCCTGAATCTGCCAGTTTTCTCTGTGGATCCATTGGAAATGTGGCTAATCCCAGCCGGTTTTGTTCATGCTCATGTACAGATTGCTTTCAGAAAGTGCCCAGATGTGCACAATAAGTCCAGTTTTGTGATGCCATTTATCTGGCAACAGAAGTGCTATTTGCAGTAGTTAACTATCTTTTTTACATTTGCCATGGTCCAGTAGTATTGCAGAGCTTTGTGGCATCCGGTAGCTAGTGACTGACAATCAGCAGATTCTAAAGCCTTTTCAGAACCCTGAAAGAATAGATAATGATAGTGTACAATGCTGAAATGATGAAAGGAATAATGGATACTCAAATGTTGATGCAATTCAGCTTCCTCGAAACGATTACAGTTCATTTTCTTTGATTAGTGTTGTTCAAGTTTTGACTTTAATTCTTTATTGTTTAACTTCTGGAAGATGCCATTCAGGAAAACATTACCACATGAAATCGATCAGAAATGTTTAGACAGTTGTCATCACAAAGAGTCGAAATGCCTGCTTTGTTCTCTTTTGTTGACCCTACTCTGTCCTGCACTGATGGTTGCTGATTCGACTTTTTAAGGACATAATTGATTTCTTTTTAAATGTTTGAGAGAGATGGTTTTCGGCTTTGGGATCAGATAGGAAAGGTGCTGTGCTGACAGAAAGCTGCAGAAGAGTGAGTTAAACAAAGTGGTAGTATTTCACTTCGGACAGAGAAGTTAGGTGGTTTGTGGCTCGTGACCTTTAAATGTTGACCTTTGAGACTTTGGGATGAAATGGAGTCTTCAAAATTTGACAGGGTTAATGTACAAGCCTACCTGTTACCTGGAACCTTCTGAGTTTATGCTTATTGTACTGTGTGTTCAGTCATATCTGACTCTTTGTGACCCCATGAATTGTACCCACCGAGCTTCTCGGTCCATGGGATTTCTCAGACAGAAATACTGGAGTGGGTTGCCTTTTCCTTTTCCTGGGGATCTTCCTGAGCCAGGAATTCAACCTTGTGTCTCTTGTGTCCCCTGCATTGCAACTGGATTCTTTACCTGCTGGGCCATCAGGGAAGTCCTTATGTTTATTAACACGGTAGATTTGCCCCCTATATAGGAAATGCATCTCTTCCTCTTCCTGGGCTTCCTTTCAGGAAAGAAGGAGCTCCAAAATACCATTTTAATTTTATTTTAGTTTAGTTTAAATTACACTGGTTCTCAGACTTCAGTGTGTATCAGCATCACCAAGGGTTTATTGCTATACCGATTTTTCCCACCTTTAGAGCTTCTGGCCCAGGGAGGCTGTGGGCTAGTCATGAGAACTTGCTTTTCTAACCAGATCCCAGCTCATGCTGGTGGTCTGGAGACCACACTTAAAGAACCACTGAGTTAGAAGAATTTTACTACACCAGGTCAAAATCCCTGCTAGTGAGGAATTCCCAGGTAAGACTCTGAAGTCTTAATTTCTGTGACTTGGCTGTTGATGCAGTTTAATTCAGCAGTCATTTCTTGAGTGCCTGCTATATACTTGGCTCTGACTGACACTGCTAGTCCTAAGAAGAGAAACAAAGATAAGTCAGACAAAGACTTTACAAACATCTGCCAGGTACCTAAATAACTGCACTGGGAGGCTGAGAATCTGTACTTTTTTCTATTTATTTTTGGCAGTATATGTATAATTCTAAATGGAAAACCAAATTTCTTTAATTGTGAAGTGAAGTGAAGTCACTCAGTTGTGTCCAACTCTGCGACCCCGTGGACTATAGCCCATCAGGCTCCTCTGTCCATGGGATTCTCCAGGCAAGAATACCAGAGTGGGTTGCCATCTCCTTCTCCAGGGGATCTTCCCAACCCAGGGATCGAACCCAGGTCTGCTGCATTGCAGGCAGATGCTTTAACCTCTGAGCCACCAGGGAAGCTTTAATTGTACTATTCCAATATTTCCAGTGGTAATACTGCATTTTTATTTCAAACAGAAGGTTATGTCCTGTAACCACCCTAAGTCCTAGATAACTTTTGTCTCAGGGAAGTCCTGGCCCAGTTCACTACAGGTGCTATTCCTGTTACCAAACTGAACTTGCCAGACACGTAGCAAAGCCAATCTCCCGACACCGCATTATGGTCAAGGAAATACAGCAGTTATTGTAAGGCATCCAACATGGGGCCAAGCAAGGATAACAGGCAGATTATGCCCCCAAACCCCAAACTCCTCAGTGGTTTTCAGAGAAGGGGTTTAACAAGGGAGGTTAGGAGCGGGCATTGCAGGGTGCCTGATCAGCTCAAGTACAATTCTGCAGTGTCATAATTGCAGATATGGTGGGCATGCTGGACACATGCTTAGTTGATTCAGAGATCACGCCAAGTGACTGGACATTTACACATGGGAAATGTATGTGTCTGCATGCATGTGTAAATGTATGCAGTTGGAACCTGGTGCCTGGTATCTGCAGAGACTGTCCAGCCATAAAATGTTATCACCTAACATAGGCAGGTAACAGAGCGATTCACAGGGGTCAGCATGATCAATCCACAGGCTCCAGCTGTTTATGACCTTCATGTAGTCAGCTTCTCCCACTTGATAGGGGGTTTAAGTGTCTGCAAAACGACCCAAAGATGGAACTCCTCTGAGTGTTCTCTATGGCCCTTGAAGAGGAAATAAAGGTCCTTGACTTTATTCATGGCTAAACTGTTATTAATTTGTTCTGCTTGACTATTGTCCTCTGTTTCTCCATTTTCTCACTTCTCTGATTAAATTTACTCTTTGCAACTCAGGGAAGGGCCAAGAAGGCCAAAGCTTTTCTGCAAACAAGAGACAGGGGACACGGAGGTGGGTGTGTCTTCTTCAGGAAGGCCCCTCAGTGTCCTGGGATTTCATTCCAAGCAGGCTGACCTTCACCACCTCTCATACTGTCTCCCTCCACAATAGAAATGGAGAAAAACCATTATAAGCAATAACAGAGACCCAAGGTCTAAATAGAAGCCTTCTCCTCCCAAAGAAGGCAAGTTACATTTTTATCAAAATCAGTAGCGATGGCCCATATGGTGAGTTATATGGTATCTTTATGGTAAGGGGAAACACTTTCCCAACTGTTTTTGGAAAGACTCATAGAAAACTTTCCCTGGCTCCTGCTGATGGCTAGTTGATCCTGAGAATCATTTAGAGAGTGGACAGGTTCTAATGTAGTTTAAATTGCCTACTAAACTGAGAAAGGATTCATTTCTCCAATAAATCATGCTATTAATGATAAATAGGGGAATACAATAAATGTGTGTGTTGGTAAAGTGAGCTAAAAATAAATTTTTCTTACTGAATCTATGCAAACTGGCATTAGAGACACATTTCTATTAGCTCACTTGTGGTTCTCATAATACTATACTGATGTACATTTTTCCATGTGCTATTAAGTAACCATTGCTAATTGTTGTTCAATCACTAAGTCCTGTCTGACTCTTTGTGATCCTGTGCTCCTGTAGCAGGTCAGGCTCCCCTGTCCTCCACTGTCTCCCAGAGTTTGCTCAAATTCTTATCCATTGAGTTGGTGATGCTGTCTAACCATCTCATCCTGCACTGCCCTCTTCTCCTTTTGCCTTCAGTCTTTCCCAGATTCAGAGTCTTTTCAATTAGTCAGCTCTTCACATCAGGTGGACAAAGTATTGGAGCTTCAGCATCAGTCCTTCCAATGAATATTGAGGGTTGATTTCCTTTAGGGATGACTGATTTGATCTCCTTTAAGTCCAAGGGACTCTCAAGAGTCTTCTCCAGCACCACAATTCTAAAGCATAAATACTTTGGCACTCAGCCTTCATTATGATCCAACTCTCACACCCATACATAACTACTGGAAAAACCATAGCTTTGACTATATGGACCTTTGTGGGCAAAGTGATGTCTCTGCTTTTTAATATGCTGTCTAGGTTTATCTAATACACTGTCTAGGTTTGCTAATACATGCATTTAAAATTGAGAAGATGTACTTAGTAAAGAGTTTGAATGAAAAAAAAACAAACTTATGTAGCTACAAAAACTTCTTACTTGGGATTTCTGAAGATTTAAAAACAAAAAAGAAAAAACACCTCAATGTACTAGAACCTCACTAAATAAGATGTGCCTAAAAGTGATAAAAATGACATATTTGATTCTATAGATACCACAGTGGAGTGGAATGAGTGTGGGCCATGGAGGGACATAGATCTATTTTGAATCATGGTCTTGCCACTGAATGGCTGTTTGTAAAATGGGAGTAATGCCTACTTCACAGGACTTGGAAGTATTAAATAAGGCACATAAAGTCTTTACAAGAATAAGAATGTTTGATGTGTTATGCCTTCCTTAGTGGCTCAGATGGTAAAGAATCTGCCCTCAGTGTGGGAGACTCTGTTCATTCCCTGGGTTGGAAAGATCCTCTGAAGAAGGGACTGAGAATCTCATGGACAGAGGAGACTGATGGGCTTGGAAGTCGATAGAAAGAGTTGGACACAACTAAGGGACTAACACTTTCACTTACATACTAATCACTCAAGAAATATTTTCTCTTCCACCCCCCATCTTTCCTTTTTTTCTCTGTTTCCTTCTCCTCATCTTTTTTCTTTCCTTCTTCCTCCTCTTCTTCCTCTTCCTCCTTCCCCTCCTCCCCCTTTTACTTTACTCTTCCTGTTTTATCCCTATTACTTTGTCTCAGTGAGTACTGTTCTGCTCAGAGGAACCAATTCATTGAATCTCCAGCATCATTTTCACCCATTGAGGTTGAATTTGACTCCTGAAATGGTCTAATGTCATTAAGAACCAACATTCTACCTGTGGGGGTAAGTGTGGTGAACATTACTCTAAAGCAGTAATCTATAACTAATGAAACAGCCCTTTGCGTTTTTGTATATCCTTCGAGTTTAAAGGTGTTTTTACATTTTAAAATGTTTGGAAAAAATAAAAGGATCCAATTTTCATGACATGCGAGAATTTTATGAAATTCCAATTTCAGGATCCATAAGAAATAACATTTTGTTGGAGCTCAGCCTCCCCCGTTTGTTGAGGATCATCTAATAGCTGCTTTTGCACAGTTTTATCAGAGTTAAGTTGTTGGACTGGAAAAGGTCAGTTTTCATTCCAATCCCAAAGAAAGGTAATGCCAAAGAATGCTCAAACTACCAAACAATTGCACTCATCTCACACGCTAGTAAAGTAATTCTCAAAATTCTCCAAGTCAGGCTTCAACTATATGTGAACCGTGAACTTCCTGATGTTCAAGCTGGTTTTTGAAAAGGCAGAGGAACCAGAGATCAAATTGTCAACATCCACTGGATCATGGAAAAAGCAAGAGAGTTCCAGAAAAACATCTATTTCTGATTTATTGACTATGCCAATGCCTTTGACTGTGTGGATCACAATAAACTGTGGAAAATTCTGAGAGAGATGGGAATACCAGACCACCTGACCTGCCCCTTGAGAAATCTGTATGCAGGTCAGGAAGCAACAGTTAGAACTGGACATGGAACAACAGCCTGGTTCCAAATAGGAAAAGCAGTACATCAAGGCTGTATATTGTCACCCTGCTTATTTAACTTATATGCAGAGTACGTCATGAGAAACACTGGAGTGGAAGAAACACAAGCTGGAATCGAGATTGCCGGGAGAAATATCAATAACATCAGATATGCAGATGGCAGCACCCTTATGGCAGAAAGTGAAGAGGAACTAAAAAGCCTCTTGATGAAAGTGAAAGAGGAGAGTGAAAAAGTTGGCTTAAAGCTCAACATTCAGAAAACGAAGATCATGGCATTGGGTCCCATCACTTCATGGGAAATAGATGGGGAAACAGTGCAAACAGTGTCAGACTTTATTTTTTTGGGCTCCAAAATCACTGCAGATGGTGACTGCAGCCATGAAATTAAAAGATGCTTACTCCTTGGAAGAAAAGTTCTGACCAACCTAGATAGCATATTCAAAAGCAGAGACATTACTTTGCCAGCAAAGGTCCATCTAGTCAAGGCTATGGTTTTTCCTGTGGTCATGTATGGATGTGAGAGTTGGACTGTGAAGAAGGCTGAGCGCCGAAGAATTGATGCTTTTGAACTGTGGTGTTGGAGAAGACTCTTGAGAGTCCCTTGGACTGCAAGGAGATCCAACCCGTCCATTCTGAAGGAGATCAGCCCTGGGATTTCTTTGGAAGGAATGATGCTGAAGCTGAAACTCCAGTACTTTGGCCACCTCATGCAAAGAGTTGACTCATTGGAAAAGACTCTGATGCTGGGAGGGATTGGGGGCAGGAGGAGAAGGGGACGACCGAGGATGAGATGGCTGGATGGCATCACTGACTCGATGGACGTGAGTCTGAGTGAACTCTGGGAGTTGGTGATGGACAGGGAGGCCTGGCGTGCCGCAATTCATGGGGTCGCAAAGAGTCGGACACGACTGAGCCACTGAACGGAACTGAACTGAACTGAAGTTGTTGGCATGGAGTGGGGTGTTGTGGACTGCAAAACCAAAAGTATTTATTCATAGAATCTGACCTTTTATAGAAAAAGTTGCTGACCTGTGTTTTAAAGGAACAGAACTTGTGTGGATTTTAATTTGGTTCTGAAGCCAGTTCTATAAGGAGAGCTTCATGGGAGGAGCCACTGCAGCAGGATTTGAATGAGTATTGAGCTTCCCCGGGTGGCTGTGTGGAGAGTGCTATAGGAGCTGGATGGAGTTTTTCGTAGAACTGCCTGCACACAGAGACAAAAATCCATCTGTGCTCTTCTCATATCACTAACTCCTCACGGAATTTAGTGAGTGATAATTATATACAAGGGAGTTTTGTTACCAGCCCCCTAATCTTTCAGACAGTTTTATCTATGAAGCATCCAGGGCACTAGTTTCACTGAAGCCATCCCTGTGACCACTTTCGACCTGCATTTCAGAAGATATCTAATGACAGTGTAAATCCCTCCCTTTCTTTCAATTACTCTGTTATCCCTGGGAAATCCATTGTCTTTTCTGAGCAAGCTGGGAATCTGTTGTATCTCTCTAGATGAAGAACTGATCAGCTCAAATGTCCACCTTGAAACCCACGGTAAAGCCTTTTTTAGAAACAGGTTGAAAGCAATCGCATATTCCATGATAGTCCCCCCTGACGGAGCCAGTGCTGGCATTTGTGAATAAATGCATATTAGTTTTCAATTCAATGCAAACAGCTATTCCTGGGAGGATTAGCGATAGAGTGTGTTGCTCTAAAGGAACGTAATGGGGTGACTACAAAGGGTGGGAGGCGGGTTATTTTTTTGCAGCCATGTGGAAGGCGCCATGTGACCTGGTCTCCAATGACTGAACTGAGGCAGGAGACAGAGGAACAGAGCCATTAGGTGGACTTAAAGCTCAGATGGTCGAGCCAGACAAGCCGATAAATTTAATAGGTTAATGAACACCATCTGTCAGTTGCATTGACACTCCTGACTCTTCCTAAGAGCGTATCTCTCTCTTCCCTCAAAGTCTCACCCCAGCCTCGTGTTCACGTTGCTCTTTCAGCCATTCAGTGGACAGATGAATGAGCCCTTTAACTGCAGGACCTTGATCAGTCACTCACTTATTCAGTGGAGTGCTAATTATGTGCCGGGCGCCATGCTAAGTGCGTGAGACACAAAGCAGAACAAGAAGGGTTTCCTGCCTTCCCCTGGGAGGCGCTGACAGGCTCCCAGCAGAAACAGACTTGGAAACGAATGTTGTAAAGGATGGTGGGCTTCTCATAGATGCCCGTTTGTGTATGTGAAAAGCTCCTGCTGGGGACAGACCACGAAACGAACAGTTGCAGTTCAGTATGAGCTGCGAGTCGAGTGAGCCAGTGTAGGATCCTAAGGGCTGTCTGTGCTAAGTGGAACATCTGCACACGACCGTGAGATCCCCAGGCAGCTAAGCAGCGGAGTCTCATGGCCAGGATTTTGGAATGATGTTCTGGACGCTGTGTGGAGAATGGATTGGAGGGTCATGATGCTAGAGGCAGGACGTGTATTTATAACTCTTAGGGTACCCAGGAGGGTGGTACCACCTACAGAAGGTGAAAATTAGAGAGATTCCACTGAACCTGATGTTTTCTTAAGGTGGGGCAAGGAGATCGAATAACAGATGGCACACAACATCCAGCTTAGAGTTCAAGCACCAAAAGGTCATTCAAACACTGCACTTTTGGAGGATGAGAAAGGAAAACATGGGAGCAGAACTCTGGGACAAGAGATTTTTAAGAAACGTGATAGAGTTTGGGAAATGAGAGACATATAGGATGAATGGAGGAAGAGAAGTCTAAAGGGGACTGGGAAAGGTCATCAGAGAGCTAGAAAGTGAAGGACGCAGTGACTCCCAAAGGAGGGAAGCGCAGAAAGGGAGGCGGCGAGTGAACAACAGTGCCACCCCCTGCAGAAAGGTCAAGTGAGACCACGGTGGAAACCACCAGTCCATGTCCCAAGAACCTCAAACTTAGACATGCACGATCCTCCCAGAAGTAACCCCAACCTCCTTTTCCAAATGCATTGCCTTTTGTCTTTTTACTTTTCCCAAGGTGAGCTATTCTGTTCCTTATATGTATCCCTCAGTTTCCATCTCCTGCTCCTTTTCCTTCCTGGAAGGAATGCTGTAAAGTTAACAACAAATGCCACGTTCCATTTTGGCTGAACTGGCATGGATCGCTCCATCTCTGCCATGCCAGTCCTTGGTCTGTACATCATTGGGCCACCAGTCACTTCCTTCCTAATATTACAGTGATCCGTGTCATTGTCCTCTCTCTGCTCAGTTGCAAAGCAGACAAATCATATTTGCACAATACCTCGGGATTCAACTATTATGTCCTTAAAAAGACATATGATCATCTTTTGCTGATGATTTGGAATGTTAAAACCAACCCCTCTACCATTAAAACTTAGCTCTTATCAGAAGCTTAATTGTGATATGAAATCAGTAAAGCCAAATTCCTTATAATATTGTCATGTTCTTTGTTCATTTGTCATAGACAACTTTAAACCTGATTACAAAAGGCCAGTCTTTACTTAGAGAGTCGGGAACAGATGAGCATTTAAAAACACTGGTTCTTAAACTTGGCTGCATCAAGCACTTGCATGGTGAAAGAAAAAAGCTGCCAACTTTATCAAAGCAGTAGCTAGTATGGGCAGAGCAGCCCGCAAGCTGGGCAGCCATTCTAGAATGATCTTTCCTGAATTCTCTAGAGATACCCTCCCTCCTGCCTCACATTTGTCATTGGGGTTTTTTACATGCATTTTCTGGTGGCAGATAATAACCCCTCCCTCAGCCCCTGGGTAGCCATCTGGACACCCCAGCATCCTTCCAAATGGATGGAAGCACGTGGGGACCCTGGTACCAGGTTCTCCCCCCGAGCTTCTGCCATAATTGATTAGGAGTATAGTCTGGGTGTTGAGAGACTTCAGATCATCTCAGGTGGCTCTGAGGAGCAGTGGAGTTCCAGAAGCACTGGTTTTCACACTGGTTTGCATTTGAAGATTGCATCTGATACTACTGCTGATGACATTTTGTTCCTACATTGGAATCTGTATAGTTATAAAAGCAGAAATGTATCCTTACCTGTTAAAATATTTTCTTCTCTTTCTCCTCCACTCTGCTGCCAACCCATGGGAGAATGCTCAAGGGTTTTGGCTGACAGAGCTCCTATCTCTACCAGAAGAAAAAAACACCCATTTCTTTCATAAATATGCTGCTTTGGCCAGTTGCCAACAAACCACCAAACCTTGAGTATAGAAAAATTCCCATAGAAATTTTTAAAAATTTTGACCTCCTTTTCTATCATAGTAACTTGATAGAAAATACATTTGATTTTATACTGAAATTTGGAGGTGCGTTCTTGTTATACATGGTATGAAGTTGCCAGAGTAGCTTTGTTCTTAATAAGTTCCAGCTAAACAGAAATTCCTAGTAAAAATAGGCTGGTTACTATCTCCGTGTTATTTTTTTCTAGTAATCGTGTCCAGAAGTAAATGTATAAAAAAGATTTATTTCTTTAAAGAGAAAAGAAAAGAAGAGAGAAGCACCCAGGTATCAACCCATTAGCTCAGACAATTAGTAAAGTCCTCCATTTTATGTTCCATGGGACAAATGATTTCCTAGTTACCTTCTCTATAATTTTGGTCATTTCCTTAGCAACAGGGTAGTAATATCTTTTCTTCTTGTTATACTACTAAGTTTGTGTATATATCCACTCTTCAGGAAAAGTTCTGTTTGTATGTGTGTGGGGGCAGTCGCTCAGTTGTGTCCAACTCTTGGTGACCTCATAGAAGTACTTAAAAGCACTAAATCAATCATCACACAGGGCTACTTGTTGAAGATATTTGTGTAACAGTTCTGTTGAAGAAGCGCAGCTGCAGTGATATCAGAACTTAAGTTTTTCCCACAGGGGCCTAGCATTCCTGCTCTGTGGGGCCAGTTCTCCAGCTCCTATAAGAAATCTCTAGGATACAATCTAGCAATAGGTTTATCCATTCATGTGCTCCACCAATAGTCTTCCAGACACTGAATCCTGAAACAGTCAGATCTGTCATCATCATGGTTAGTTTATTCATCGAAGCTGCCACCTTTGGGAGTTTGGGGGAGGGTGGATACGTGTATGTGCGTAGCTCGGTCACTTTACTGTACACCCGAAGCTATCACAGCATTGTCAGTTGGCTGAATGCCAACATATAAATAATTTTTATAATGTAAAAAAAAGGGGTTCAGAAATACTGAGTGACTTTCCCAAAGATACATAGCTAGTTGAATGAGCATGTACTCTTTATCAGGTTCAGTTGATTTATATTGAATTATGTTTAATGAGACCAACCTATAAGCACTTTTATCCTAATAAAGAATGGAAGCTCTTGCAGGTTGAAAAAAAAAAGCTATCAACTTTATCCAAGCAACAGCTAGTGTGGGCAGAGCAGCTCCCAACCTGGGCAGCCATTCTAGAATGATCTTTCCTGAGTTCTTTAGAGAAACCCTTCCTCCCACCTCACATTTGCCACTGGGGCTCTTTTACGTGTGTTTTCTGGTGGCAGATAATAACCCCTCCCTCAGCCCCTGGGTAGCCAGCTGGACACACCAGCATCTTTCCAAATCCCTGCCAAGATCCAATGCAAATATATTCTACCCCCAAATCTTTTGTATTCACCATCCCAAGATAACTGGCCTCTCTCTGAACCTGCACAGATGTAGTGCCATTCCTGGACCATTGATCTCTTTAGTCTTTGCATTACAGTTATTTATGGTACAATCTCTTGTAACATCTCCCCTGCTCTACTCAAAGCTCCTGGAGAACTCTCATCATTCTTTGTTTTATTACCCACAATGTAAAGGATAGAAGAAATGGTGAAAACCTTAAAGATCAAGGCGTTTATCAAATGTATCATTATGTTATTGTCACATGTAATATATATGTAAACAAGTGTTATCATTGAAGACAGGAGGAAGTTTCTCAAGTGTTTGCTTTTGTGGATTTCATTAGGTTAAGGGGAAAAAAAGTAGATTTCCATTTTTATAGTTTTTTACATATTTTTAAATGGAAACATGCAATCACTTAAAGCAATTTATCAAGAATAATTTAAGTGGTTCCTTGAAGTTATTATCATATTTATTGTGTTATGCCAAGGAGCAGGCAGTGAATTACTTGTTTCCTTCAGTAAGGAACCCATTTCAAAGACTTCGGGATTTTAGAAGGACAGGTTTTTCATCATTTAATTTTTAAGTATATTTAATTCTTCCATTTTAAGAGCTTTTAGCTTAATAGGCCCATTGCTTCCTTGTCTACCTTCTGTGTGTTCTTGAGGAAGATAATTCATTATTTTATTATCTTTTTGTGACCTAGTGTTAGCAGACACACCAGACTAAAAGACAGCTTATTAAATATTTATGAAATCATATTAAGGTGGCATTTGTGTCCTTTCTATAACAGCTGCTAGCTGTATCGCTAGATTCTTTATTTTATTACATAAAATACAATGACAGTGTTATTGCCATCAATCTAGTTAAAAATGGATAAGGGTCAAACTATTTCCAGGAGCATCAAAGGGACTATATGTAGGAGTTCTGAATTAGCCTCTTAGTAAGTTTTGAGACAGTTCAATAAAAAATATTAAGTTGAAAGACAGAGTTGTGTGTGTTCCTTACTGTTCTGAGAGTGCTCCTTTCCAACTCTGACCATTCTGAGATTTCAGTAGTTGTTTTTATTTTTTATTTTCCATTATGGTTTATCCCACAATATTGAATATATTAGTAGTTCCCTGTGCTGTACAGTAGGACCTTGTTGTTTATCCATTCTCTATAGAATAGTTTCTACATAGAAACTATTCTCTATAGAAAAGGGCTTCCCAGATGGCCCTCGTAATAAGGAACCCACCTGCCAATGCAGGAGACAAAAGAGACACAGGTTCGATCCCTGGGTCGGGAAGATCCCCTGGAGGAGGGCATGGCAACTCACTCCAGTATCCTGGGCTGGAGAATCCCATGGACAGAGGAGCCTGGCAGGCTACAGTCCATAGGGTCGCAAAGAGTTGGACAGGACTGACGCGAGTTAGCATGCGCACATAGAATAGTTGGAGAAGGCGATGGCACCCCACTCCAGTACTCTTGCCCGGAAAATCCCATGGACGGAGGAGCCTGGTGGGCTGCAGTCTCTGGGGTCACACAGAGTCGGACACGACTGAGCGACTTCACTTCACTTCACCTCATAGAATAGTTTGTGTCTGCTAATCCCAGACTTCCAGTCCATCGCTCTCCCACCTGCTCTCCCCCTTGGCAACCACAAGCCTATTCTCTGTAGTCTATTCTCGGTGAGTCTGTTTCTGTTTCCTAGATAGGTTCATTTGTGTCCTGTTTTAGATTCCACATATAAGTGATATCATATAGCACTTGTCATTCTCTCTGATTTACTTCACTTCGTATGATAATCTCTAAATCCATCCATGTTGCTGCAAATGAAATTATTTCATTCTTTTTTATGACTGAGTAGTATTACATTGTGTGTGTGTATGTGTGTGTGTGTGTGTGTGTGTGTGTGTGTGTACCACATCAGCTTTATCCTTTCATCTGTTGATGGACATATATGTCCAGGTCTTGGCCATTGTAAATAGTGCTGCTGTCAATACAGGAGTGCTTATATCTTTTTGAATTAGAGTTTTATCTGAATATACACCCCGGAGTGGTTTGCTGGATCATATGGTAACTCTTCAACATTTCTTTTTATAAGGGAATTAGGCAAAACCAAATAGGATCGACTGGCAGGGTATGTTCAGGTTGTGGCTCATGGACATCCCACTGATTCTTAGTGGAAAAGAGAAGCTTTTATACCACACTCTAAATGTCTCGTTTCTCCCTCACATCTGAAGTGCTGGTCTCTTCCTGCCTTCTGCAGACTGCCCTTCATCCTGGTGAAAGGAGCCAGACTTTGTTTGGATATAAAAATTTCCTGAAAACACCTAGACTTACGTTTGTGTTAGTAAGTGTTGGTACTCTCATTACACAAGCTGGTTGAATGTGCAGCTGATCATGTGAGCTGCCTGTGTGCCCCTTCTGCCTTGGGGCTCAAGTAACCCCACTTTATTTATTTTTTTGTACATAAGAATATGATTTATTACAGCCAAAGGATACAAGAACTTAACAAAGAGAAAAGGCACGTGGAATAAAGTCCAGAGGAAACCAGACACAAGTTTCCAAGAGTCTAGTCCCATTGGAGTCACACAAGATGCACTTAATTACTCCAGGAACAGATTATAACAACACATGTGAAATATTATCCCCATGGAAGCTCGGCAGAGACTCAATAGATGACCCCACTTAAAACCACGCTCTGCCCATACTGATCCTGCTACTGTATTACAAATAAAACTCATCTCCTTTAGGAAGCATAAAAATGGTGGTGTATCAGTCTCCTTATGGGGGAGGTCACAAATCTCTCACTTGCCCAAATTTCCAGAAAAATTTTGTATATTTATATATATATGTGTGTGTGTGTGTGTGTGTGTGTGTGTGTATATATCCAAATATATTTTACATTTTAAGAATATAAGTATTTAGAAGCATATGAAACAAACAGCAATTGTGAAACATAAGTCAAGTTTCTATTTGATTTGTGAATGTGGAAATTTTTCACGTTTTTTGAGAAGAACAGAAAACAAAATTGATAAAAACTATGATCATGAGGAAGATCCTATCATTATCACACTCAAGAAATCAGGATCAAGGATTTTTAGCCATCCTACACTTATGCCAAGAAGCCCACCCAGATGAACACCAAATATCTATTCTCTTACCTTACATTCTTTGTTCAAATGTTTTTCTTTCCTGTTGGTATAATGTAAAGCACATAGGCATTATAAGCAGGCAGCCCTCTCTCTCTCTCTCTTCCTTTTTTTTTTGCCAAGTCAAGCAGCTTATAGGATCTTAGTTCCCTGACCAGGTATCAAATTCAGGCCCTCGACAGTGAGGGCATGGAGTCCTAACCACTGGACCACCAGGGGATTCCCAAGACAGCCCTCTTTCATGGCCTCTGCCTCTTACTCGCTGAATGACTTTGGCAAGATACTGCCACATTTCTGGCCTCAGTTTCTTCATCTGTGAAATGGAAATGTCAGTTCATAAGTCCTTTTCTGGAATCTTATGATCAGATGAGTTTTAGAGTTCAGGATTTTTAAAGAATATTTATTTATTTTACAAAGATAACACAGTGTATATACAGGGATTAGATTATATTAGTATAACAGTCCCAGCAGGGTCAGGAGCAGCATTCTGTAATCAACTTAGTAATTCTGCAGTAAACATGCATAGTCACACTTAGTGGGATAAAGTATATAAATGTGTCAGATTTGCCACCAGAACTTTTGTTTTTCAGAACTCTTGGGTAAATGAGCCTGTGCCAACCTCTGTTTTGAGGATTTTTGTTCAGCAAATTATAGTTGCCTCAACAATGGTAGCTGTTGTTTTTATTTGAATTAATGGTAGGTAATGTAGACTTCATCTCTTATACAAATTGATATGTGAATAAAGGAATTCTATTCAACATACCCCTCTGAATCCCACTGGATTTTATAAAAGGTGATCACCATATTTCAGAAAATGATGGTGAACTTCACTCTTCAGGAAAATATTCACAAGAGGGCATCAGTGCCTTCTCAAGTAATTTTAGATCCTCGTATGTTCCTCTGCTCTGAGATGATGGATAGGCTCAGAATTATAGATTCAGAGCAGTAAATGAGATTTCCATTACCTATGCTTAAAATTAGTACCAAGAAATTTTTAGCTTTCTCTTTTTTTGCCATAATTCTTACTCAAGGGGGTAAAATCAATCACTTTACTAGTTCAGCTACTGTCTGAATGCTCTAAGGTGATTGATGGGGATGTGTGATAAATTTTGCCTGCTAGCTGATGCCTGATGGGTCCTCAGTCCGGGAGTTTTCAGCTTACTGGTGTGCGAGGGTCCGTGTGAGGTATCTCACTAGTGGTTTACTATAATAAAGTATCAGAGTTTGTAAATTACTTAAAAAATAAATAGGTGAGTATTTCAGGTTACCCTTGGGTAATGTCCCTCTCACTTTCTTAGGTTCTAATATTATTTTCTTAAATGGAAGAGAAAAGGAGAGGGTTGTATAAGAGTGTGTCTTGAAATAATGTTATTCATCATGTTCTGGAGGAGAATTTTCTTTTGACCTTTCTTCTAGTATATCTGCCTGTTAATCAAAGTATGTAGATTCTGTTTTTTTAATATGTGTGTTTTATGTTTTCAAAGAGTAATTGAAAATTTTTTTTTCTTTTGGTATGGTTGATTTACAACTTGTGTTATTTTCTGCTGTACAGGAAGTGACTCAGTTATACCTCTAAATTCTTTTTCATGTTCTTCTCCGTTATGATTTGTCACCAGATGTTGAACGTAGCTCCCTGTGCTACACTATAGGATCTTGTTGTTTATCCATTCTGTAGAGAACAGTCTGCACCTGCTAATCCCAGACGCCCAGCCCACCCCTCCCCCTGTAACCCCTGGCAACCACAGGTCGGCTCGCTATGTCTGTGGATCTGTTACTGTCTTGTAGATAAGTTCGTTTGTCTCATCCACATATGTTTTAGATTCCATGTGTAAATGACATCGTATGGTATTGGTCTTTCTCCTCCTGGCTTCACGTGGTGTGATAATCCCTAGGTCCATCCGTTTTGCTGCGCCTGGCGTTGGTTCGTTCTTTTTTATGACTGAATAGTATTCCATCCTTCATATTACCACATCCTCGTTATCCATACATCTGTCAGTGGCCTACTTATAATGCTGTCATGCCTCGGGTATTATAGCCAGTGCTGCTGTGAACACTGAGGTGCATATGTCTTTTTGAATTAGAGTTTTACCTGGATGCGTGCCCAGGAATGGGATTGTGAATCATGTAGTGACTCTACGTTCAGTTTTCTGAGGCGCCTCTATAGCGGCTCTGTTTTCCATAGTGCTGTGCCAATTTACGGTCCCACCGATAGTGTAGGAGAGTTCTCTTTGAAAGGGTAATTTTTAAAAACACTTACTGGCAGCTTCTTCATCTTTTGGGGTAAAATGGACATAATGTTAAATTTACCATTTTTACCACTTTTAAGTGTATAGTTTTGTGGCATACGTACATTCACATTGTGGTACATCCATCCTCACCATCCATCGCCAGAACTTTTGTATCTTCCCCAGCTGAAACTCTGTCCCTAGTAAACACTTACCTCCCCATCCCCAACTCCCTCCAGCTCTTAGCAACCACCATTCAACTTTGTCTCTACAATCTTGACTGCTCCAGGCATCTGGTATAAGTGGAGTCATACAGCATTTGTCATTTTGTGACTGGCTTATATCACTTAGCAGAATGTCTTCAAGATGCATGCACATTGCAGCATCTGTCATGATTTCTTTCCTCTTCAGGACTGAATAATTTTCCATGCTATGTAAATATACTCAGGTGGTTTATCCATTCATCCATTGATGGACACTTGCCTTGCTCCCCTTTCTGGCCATTGTGAGTGGTGCTGCTTCGAGCATGGATGGAGAGACAATGATTTTGAATTAGTATGGTTACTACCTGTGTATTTAGAGATGGTCATATCGTCTTTTTTTAGTAGGCTATTTTATTTGTTTATTTTTCTTTTGGCAGGGGCCCAAACCCACAGCATGTAGGATCTTAGTTCCCCAACCAGGGATCAGACCCGTACCCTCTGCACTGGAAGCTCAGAGTCTTAACCACTGGACTGCTAGGAAAGTTCCACACTCATATCATCTTAAAAATATGTCTGTTAAAATGCTAACTTGGCTATTTAAAATCTCAATAGCAGAAAGTCAGCATAAAGTACAATTTTAAATCTTAAAATTTAAGATTTGATTGTACAAGCTGTTGCCTACCTGTGAATTATTAGGATGTCAGCCTCTGTATGAAGAGGGCTCCAGAAAGGGGATGCTTGGTCTTTTCTGACTAAGGGACTATGCAAGAGCTTCACCAGCTAGTTTTCTTTGTGTGTCCTGGTTTCGGGTTCTAACCTCAGAATCTAGGATGTACCAGAAAGGAAAGCGATTGGTTTTCCTATTGAATTATTTTTGAGACTCAAACTGTCGCTTTTCTTATCTTGCTGCATTTTTCCATGTGACAGTCCCTCAAGCAACCACAATATGAGAAAAAGGAACGATTTTCAAAATAAGAAAGACTATTATTTGCAAAGCTCATGATAGGTTGTGAAAATAAAAAAGGCTGTGTCTGCTAAAACATTTTGAATCCTGACCAGCACAAAGTAAGGAACCAATGTCTCTTTTCAGTTATAAAATCAGGAAACACATTAAGTAGATTATGGTTGATTGCTGTGTCGGGAAAGCTTACTAAGATTTCCAGCACATTCCAACCCTTTTATACAGCTACAAAATTTTATTTATTCCTTCTTCTTCCTTAAGTGCTATGGTGTAATAAAGGCTGGATATTGTAGCCATGGGATGAAATAGTATCTGGGTCATATTTTCAATTTTAATACAAATTCAAATTTGCTTTCAGCCCAGTTTCTTTTATTTTCAGCTCAGTTTCTCTTATGATTGGGACAGATAGGCCTTCCATTCTTTACCTGATGAAGTGTATTATTACTCATTACAGTTTGGTCTACTTATCCTTTCAGGTACATAACCGTGTCATGTTTGAGTGTATAGCCTGTAAGAGGCATGTCCTCTCCTTCTTATGACAACATCCAGACCACATCTGCCATCCTACCTGGAATAAAACAGTGATTCAGGACAGACAGGCCCCTACTCTCAGAGAGTTTACCGTCTTCTGAAGGGCAGAGGGACATTAACAAAAAATAAGCACAGTACCTTTGTACAATTACAAACTGAAATCAGAGCTGTGAAGAAAAGAGAGATGTTTACAAAGGAGGTTATAGACCATAGTAGTTACACAGACCTGGCCAAGCCATACTGGAGACTGAAGCAAAAAGGGGAAAATTAGTAATACTGATCTTGTCTTTACTTCAGCTTTTGATATTTGTTCAAGTGGATGTTTTGCATTGATTTGTTTTTTCAAATACTACTTTAAGATATGATTCATCTTGATTACTGAGTTTTTTGGCACCCCCTGAAATTTTGCATTGAAAGCCATTGCCTCAACTCCCCTCACCCTCATCCCAGCCCTGCTCTGAAGCCAAACTACCTGAGTTCAAGTCCTGGTTTTGCCACTTATTGGCTGTGTGACATCAGGCAAGTTGCTTATACTGTGTCCCTCAGTTTCCTTATCTGTAAAAGGGGAATAATAATAGTACTTCATAAAGTCAATATGAGGATTAAAGTAAGTTAACATTTGTAAAGCAGTAGAGCAGTGCCTGGCATAAAGTGTAGTTAATAAGTGTAGTAGGGAATGCCACGGCAGGACAGTGGTTAGGACTCTGTTTTCACTACCAAGGGCCAGGTTCAGTCCTTGGTCAGGAAATTAAGATTCCACAAGTTGAGTGGCATGGTCAGAAAAATTAAAAGGTAGTAAAGGAAGATGCCTCTAGACTGTTTCAAGTACCGAATGACTGATTATAAGCCGATTCGTGTCTGCATTCACCAGGCTGCCACCAGCAGGCTCCACCCTACCACCGTTTTTTGCTGAACTTACTCCCAGGCTCAGGACAATCTTATAGCTAGTGTGGTTATGTTTTTAAAATGAGAAACTTACTCATTGTGTTTCCTCTTTCCCCTTCTTATTTTCTACTCTGAAACGAGCAGGGAGATGGTGGGGCATCGTGGTCCACCATCAGCCGCAGGCAGCTGCCTGTTTGAGTCCATTTCATGGACATGGCATACTTCCTGGACTTGTTAAGTGTTTCTTTCTCCCACTGAGGCAACGGTAGCCATCTCTGCGTGACTGCAGTGTTGCTTTATGTGCTGTTGACAAGTCCAACTTTAGATTCTTACCCTCACTTACTAACAGATTTCTTGGATAGTCTTTGCAGAGCGCCGCACACAAGTAAACAGGCTACACGCAATAAAAGGGGGAGGGGTGGTGGGGAGGGGAGGATTGGGGGTTGGGGACCGGCAAACGCAAAAAAGTATATATAGGATGGATAAACAACAAGGAAAAACTTCCTAATTTAAAAAGTGGAGAAATGTAGTGTAAATTAATGTTACTTTTTTAAGATCTTAATGCAAAAGTGGCTAAATGCAATTTCAATTTTCTAAAAATTCTGATGTGCACTAATTTGTTCCATAAGTCTGGAGGTAACTCTATGAGATTAGCAGGAATTTAATGATCTGTACGTATTTCTGGTGAACCAGGTTAATATTTTTGCTAAAGTAGATTCTATGTATGAATATAATAAGCACCCTAGGGAAAAAACTGTTATACCATGGAAGAAGCTTTATCTCAGAGTGAATAAATGGGTTCTTTCCTATTTTACCCTCAAGCTTTGTATTAACAATTTCTAGCTAGAGGGCTGCCAGGTTGGAATTAGTATTCCACTTTGATGAGCTCTATTCATAGTCTGAGATTATATGTAAATGTTAGGATCTTTCTGTCTCTTACAAAAAAAAACCAAATAACCTACACTTTAAATGCAATGTTCCAGTTGAAATAATAAAGCATTAGGGCATGAAAATGTTTCCCTTTAAGGATATATGTTTAGTGGTCATACATATTAAAATGGGGTTAAACTTAGAGTATTTGTAATGAAAACCTCAATAATTAAAAAAAGTTTTTTGCTTGAATTGTAGTTGTTTTGTTGTGTTAGTTTCTGGTGTATACAGCAAAGTGATTCTGTTTATATATACATGTGTGTGTATATATATATATATAATTTTTCTTTATGGTTTATTGCAAAATACTGAGGGTAGTTTGCTGTGCTATACACTAGGTCCTTATCGTTTATTTGTTTTATATATAGTAGTATGTATCGGAGAAAGCAACGGCACCCCACTCCAGTACTCTTGCCTGGAAAATCCCATGGACGGAGGAGCCTGGAAGGCTGCAGTCCGTGGGGTTGCTGAGGGTCGGGCATGACTGAGCGACTTCACTTTCACTTTTCACTTTAATGAAAACCCACTCCAGTGTTCTTGCCTGGAGAATCCCAGGGATGGGGGAGCCTGGTGGGCTGCCCTCTATGGGGTCGCACAGAGTCGGACACGACTGAAGTGACTTAGCAGCAGCAGCAGTATGTATATGTTAATACCAGCTTCCTAATTTATCCTTACCTTCCCCACCTTTTCCCTTTTGGTAACCATAAGCTTGTTTTCTATGTCCATAGAAGTATGTCTGTTTCTATGTGGGTCTATTTCTGTTTTTTGTTTAAAAAAAAAAAAAAAGCTCATTTGTATCGTTCTTTTAGATTCCACAAATAAGCAGTAATATGGTATTTGTCTTTCTCTGTCTGGCTTGCACTTCACTTAGTATGATCGTCTCTAGGTCCATCCATTGGAGAAGGCACTGGCACCCCACTCCAGTACTCTCGCCTGGAAAATCCCATGGATGGAGGAGCCTGGTAGGCTGCAGTCCATGGGGTCGCTAAGAGTCGGACACGACTGAGAGCGACTTCCCTTTCCCTTTTCACTTTCATGCATTGGAGAAGGAAATGGCAACCCACTCCAGTGTTCTTGCTTGGAGAGTCCCAGGGACGGAGGAGCCTGGTGGGCTGCCGTCTATGGGGTCGCACAGAGTCAGACATGACTGAAGTGACTTAGCAGCAGGTCCATCCATGTTGATGCAAATGGTGTTAAGTAAATGTTGATTATTATTATGGACTTTCCTGGTGGCTCAGGTGGTAAAGAATCTGCCTGCAAAGCAAGAGACCCAGGTTTGATCCTGACCTTATAGGATGTTCAAAAGTAACAGTTTGAAACCTGAGCATTTGAACATGAGGAATTTCCAGAAGGAAGCTAGGTTCTGCTGTGTAATTTGGAGAATGTAAAAGTGAGTTCAGGTGTGAACCTGTTTCCTTGGAGGTGATGAGGGGAGATTAGGGGAACTCTACCTAGCTGCTAAACTGGGTCAAACTAGGATGGATCTCCACCAAGGTGTGCTATGGAATCATCCATGTCTTCAGAGGGACACTTAGATCCGTCTACAAGTGATGGATCACCATCACCACTGCATCAAGAGCAAGGGCACTGGTGAGGCCTTCTGACAGGGTCAGGGCTCTCCCATTAGTCTGCATCTCAAAGCTCCAGGGTTCCCTGCAGGATCCAAGAGAACTGGGCAAGGGAACAGGATTCTACAGGTGGTGAGGGAAGGGATGATTGTGAGTGTGCCCTGGGTACTGTCACACAGGCTGACTTTCTAAACTCCGCTGAGTCTTCTGGAACCCTGGGCAAGCCTTGGCTGCTGCCTATTCAGCTCTGAACATCTTTCAGGAGGTGAGGCTGAGATGGAACCAGTGGGAGTTGGAGGTTACACAGGTGCTGCTGTGGCCCCTGGGAGCAGCTGATGGAGCTTCTGGGCTGGATACTTCAGTGCCTCTTGGGCAAATGTAAGGTCAACATGCATTCCCTGTCTGGTACTGTTCCTAATATCGTCTGCTGTTGGAAGGAAGAGAAGTATTGAAGTTGCTTCTTTTTCATTATGCCTTGCCTGAAGACAGAAAAAAATGTTTCCTTCCCCTAAAACCCTGTAGAATTAGAAACCTATAGACTGAGTGAGGATTTGGTCCAACGAATCAGACTGGAAACAGACTGATTTCTGATTAAAGAGTTCAACCCATGGAAAGTGAATTATGCATGTTTGTTACAGGAACAGAGAAATGGTCATTGTTTTTAGCCTTAACTCTGGAGATGGTAAGAAGCAGCGAGTTGCCAAGGAGACTGATAGAGCTCCTGTCTAAAATAACCAGTGCCAATTACAGTAAGTCGCCTACATACGAACCTTCAACCTGCAAGCTTTCAAAGATGTGAACATGCCTTCATATGTATAGTCACCTAGGTTAGTTCATGGGCCTGGCCTGTGTTGTCACATGCGTGCGTCCTCTACCAGTGGTTGTGCTTTTGTGAGCTTTACCGTATGCAGTATAGAGTGCAGTATCTTTATTCCAAGCCCAGGGTGTCCGAAGCAAGTGTAAAAGCTGCAGTGACATAGCTGGTACTGCTAAGAAGTGCCAGGAACTGGAGAACCCGAGAAAGGATGAAGAGGGACAAGAGGAAGAAGAAGTAACTGAAGAGCCGAAGAGATCCATGACTCAAGAAGTGGCAAGAGGGGTTTCTTTATTTGAGGTGGCGCTGTTAGTTTTTAAGGCATAGGACTCAAACGTGGAATAGTACACAAAGATTGTAGCAGCCATCAGGATGCAGTCCAGTGCTACCGCGTCATCTATGATGAGAGAACGAGACACCACCCAGACATTCCTGGACTGTCTTGTGGCTGTTGTTGTTCAAGGGTGTGGTGAGAATTGAATCTAGCAAGGAGCCAGAAGCTGCACCATCAGGCATGAGTGAAACTGCGCTAAAGATCCTTCAGTTCCATCATCTCCCTCCTCCAGTCAATCAATTTTCTTGCCTTTTCACTCAGTCCCAGCCCCTTGATGCCAGCTATTATACTGTACTACTGTACTTTTCAAGGTACTATACTGTAAGATTAGAAATGTTTTCTTTATTTTTGTTTGTTTTTCATGAGTTATTTGTGTGCCAAGTATTATAAACCTTTTACAATACAGTACTATATAGCCAATTGTGTTAGTTGGGTACCTAGGGTAACTTTGTTGTACTTGCGAACAAATTGAACTTATGAATGCACTCTCAGAGCAGAGCTCGTTCATATGTAGGGCATTTTACTGTACAGTGAAGCTCTGTATCGTTCAGTAAGAAGCATGAATATGTCTCTGAAACATCAGCTTGTTGCAGCTGGTGGACCATTCAAGTTAGGTAGGATAAACCTGGTTTGGATGAGACCTAATGACCTTAGGTCATTGTGATTTCCTCAAGAGTCTTAGTTGTTTTGATGACCTTTTTAATGAAACCAAACAACAACAACAAAATCAAAACCACAAAATGTCATTTGTAGAGAATTCCAGCATAATTAGAAAGGAAATAATGCAGCATCGAATATCATCCCACATAAATGAGAAGAGAGCTTTACACGGGAAGTAGAAAAGAAAATGCTAGGCTACTTTAGATTTTCACGTATGTAACATTCAATGTGGGCTTCTCAGGTGGCTCAGTGGTAAAGAATCTGCCTGTAGGAGATGCAGGTTATATCCCTGGGTCAGGAAGATTCCCTAGAGAAGGAAATGGCAACCCACTCCAGTACTCTTGCTTGGGAACTTTCATGGACAGAGGAGCCTGGCAGGCTACAGTCCATGGGGCCACAAAGAGTTGGATACGACTTAGTGACTAAACAACAAAAACAAGCATTCACTGTAGTAGTATTAGGGTGTGTTTTACAAACAGCAGGTGACACAATGGGGAAAGATCGCCCAGGGGAAGGCCAGAGTGTATTTCCAGGCCTGTGATGTTCAGGAGCTCTTCAGGCTGCTACGAGGCCTGGCTCAGGTCACTTTCAGTTGCTGCACGTGTGTTCCTGGTGTGTGGCACCTCCCCAGCACAAGGATGCTCACTTCTGATTAAGTCATCCTGTAGTCCTGCAAGCCCAGCTCTGTGGAATGGGTCATTTGCAGAGATGAATGACTTATTTCCTAAGTGGTTTCTGTGTGACAGTTGTGCTCATGGCGGGGGTAAGGGCTTCAGAGAAACACCCCATGATTCGAGGCAATTACCCAGCCCAGTGCAAGGCTGGGAAGTGCCAGCACCTGCCAGATGGTGCTGGCAGGAAGCAGGCACCGCTGGGGCCTGATGGGGATGCTAAGAGTGGGGGCAACGAGCTGCTGTTGGCCCTTCGCCACTTTGCACCTGTTAGCAGAGGGGCTAGACCACTGTGTCATTCACGGGCAGAGGACTGCTTTCTTTGTCACCTTTGAGGTTAATGATATTCTCATCCTCACACCTGGGGAGGAAGGACAGCCATTCTCATTCCCACCAAAATAATAATAATAATAATAAAAGCAAGGAAATGCAGGAAATTCCCTTCTGTGACAATGTTGAATGAACAGAGTAAAATGAAGCAAATGGATAAAAGAATGTGATTCAGTTAGTCCTCCTGGAATCTGAGAGGAAATTTGGGGGTTGCTGCCCCAGGGCATCAAGGTGCTCCCCAAGGGGACCATAGAGAAGAAAGAGGTAGCTGCTCTGAGTGCCTCTGAAGAGGAGATGTTTCGGGGGCCCCATGGGCTGGGTTACGTTCACCTTCCTTCCAGTGTGTGCTCCCACGTCAAGCTGGGAGCCCAGCTTGCAAAACTGAAGATGTCTGAGAAAGGGATCCCCAGCTATGGTTTAGAGAAGGAATTCTCACCAAGGGAGTTTGTAGTTACACTTCCAGTGAGACAAAGGAGAATCAAAAACTAAGCCAAGGGGCCTCATGGTGAAAGAATGTGACCCAGAAAAAAGAAGAAAAGAGAAAACAGTTCTAGGCAATGAAGCAGAAAGATTTTCTCCCATGGGAGTCAGGATGAGCCTTTGTGAGTCACATGCTCCCTAAGGTGATGGACAAGTACCAAATGCAGAGTCTCCAGGAGAAATGACCCAGGGAATGAGTGAAGTTGCACATCTAGAGATGTGTGTTGTGTATAACACTTGTCCTGTAGATCTTCAGGGAATAAATAGTGGAATAAAAAGGATGCCCAACATTTGTCATAAGGACTTGTCCACTTTGAGCTGCCATAGGCAGGTTATGAGCTTGGAACCCACTGGGGTGGATTCAGGTCCTCGGTTTGAATTCTCACTGTGAGGTGACGGATGAGTCATCTGGCCTTTCTGAACCTGTGTCCTCAGTGTAGAAGGAGGATAGTGTGAACATTGAAACAAGGCAGGGCACATCAGTGCCCAGGGCAGAGCTGTTCCTGTTTCCCCCGTTGGCCTTGGGAAGAAGAGACACAGAGGAATCCTAGTGTAGGGGTGGTGGGGACCCCAGGGAGCCAGTTGTCCTCCTGGATCAAGAATCCAGAAAGTGAAAGAAAGTGAAAGTGAAGTCACTCAGTCGTGTCCAACTCTTTGCGACCCTGTGGACTGTAGCCTACCAAGCTCCTCTGTCCATGGGATTCTCCAGGCAAGAGTACTAGAGTGGGTTGCCATTTCCTTCTCCAGGGGATCTTCCCGACCCAGGGATCGAACCTGGGTTTCCTGCATTGGAGGCAGACGCTTTAACCTCTGAGCCACCAGGGAAGCCCAAAAATCCAGAGACTTTGCAATTCAGGTCTAAAACCACCACCCACTAGCCTAGGGTTCTCTAGAAGCTGAGCTAGAGATGAAAACTTGTTTGTTTGGAAATGTCATCTTAGGGAAGCAGAAATGCAGAACAAAAAGTATGAAGCAGAGAAAGTGGAAAAGCCACCCCTAGGATGCATAATTATATTGACTGTTAGATGCCCCCAGACCTGTGAGGGGGTTTATAAGATGCGCCTCAGAACTGTCTGCCGGGAGATGAAAGGAGGCTGCGCTTCCTCACTAGCTGTAGATCCCTATTGACCAAGAGTTCCAAAGTCTCTGGCCCCGCTGGGTTGTGCATCTTGAATGCAGGCAGACTCCTGGGACCATGGAGCCACAGATGCTGAAGGCAGGAAGTGAGGGATCCCTTGTGAGAGACAGGATGAGGCTGCTGTCCAGGTGCCCCTGTGCAGAGCTCTCCAGGCCTGAAGAGAAAGAAGACTCGAACAGCTAGGGCTGAAATCCAAGGAGGCATTGAGAGGGTTTCAGAGCCACGCAGAAGAGGGGTAAACACACCAGCCTTCACAAGAATGTCTTTTTTGTCCTTCTGTCTAGAAAGAAGGGGATGAAATAAATCAACAAACAAGCCAGCCTGCCTACCCTTTGACCTTTCGAGTCTATGATTCCCAAAGATAAAAATTACTGAAAATGCCTTGATTAATAAAATGTGAATGGACACAGCAAGTCAGAACAATGGCATTTATTCTCCTGAAAGCAGCTGCCCTATGTAGACAAAATATGAAGCAAAATAGAGCTATAGTCAGACCCAGCTATAGCTTAGAGAACAGAAGACCCAGCATAGGCCATTGTGATCAACATAGAAAACAGCTCTGAGGAAAAGCTGGTGAGAAACCAGGTTTATTGATCCTTGTGCCATGACCATTACTTGGGTCTTAAGTGGTTTGTATAATGATTTAGGAAATCTTATTCAAGGTGAAATGTGAAAAGGGATGCCAGGATGGTTTTATTAGTCCAGGATTTAGAAGCAAAGAAACAACACAGAGAGTCTTTCAAAGGAGACTTGGCACCAGGCCAAATTATAAAAAGGGTCAGGTTGGTTTTCAGCCCTTCTCTGCCCACCAGTCCCCTGAACACTCCCACACCCACCTTCCCCACATGGCATTCACCCTTTGGGAACCTAATATCCCCACTGGACTCTCAGATGCTCTCAACTGCTGTCAACTGGTCAGTTTGTAATTGATGCTTACCCTGGACCAAGAACCTTGCCAAGAGTCGAGTTTGAGATTCAGTGTTGTAAATCTTCCCCTGCTGTCATCCTCTGCTGCCCAATTCCCACCCTCGATGGCTAGATCATTTGAAAGATTAACTTATACACACCAGGCCAGACGTCTTTCATGCTGCCTTTCAGAGTCTCTCCGCCTCTCCATCTCCCATTCCAGTTCTGCATGAATTTTGGGCAACTTGGCACCGGCTCACCTCTCATCTCCTACCAAAGGCTCCTGTGTTGACTCCACTACAGGACTAACGAGGTGTCCATGCCTAGGAATAGGTTACGTTACAGAAACAAATGTAATCCCACAAAAGAACAAGAGAGAGAGAAGGGAAGCCAGGGACAGAGCCTAAAAGCCAGGGATAGCAGTTGATCTGGGAAGACACACAGGAGAAGAAGCGAGAGGTCAGGAGTCAAGCAAGTCAGGAACTGAATTAAGAAGGATTAGGAGATTTCATATTAAAAAGCAGAGACAGTACTTTGCCAACAAAGGTCTGTCTAGTCAAAGCTATGGTTTTTCCAGTAGCCGTGTATGGATGTGAGAGTTGGACTATAAAGAAAGCTGAGCACCAAAGAACTGATGCTTTTGAACTGTGGTGTTGGAGAAGACTCTTGAGAGTTCTTAGACTGCAAGGAGATCAAGCCAGTCCATCCTAAAGGAAATCAGTACTGAATATTCATTGGAAGGACTGATCCTGAAGCTGAAGCTCCAATACTTTGGCCACCTGATACAAAGAACTGACTTATTGGAAAAGACCCTGATGCTAGGAAAGATTGAAGGCAAGAGGAGAAGGGGACAACAGAGGATGAGATAGTTGGATGGCATCACTGACTCGATGGACATGAGTTTGAGCAAGCTCCCAGAGTTGGTGGTGGACAGGGAATCCTGGCATGCTGCGGTCCATAGGGTCATAAAGTGTTGGACACGACTGAGCGACTGAACTGAACTGACCGAGGAGAGGATTGAGAAATGGAGAAACCAAAACAAGGATATCAGGAGTTCCTTCCTTGTGGGTCTGGGGCCTCCAGAAAGTAAATCTATTTAGCAAACTTACTTAATGAAGTGGTACTTCAGAAAGGTCACACCTCATAGAGAAAAACAATCGACAATCAAAACATAAAGCCATGATCTGAAAGAAAGTCTAACTACAACCTATCTTCTTTACACTTTATCATTTTTACCTAGTCATTTGGTTTCCCCCCCTTTTTGTATATATATATTTTTTCTTTTTGTTTATATATTTTATATATAGTAGTTTTTATCTGCTAATACCTGATTCCTAATTTGTCCCTCCACCACTCCCTCCGCCCTTTGGTGACCATAATTTTGTTTTCTGTGTCTGTGAGTCTTATTTCTGTTTTGTTAATAAATTCATTTATACTTTTTTTTAGATTCCATCTATATAAGTGATATCACATCTATATATCTTCCCCTGTGTAGCTTACTTCATTTAGCATGAGAAGTAGTAGTCCACTGTATATATGTGCAGCATCTTCTTTATCCAGTCCTCTGCTGATAGACATTTGGGTTGTTTCCACGTCTTGGTTATTGTAAATGGTGCTGTTGCGAATATTGGGGTGCAAATATCTTTTCAAATTAGAGTTTTCTCCAGATACATGCCCAGGAGTTACCACTCACTTGTGTGTGCCCCTTGAGGAGTTTGGGCTTTATTCATTTGAGACAAGATTGTTCTGAATTGATGTTTAAACACAAGGAGAAAAGGTATTGAAAGGACTGGGCAGAAAAATAAAGAGTGGTCCATGGGACCTAGATTGGAAAGAAAGGAAACATAGATAAAAGAATTAGAGAGTGGGAAAAACAGGAGGCCAAAAACAAGGCTGCTGCTGCTAAGTCGCTTCAGTCATGTCCGACTTTGTGCGACCCCATAGATGGCAGCCTACCAGGCTCCCCCGTCCCTGGGCTTCTCCAGGCAAGAATACTGGAGTGGGTTGCCATTTCCTTCTCCAATGCATGAAAGTGAAAGTGAAGTTGCTCAGTCGTGTCCAACTCCAACTCCTAGCGACCCCATAGACTGTAGCCTACCCCAGGCCCCTCCATCCATGGGATTTTCCAGGCAAGAGTACTGGAGTAGGTTTCCATTGCCTTCTCCGAAAACAAGGCTAATGTGAACAATAAAGAGAAAGAATTGCAAGAGAGGACATTTTGGTCAGAGGGGATTGGTGCCATTTTGGTTGGCTTTCAGCCAAAGAACAACCAGGAATATTTTCAGCCCTGGGTGGAATTTTAGCCCAGGGTGTAAACTGGTGGAGAAAGCCTCTGACAGAGTTTCCATCCAGCACCCACACTACCTCCATCTCTTAACAGGCAGAGGCCTAGGCTCCTCCTCTGTATGAGAACACAGATTTCTCAGAAGCTGAGTCAGAAACGTTTTATTTTCTTACATCATAGGGAGATATGGTATGCTTATGAGGGTTATTGATTTGTAATTTCATTTCTGGTAATATCTTTCCCTGACAGATATTAGAATAATGCTCTCTGAAATTCAGCTGGGAAGTATTTTTTCCTCTTCTATTTTCTGGAAAAAAGAGTGTATAGTATAGGTGCTATATTTTGACTATATAAATAAAGGGTGAAGATTGTTGCATTAAAGTATTCATTTATAGTTTTCTTTAAAAACAAAAGTTTTATTTTCTTAATCTCTATTCTGGGTGCCTTATTTCTGCTTTGCTGTTGTTTAGTCATTAAGTTGTGCCCAAATCTTTTGGGGCTGCACAGACCATAGCTCACCAGGCTCCTCTGTCCATGGTATTCTTCAGGGAAGAATATTTGAGGGGGTTGCCATTTCCTCCTCCAGGGGATTTTCCTGACTGATGGATTGAATCCACATCTCCTGCACTGGCAGGCAGATTCTTTACCACTGAGCCATCCAGGAAGCCCTATTTTTGCTTCAAGAAAGAGAAATAAATAGCATTGATGTTTAAAAAGCTCTCATGAACCTCAACAAGCTAAGTGACCTCGGGACAAGGAAACATTGTGGCATGTACAAAGGAGGACATGTCTCAGCTCTCATCTGAGACTCTGGACCAAACAGATCCTTTCTGTCTGACTTAGGTTTTAAGATCTCATGTACTGTAAGTGACATGAAAGTTAATGTAAAACCAAAAGTAAATTTGATCTGAAATCAAAGTTATGTAGCAGTGAATCTTCAGTTCAGTTCAGTTCAGTTCAGTCGCTCAGTCGTGTCCGACTCTCTGCGACCCCATCAATCGCAGCACACCAGGCCTCCCTGTCCATCACCAACTCCTGGAGTTCACTCAAACTCACATCCATCGAGTCCCTGATGCCATCCAACCATCTCATCCTCTGTCGTCCCCTTCTCCTCCTGCCCCCAATCCCTCCCAGCATCAGAGTCTTTTCCAATGACTCAACTCTTCGCATGAGGTGGCCAAAGTACTGGAGTTTCAGCTTTAGTATCATTCCTTCCAAAGAACACCGAGGACTGATCTCCTTTAGAATGGACTGGTTGGATCTCCTTGCAGTCCAAGGGACTCTCAAAGAGTCTTCTCCAACACCACAGTTCAAAAGCATCAATTCTTCGGCGCTCAGCCTTCTTCACAGTCCAACTCTCACATCCATACATGACTACTGGAAAAGCCATAGCCTTGACTAGATGGACCTTTGTTAGCAAAGTAATGTCTCTGCTTTTGAATATGCTATCTAGGTTGGTCATAACTTTTCTTCCAAGGAGTAAGTGTCTTTTAATTTCATGGCTGTAATCACCATCTGCAGTTATTTTGGAGCCCAAAAAAATAAAGTCTGACACTGTTTTCCACAGTGAATCTTAATATATCATAAAAAAATTATTTTGGTAAGTACTGAAAATTTTCCTGAACTCATGTTAAGGAAAATGATTTGCAGATGGTGATAAAAATATTTTTTGTGAAAATGGCAAGTATATTTTATTTTCATTCGCATCATCTATTTTAGTTAAAATAGGCTCTTATCTCCACATTTCCCCTCTTAAAATTATTCCTTCGGTAACTCCATTAGACTTTCATAGACAGACATGTGGTTTTCCGTTCTTTCAGTATTGCTTTTTATTCAGAAATAAGTATATTCCACATGTAAGTGAGGTCATATAACCTTTGTCTCTGTCTGACTTAACTTCACTCAGTGTGATAGTGTCTAGGTCCATCCGTATTGCTGCAGATGGCATCATTTCATTCTTTTTATGGCTGAATAATACTTGATTGTATAGAGATACCGTATCTTCTTTATCCATTCTTCTGTCAGCGGACACTTCAGTTGTTCCATGTCTTGGCTATTGTGATTTGCGCTGCTGTGAACATTGGGGTGCATGTATCTTTTCAAATTTGAGTTTTCTCTGGATACATGCCCAGGATTGGGATTGCTGGATCCTATGGTAACTCTATTTTCAGTTTGTTGAAGAACCTCTGTACTGTTTTCCATAGTAGCTCTGCCAGTTTATATTCCTACCAGCGGTGTAGGAGAATTTTCTTTTCTCCTTCTCCTCTTACCCTCTTCATTATTCATTATTTGTAGACTTTTTGATGATGACCAGTGTGACAAAAACAACAAGGATTTACTGTATAGCACAGGGAACTATATTCAGCATCTTGTAATAACCTATAATGGAAAGGAATCTGAAAAAGAATGTGTATGTGTGTATGTATATATGTCTGAATCACTGATGTATTCCTGAAGCTAATACAAAATTGTAAATCAACTATAATACAATTAAAATAATAGGATTATATACTTTCTGGTAGTTGTCAAAATAAAACTCTAAGGTGATAATTTAAAAAAATGTAGATATATTTAACTCTTACTGGGGCAAGAATGAGTATAATGTGAGAGCAGCTAGCAGGGAAAACAAAGCTGTGAGTGTACCCTCTGAAGTGTGTCTAAATTTGCAAAACACAGGATAGTCAAGTTTACTTTTCTTTTCTATGACTTTATTGCAGTGTAGTTTACATGCCACAGAAGTTACCCATTCTAAGTGTGGTTTGATGAGTTTTAGTAACTGTATACCATTATGCAAGCTTCATCCAAATCTAGTTTTAGATTATCCATCATCCCCTAAAAATCCCTTCCTGCCTCCAGCCCCAGGCAGTCATTAATCTAGTTCTGATTTTATAGTTTTATCACATAAATGAACTCACATATAATCTTTTGCATCTGGTTTCTTTCACTTAGTGTAGTCTTGAGGTTTTGTTACTCATATCAGTGGCTTATCCTTTGTTACTTCCAGGTAGTTTTCCATTAATGAATATACCGTATTTTGTTTATCTTCTCACAATTGATGGGGCATTTGGATTGTTTCTGAGTTTTGATTATTATAAAAAATGCTGGTATGTCCCTTTGCATTCAAGTTTTTTGTGGATTTATGTGATAACAGATAATGAAAATTATTATTAAGTAATGAAAGTTTTTAAGCAACAGTTAGAACTAGACGTGGACCAACAGACTGGTTCCAAATCGGGAAAGGAGTATGTCAAAGTTGTATATTGTCACCCTGCTTATTTAACTTATATGCAGAGTACATCATGTGAAATGCCGGGCTGGATGAAGCAACAAGCTGTAATCAAGGTTGCCAGAAGAAATATTGATAACCTCAGATATGCAGATGACACCACCCTTATGGTAGAAAGTGAAGAAGAACTAAAGAGCCTCTTGATGAAAGTGAAAGAGGAGAGTGAAAAAGTTGGCTTAAAACTCAACATTCAGAAAACTAAGATCATGGCCTCCAGTCCCATCACTTCATGGCAAATAGATGGGGAAACAGTGAAAACAATGAGAAACTTTATTTTCTTGGGCTCCAAAATCACTGCAGATGGTGACTACAGCCATGAAATTAAAAGACACTTGCTCCTTTTAAAGAAAAGCTATGACCAACCTAGATAGCATATTAAAAAGCAGAGACATTTCTTTGCCAACAAAGGTCTGTCTAGTCAAAGCTATGGCTTTTCCAGTAGTCATACATGGATGTGAGAGTTGGACTATAAAGAAAGCTGAGTGCCAAAGAATTGATGCTTTTGAACTATGGTGTTGGAGAAGACTTTTGAGAGTTCCTTGGATAGCGAGGAGATCCAACCAGTCAATCCTAAAGGAAATCAGTCCTGAATATTCATTGGAAGGACTGATGCTGAAGCTGAAACCCCAGTACTTTGGCTACCTAATGGGATGAACTGACTCACTAGAAAAGACCCTGATGCTGGGAAAGACTGAAGGCGGGAGGAGAAGGGGACAACAGAAGATGAAATGGTTAGATGGCATCACCGACTTGATGGACATGAGTTTGAGTAAACTCCAGAAGTTGGTGATGGACAGGGAAGCCTGGCGTGCTGCAGTCCATGGGGTCGCAAAGAGTCAGACACAGCTAAACTGATTCTTAAGTAAATACCTAAGAGTAGAATTGCTGAGTTTATAATAAATGTATTTTAACTTTTAAGAGCTTGCCAGATTACGGTAAAGCCCGAGGCTGTGAACCACATGACGAAGCCATGTGGGCACCCTTACCCTCCGCCTGGGTGCCCCTTCCCAATTTAGTCTCTTGCTTTGTCTGCAAAAAAAAAAAAGAGAGAGAGAGATTGGCAAATTATCTTCCAAAGTGGCTACTTTTTTACAGTCTCACAGCAATGAAGGAGAATTCCAGTTTCTCCCCACGCTCAACAACACTTGATATGATCAGTCTTTTTGAAAATAGCTATTCAAATGGGTGTGGCGGTATCTTATTTTGGTTTTAAGTTGTATTTCCCTAATGATAAATTATATGAGCATCTTTTCATGTGCTTGTTGGCCATTTGTATATTTTCTTTGGAAAAGTATCTATCCAAACCTTTGTCCAATTTTTTTTCTTTTTTTTTTTAATGTTTGTCTTACTTTTGAGTTGAAGAGCTTTCTTTTTTATGTTGTGGATACAAGTTCTCTACTAACTTTATGATCTATAAATATTTTTCTCATAATCCATGGCTTAGTTTTGTATTTCCTTATTGATGTGTTTTGGAGCACAAATGTTTTTAATTTTGATAATGTTCAAGTTATCATTTGTTTCCTTTTATGGTTATGCTTTTAGTGTCAGATCTAAAAAATCGAATCCAAGGTCACAAAGCTGTTCTGTTACTTGATTAAAATTATTGAATTTCATTACTTTTAAAATGATCGAGAATGATCTGGATGCCACAACAATGCCTTAGCCATCTGTTTTTTAGTTTCATGCTTTAGTGGTTGTGCTAATGATAGGAATCCAGAGGCCAGGTATACTGTTGTATTTTAAGTAATTATAACTTGGCCCCAGAAGCCTTATATTTTCCATTCTGCTGAGCACTGTTCTCAAAAAGTTCCTTCCTGCCTGTTTGCCATCCATTTCCTTTGACCACCCCAGCCCCAGGCAGCCATTGATCTGGACATAATTGAGTCTCAGATTATTGAGTTAAATTTAATTGAATGGTTCAAAATTTCCTGCACATTTTATTCTTTGCGTGAGAAGATGGCACTCTTTTTTATGAAATCTGTTTGCGGGAATTTATTTCCTTTGCAGTGTTGTGTTAGTTTCTGGTGTACAGCAGAGTGATTCAGTTATAAATCATTGTGTCACCAGTGTCGTTTATTCTTAATTTTGTAGCCGTGCAAATTAAAATTAGCATCTCATTAAAATATTAAAATAAAGCATCTCATGTAGAGATTACTACATTTGCTTCCTTCTCTTGAGAAAAATATACTCATCAACCTCGGTTTTGTACTCCAGCAAAGGCCTAGAACACTCTATTTTTTAAAAAAATTCTTGAATGCGACAAAAACCTAAGCTTTGAAAGCCTTCCCAAGATAGGCTAATTGGATGTACATAAGGTGCTGACCCTGGCCCAGTGAGTTTTGGCAAAGGGGTACCCCCAGTGCTTATCAACTGAAACCTGAGCCCACTGACGTGGCAGGCAGAGAGGACCTTTAACAGTTTCTTCTGCCCGTGACTGGGCACCCCAACACTCACACCCAGAACCCAGTGAAAGCCGTATCCAGTTGTTCTTTTCCACTCTGGAATGTCTCTGGGGTCCCTCGGTCTCCAACCTTATTCTTGGTGGACTCCCTTGGTCTCCTATCTGCTCTCTCTTACCTGATTTGCCCAGGTTTTTCATCCTAGACTCTGACAGCTGCTCTGCCAGCCTTTTGAATTGTTCTCCAAAAGATGTTCTCTCTTGTAATGCTCAAGCTGATGTATATCACAGAATGAGACAAAAACCTAAGCTTTGAAAGCCTAGGATGCAGAGATCCAGAAACCACTGTCCAGCATCAGCCGAGAGCCCCAAGCCTTCTCCTCTCTGAGAAAGTGCTGGACACTGACGTGCCATAGCTGCTTCCATCCTTCTGCCGTTTGTGTGAGAGTACTCATTTCTCCATTCCCACCTGGCCTACTTTTATCAGATCCAGTAACCAGCAGCCTTGTGGAATCTGATGCTTTGCTCTCTTTTTCCATTGTTTGATCTTATTTGTTTTTCCCTTCTGCTGTAGCATCTCAGTGGTTTTACTGTGTTGCTGTATGCTCAGGCATTTCAGTTGTGTCTGATTCTTGGTGACCCTATGAACTGTAGCCTGCCAGTCAACTCTGTCCATGGGATTCTCCAGGCAAGAATCCTGGAGTGGGTTGCCATGCCCTCCTCCAGGAGATTCTTCTGATCCAGGGATCAAACCCACATCTTCTGCATTGCAGGCATGTTCTTCACCCACTGAGCCACTAGGGAAACCCAGTTTTGTGGGCTTTTTGTTAGATTCTGCTTTATATCGTAGCAGGTGTGGCTCTCAGAATTCAGAGTAGGGCTAGAAGAGACCTTAGAGGTATTCAAAGCATGAGCCTTTATAGAGGGACTTCTATGTAAATGTTTTCCTTGAAATAGTTATGATTCCTTTCATGTGCTTAAGAAATTATTTTTCATAGGTATTTTTTTTCCGCCCAACTTCTTTGTGAATTACCACAATTTCCAAATTTTAAAAAGTGATAATAATCATAGTGTAACTTGGAAACTTCTGACATCTGGATCATTTCTTCTTTCATTTTTTTGCCTTCATCCTCCTATTTCACTTTTCCACTTACTTCCCAACTCTCTCTCCAGAAAGATGACAAATATTTATTTCTAGGAACTCGGTTTACTCATAAAATTTTTTTTTCATGATTTACTCTCCTGAAGAGATGCAAAGTGGAGTCACTCAGTCATGTCCGACTCTTTGCGACCCTGTGGACTGAAGCCTACCAGGCTCCTCCATCCATTGGATTTTCCAGGCAAGAGTACTGGAGTGGGGTGCCATTTCCTTCTCCAGGGGATCTTCCTGACCCAGGGATCAAACCTGGGTCCCCTGCATTATAGGCAGACGCTTTTACCGTCTGAGCCACCAGGGAAGTCCGAAGAGATGCAAAGAGGCTGTAATTCTAGGTTTAATGTTCCTATTAACCAACTTTGATGCAAACCAGACACTTTTCTCTCCTGATTCTTCCAGGGAGCTGGAAACTTGAACCAAGAATGCTTTCCTCTTAATGATGCTTCTAACTTGCTCTTTGAGTTGGTATTTCTTCCATACCATAGCAGTGAAATTCCATATTCCTTCTGTGGAGTCCATTTAAGTAGTGATAGTAATAGGACATGATCTTTTAATAGAAAAGGTGGTTTCTGAGAAGGCATACACAATAAATTATTCTAGAGCTTTGACTCTTGGCTTGATTGAATCTCACATTGCAGAGAACAATGCTTCTAACATTCATATTTCCGTGTGCTTTGCTTCTATGGATTCCTGAGAAGCCCATAATTTAACTTCCTAGAGACTGAATTCTATTGTAAATGCTCAGAAGGAAGATACTCTTTGAAGTAAATCTGACAAATTCTCTTGGAAGCCGATAATCATTTGCTGATCATTTTTATAAATGCAGATTTTTCACATAGGCTGTTTAAAGAAAATTAAATGCATCAGGAATTAAATATGAATTACTCCCCTGTTTTGTGGGTAAATTCTTTGTAGTAGAAAATGTACATTAGCAAGTGACTGAAATGTGTTCTTTGTATGAAGTAGCCTCTAGCTGGAATGAAGGATTTCCAGCTACTTAGTGTATGATAATACGCCTTCCCCAGCACTGATAACAAGCGGAAAACACAATTCTTCATGTCATGTCAGATTCCCCTTCTCATTTTCACGGTCCCATTGTGATTACGCAGAGCCTAGATACCTTGGCAAAATGCACTTGGAAATGTTACTGTGAAGATTATAGTCATCTGTGACGAGGCAGGAGGGACGGCCTTGGATGTGGTTACTCTGGGTGTTCTGCCTGCTCAGCCCCATGCCCAGGCCCATGTTTGGGAAAACCCGACATATAGGAAAGAGTGATTCAGAAATGCAGCTGGACGGAAGGCAGAGGAGGTGGCTGCAGCCAGCAAGCACCCACACAGCCCTTGGTCACCACCAAGATCCTGACCCCTGGCTGATCACTGAGCAGTATTACAGTGTGCCACGGCACTTCTGAAACTCTGTCCAGAAAGGGACCTTCAGAATTTACTGTGAACTGACCATGCTGTCTGTGGTGATGGCAGCAGTGCCCTGTAGATATTCGTAGGCTCTAGACGTTTCCCAGAATCCCCTGTGGTTAGTGTCATTGACTCCTTCTGGTCCATGGGTTGGGAACAAAAAATGTCAGCATCACCTCTGGGTAGGGGCAGTTCAGAGCAAGGAGAGCATGGGGATTCTGAAAGTCACATATGGAGACGGCAGCCTCAGGGAATGGTGGAGCCTCTGTCAGCCTAGAGCCTCTGTGCCACAGGCAGGACTCAAGTATAAAGGGTACTGTGCTAAGCACTGAGACCTCTGAGTTTATTTCTCACAGTGGTTTAGGTAATTCTCTCTCCAGCTCTTTCTTCTCCCCAGACCCTGACTCCCAGCTATTAGGAGAAGAATGCACTGAGATTTTGACCCCTGCTTTGCATCTCCACCCTCCGTGGCTCATACCATTTAGCAACAAAAGCAGTTTGTAAATCCTTCCTTCTTATCTTTGAAACATGACATAAGTTTTTTAAAAGTGGCAAGTCTGCCAGGCCTTCCAAAATGATATTATCTACTATTAAATGGCTGCCATGTTGCCATATGTTGTTTACTTGACAAATAGATAAGAATACTAATATCCTGCATGGCCTTTTCTGCTGAAAGTTTTAATAAACTGTTTCTGATCCTTACGTCTTTTCAGTGATATTTATAGAAATCTCTGTGTACAAGAAGATAAATAGAGCCAGAACTTGTTTCAGTGACTCGACAAATGTTTCAGAATATATTACTATCAAGGCCTATATTTCAGATTTAATTTTTCAGCTCTCAGACTTCACCCTTAGAGCTATTCCCTACTTTCCATGTTTAAAAATTGGAACTTTGTTTCTGTTTTATAATCTGAAGGAAATCACCTAGGAAGTGGACCTTGCTTTGAAGGAATAGACCTGTCTCTAAGGCCTGCCTTTTTCTTTTCTTCTCCCTTTTCTTTGATTCCCTGTTTAGTAGGAGGATAAGTAGATCCAAGTAGAAGCCAAGCTAGAACACTAGCAGATCTTGGTCTGATTCATGAAGGTCGGAAGGCAAGAGAGGCAGACCTTCATGGAGCTCCCTCTCATCCTATTCTCTAGCTTAATTTTTGCTTTTCTGCATTAGAAATAGATTGATAGAATACCTAAAACAACTAAATCAGGCCTTGCTTTTGTTCAGTTGCTCAGTCGGGTCCAACTCTTTGTGACCCCATGAACTGCAGCACACCAGACTCCTCTGTCTTTCACCCTCAGTTTGCCCAATTTCATGTCCATTGAGTCAGTGATACTATCCAACCACTTCATCCTCTGTCACTTCCTTCTCCTCTTGCCCTCAATTATTTTAGGGTGAAAAGTTTTCTTTGGTGTCAGTGGCAATTATTTTCTATTTAATGAGTACAAGTTTTGTATGAGAACTATAACAAGTCTGTACTCTTTGGCTGTACATACAAGGAAGTATATAGAGGAAAAAATAAAATGATGGATTATTTTAGAGTCATACCAGACTATTCATTTAGGATTCCTATAGCCCCAGCCATGATATTGTAAGGAGATATGTGCATTAGAATCATCAACCCTCTTAAATGGGTATTTTAGCATCTTTCTGGTTGCAAGAAACAGTCAGTCTGAGTTTTATTATTTTGGGTATCTGTGGCTATGTAACAAACCACCCCTGAATTTTGTGACTTGAAACAGTTGATTTTTTTTTGTAATTCTGAGGCTCTGTTAACCTTCAGGTGATTGACATCTGATTGTTCTGTCTCAGATGGTTCTTCTGTGGCATGTGGTTTACTCAGCTGCTTTCAGCTGGGAGCTCAGTGGGGCCCAGAAAGTCCAAGATGATCTTTCATCTACGTAAAGTCTCTTTCCACTCTCTCCTCTCATCATCCATAGTCGAGCTAAGCTTCCCAGAAGGAGCATTACAAGAGGAAAGCCCCAGTGTGCAAGTGCTAATCATACCTCTCAATTTGCATAATCCTGGCTAAAATCCCATTGGCCAAAACACTTCCTGTGACCAAGCTCGGAGTCGTTGTGGGAGGGGGCTGCACAGAGGGATGGATGCTGGAGGGGTGCTTCCTGGGGGCCGGTGATGTAACAGTCTACCTACCACACCAATGAAGGCTTATTTTAGAATTCACAGGATGGAAGAAAGATGGGAAGATCTTTCAGGCACAACCACTGTGTGAGGCAAACCTCACAGAGAACTGGAACGTTGTTGGGGATGCCGAGAGTTTTAGAGACCCGGTGACCGTAGTACAAATGCAGCAGGTCCTTGTCGTCACCTGAGGAGTTCACCAATGCTACGGGCACCCAGCCGACCATTTCCACGGACTGTTACTGCCTACTGGCTTCATTCTGCTCGGGACACCTCATAGCCCCTGCTGACGCACGGTTTCTCATGCTGCCCTGCCTCTGTGTCATCTTTGACCTTTGTTCCGGCTCCAAACTGTGACTTATTCTCTCTTTCTGCCTCGTATTCACTCTCCTCATGGAAAAGGAATTTGTTGCCAATTGGTTGGTCACTCTCTAGCCCTCTAAAATCGCCAGGTCATCTCACAGGCACTACGTGGCCTTTGGTCAGACACCCACGCCTGATTCTTCTGGCCTCAGTCAGGGTGGTGGGGTCAGTGCATTGAGACAGACTGTGAGTAGGGCAAGCATTCAGAGGGAAGAGTTTGCTCTCTGATCTGTTTAGTTGACTGTGATTGGATTTGGAGGTAGGGTGAGGAAGCCTTCCTTTGAGAAGGTGGCCCTAGTGGTAAAGAACCCACTTGCCAGTGCAGGAGATGTAAGAGATGTGGGTTCGATCCCTCGGTTGGGAAGATCCCCTGGAGGAGGGCATGGCAACCCACTCCAGTATTCTTGCCTGGAGAATCCCCACGGACAGAGGAGCCTGGCTAGCTACAGTCTATGGGGTCGCAAAGAGGTGGACATGACTAAAGCAACTTAGCACACACATGTGTACCGTTCCTCTCACTCTACCCCTCCTTCCTTTCCCATCAGCTCTCTCACCCCTGAAGCTAACCCTGACAGCTGTCACCAGATAATCGGTGGACACATGTGGGACAGGCGCCACCACTGGTCAGGGTTACCATCACTCTCACCCTTACGGACTTTTGTGCCTTGTGTATGTTTGATTTTTCAGACTGAAGTGGTAGTTGATTTACAATGTTGTGTTAATTTCTTCTGTACATCAAAGTTATTCTGTCATACATATATATACGTGGACTTTTCAGCAAGCGCGCTTCATCCTTCATCTTAGCTCTCTCAATTAGATCATTCTCTACTATTTCCTTTCTTGTAATTTCTGTGCTAAATTAAGGAGGATTGAAAAAGTCTATATTTTATGTGATGTAAATAACTAGATTTTATTAAAAGTCTTGCCTATTTTTTTATTAAAAGACTTGCCTATTTTTGATCTAACTTCAATGGCAAAAAGGATTTAAAGCTGTTTTCTGTATCTAAGAGGCCCTGGAAATATTGTTTTATAAATTTTTGGACCTCTTTATACATAAAATAGCTCTAGAAGAATTCACAAAACTTGGTAATAATAACCTTCCCCGGGGAGAAACTGGGATTGTGTTGCTTACTTTGCATTATATGATCTTTTGTACGTTCTGAATGTTGTACCATCTGCTTATATGTTGCATACTTTTTTTGAGCCATTTAGCATCTTTTTATTTTTATTTTTTAAAAAAATTTTATGGCCCCTTTTTGTTATAAATTGAAGTATAGTTGAGTTACTGTGTTTCAGGTGTACACATTGTGATTCAGATAGATATAGGTATTACTATACTTTTTTTGATTTTTTTCCACTATAGATGATAAGATATTGAATATAGTTAGTTTCCTGTGCTACACAGTGGGCTTCCCAGGTGACACAGTAAAGAATCCGCCTGCCGATGCAGGAAACATAAGAGACGCAGGTTCAGTCCCTGGGTTGGGAAGATCCCCTGGAGGAGGGCATGGCAGCGCACTCCAGTATTCTTGCCTGGAGAATCCCATGGACAGAGGAGCCTGGCAGGCTGCAGTCTATGGTGTCGTGAAGAGTTGGACATGACTGAGCAGAGCACAGTACACACATACGTATCACATCTTCTTTATCCATTCATATGTCAGTTGACATTTAGGTTGCTTCCGTGTCTTGACTGTTTTGAATAATGCTGCTATGAACATTGAGGTGTATCTGTTTCTTCGAGTTGGAATTTTTGTCTTTTCTGGATATTTACCCAGAAATAGGATTGCTGGCTCATATGACAACTCTGTTTTTAGTCTTTTAAAGAACCTTCATACTGTTCTCCTTCGTTACATTACCTGCTTTTAAAATTAACTTTCTAAAAGTCTGTCTTGTCTCCATTGTACTAACTTGCGGTTCCTTCAAAAGGTCAGGGCGAGCGTGTGATACACTTCTAGTGGTCACTGTTCACATGCAGTCTATTGTGAAGAGGCCCCTGGAGATGTGCTCTAGGAAAATCTTCTGTAGACATTCAGAAACCATTAACACTTGTTTTTTTTTTAACATCAGTGACTAAATTTGGTAATTCTGTTTGCTTATTGTCTGAATGCAAAATAAGAGGATATGAGAGGAAGGGAAATGCTAGAGGCTTCTCAGGGAATGACAAGCTGAAAGCTCCAGAACTTTTCAGAACTGGAGCTTTGGGTCTGTCACTTTATATATCATGTGAGTCCTTAAGCAAATGCCTTTACCATCCTGCATCTCAGATTCCTCATCAGTAAACTGGGAAATGAAACAGAGTTTCTTGTTTGGGGTTATTGGCAAGATGAGATAAATTAACACATGGAACAAACTCAGTGTGATTCCTGACACAGAGAAGGTCCCAAAGAATAATGGCCCTGTGATTTTTTTTCTCTCATCTGTTAAATGGGTAAAATACCTGCTTTCCTATTTTCTATGGTTTTATGAATACCTAGTGAAATAATCAGTTATAGTGCTCTGAGGAATGGAGATTTGAGCTATTATCAAGATGTACTCTATCATCTATTATTTGGTTAAAAAACATCTGTTACTTGCCCTCCATTCCTTCAGTACTATTTCAGGTTCTAGGTATCAGATTCCTTGTAGAATCTCTATTAAGGGACATCCTTTGGGGCTCGGAAGGAATTATAAACATGTTCCTTTGCTTCACAAGATTTGCCTTGTTATTTGAAGAGATCATTACAGTCTCTAAAGTCACATAATCTAAAACTCCTTTTTTCTAAGGCACATTCATGGTAGTGGAGTTATGTAGGTTTGTATGACTTTGTTGATGTGTTATCTATACAAACTCTTTGTCAGTTTCTCGCTAATCTTCCTTCTATAGTCTCAGACTCAAAACTTATGACTGACAAGCACAGGCATGGGCTAGGATTGGGCATTAATATGCTTATTCCTTTTGGTAAGTGTTTAACAAAATATAAAAAAGTAGCCATCCCAATACTACTCAGCTGTAAAAAAAAAATGCCATTTGCAGCAACATAGATGGACCTAGAGATTATCATGCTAGGTGAAGTAATCCAAAGACACACAATGTGACATCACTATCACTGATATGTGGAATCTAGAATATCACAAAATGAACTTATGCTTAAAACGGAAATAGGCTCACAGACATAGAGAACAGACTTGTGGTTACCAAAGGGGGAAGGGGATGGAGGAGGGATAAATTAGAAGTTTGGAATTAGCAGACACAAGCTACTATATATAAAACAGAAAAACAACAGGGTCCTACTATATGGCATAGGAACTATGTCCAGCATCCTGTAATAAACCATAATGGAAAATAATATGAAAAAGAATATATATATACACACAGATACATATATCATTACTTTGCTGTATATCAGAAACTGATACAACATCGTTAATGAACTGTACTTCAATTAAGAAACAGTAACTATCCTTAGTTGGCTGCTAAAAAATACCTTTCACATTCAAAATGATGCCACTTCCAGTTAGCTATCCACTCAGAGAGGCCAGCTGCTGATGGCTCACCAGGGCAATAATTAGTGTGCCAAAGGGCGTGCAGTCACATAAGCATCTTTGTTTATTGGCTTAGAGAGTAGATCGTGTTACATTGTGCAGTCAGCACTGAACCACCCATGTTGGGATGCTAAAAAGTACAAATAGGCTAGAATGAAATGGTAAGTAATGCATGGCCTCCTGGTTCTGGTAGAGAACTACTATTTTTTTTTCATTCAAATTAATTTCATTTCTCATTTGAGAAAAGCAAAGATTTTCTTTTCTTTCTAACGACAAGACTTCTTAGGTAAGCAACAGGAGTATGAAACCTTTGTTAAAATGTGTGCTTGTATGATTTAATATGAATTTTATACAAAAGAAATAAGGGAACTTTAGGTTGTATTTCTTTCCTAATGGTGAAAAGTTTACTAAAGAAGGGAGATTTTTTTTTTCTCTTCTGTTTCAGAGATTCTAAAGGTAATATGTGAAAAGTCTCTTTGAATGGAGTTAAATGAAGTGAAATAGTAAAAGGCTTTCCTGTTTATGATTACTCTGGGTTGTTTTAACAATACATGTAGTTTTAAATATTGGAGTGATTTGTATTCTGAAGATGAACCTATCATCTTTCTCATTCAAGTATGCTTTAAAATGTCTGTGGCAAGTATTTTTTTTTAATTACAAACTATGTTGTGCTAGCATGCCCTATAACTCGACTAAACAAAATGCTATTTCAGATGGGGGTTTCATTCATCTAAATGTAATTGCATAAACCATTTAGTTTTGGTTCATGATTCTCACCTAAAAGAGAATGACCATTTTTCCAAGGTAAAGCAAGGCAGGTGGGCTCCTGGCAGGGCAGGTCTCTGACGTCAGTCCTCAAAGTGCGGAAGCAGTGGTTTTCCTTTGTGAGACATGCAAAGTCCATCCCTCTTACAGAGAGAAAGTTCAGTTTTCTGTAGTTGTATTTTATTTTCACTGTGACTTTCAGGGACCTAGTGCTGTCCTTAGAGATTGGGTTATTCACCTGTGATGGCGTTCGTAGGAGAAGTCAGTGATTTTCCATGGGCAGGATTCAGAGGATGGGCTGGGCCATTGCTTTGTCCTCCCCAAACAGAACCTATACTGGAGATGATTTTGTGGCTATTGGTTTAAATGAGCTTACAGCTTCTGATGAGAGACTGCATCTTCATTTATTATATTTCATGACCTCCTCTCATTGTGAAGATTTACTCATGTCTCTTTAAGTAAGTGCTGTCTCAATTTTTCTTAAGATTTTTATTTTTTTCTTTATACAACACTGTGATTTAATGTGCAGTATTTTATTCTATATATATTCTGAACAGATAAGCAGGTTGAATGATACTTTCTTTTATAGGATGTTGTCTAATAGTTTCTCTGTTTTGAAGGATGAATAGTTAAGGCATTCAGGGAAAACAAATAATGAATGAAGAACTTAGAAATTGTATGTTGTTGCTTAAGATCTTACGTGCATTACAATTTATTTGTACATCTTCTAGAAAGTGTTTTAGTTCTCTGGCGTCTATTCCAGGCACTTAAATTGAATAAACTCAATTAGTTTGACACACAATTCAGGCAGGTGTTCCCTTTGTTTCCTCAATGTTTGGTTCTATATTTTCTCTTAGTATATGTAGCATGTATCATTGACTTGTTTTAGGGTCATCTTGCCATTTATGTTTATTTTCCTTGAAGACTAGCTATAAATTAACAACTAGCATTTCAACAGAAAAAATCATGAAAGACCTAAGTAAATCTGATTAAATAATATAGATCTGCTTTGCATGCACAGAAAGACAGTTTGGTTTATATTTTGGTTATTAATGTTTAAACCATGATGTTTATGTATTGTAATATAGAAAGACAAATTTCCTGGATCTTAAATGAAAGCACACAGTACGGATGTTTCCTAAAATAATATTTATATATGTATAATGTCTATGTTTAGAATTTTTTGTATTTGTTTAGCATATTTTTATATTTGTTTTGCAAGAAATACCCAACTACAGTTATAATCATGTTCAGATCAGTTGCTAGCAAAACACATGCTATCAGCATCATTTCATTTCTCTTTTATACATTTAAGCTCTCTTCCACACACAGACATAATATGCCAACTAATTTGACCAGATTGATAAGAGTTTGGTTTTCAAACCAAGTAGTGTAAATATAGACAGTTATGGTTTCACTCTGTTACCTTTGCAAAAATGCCTCTTCAAGAGGATTTATATAAAAGACTTTAGGAGAAATACAGTTCTCTGACTTTTAGACCATAATGCTGAACTGAGTAAGAAACTGAAGAATTCTGGTGGGATACCAGGGATTCCCAGGTGCTATGATGGTAAAGAATCTGCCTGCCAGTATAGGAGACTCCAGAAACGTGGGTTCGATCCCTGGGTGGGGAAGATCTCCTGGAAGAGGAAATGGCAACCCACTCCAGTATTCTTGCTTGGAAGATCCCATAGACAGAGAAGCTTGGCGGGCTACAGTCCATGGGTCACAAAGAGTCAGGCGTGACTGAGCATGCACACATGCACATAAGTATAGATATAAATATAGCCTTAGGTAGACTGTGGTCAGAGTGCCTCTCTGAATACAACCTCATGTTCCCCTTTCCCTGCCTGTTTTTCCTGCCAATAGTATTTACTCCCTACCATATGCCAGACACTGTGATGAGCTCTGGGGACATGATAGGAAACAGGGAAGATGAGGTCCCTACCCTTTGGAGGGTTTTCAGTTGAGTGGGAAATATAGACATTTTAAAAATACACAGTTACACAAATAATTCAGTAATGGAACTGCATGAATGACCCTGGTTTATAATAATGGCATCTCTCCTACCGTCTTGAGAGAGAGCCCTTGGTCACTCGCATCTCTTAGGGAGGAGATTATACCCATCATTTCACGCAGGAGTCTGCTGTCGGACAGAAGCCTGTCCGACATTCTGTGTTTGTGCTCATGTTTTCTTGTGTACAGTAGACACTTTCATGTGCCAGGTACACTATTTTAGGTTACAAAGATGGGAGAGGCACAGTCTTTGCCTGAAGTAGTAGGGGAGAGAGCATGCATATCCCCCAAAAGTATATACCTGTATAATAATGTGATAAATAAAACAAGAAATTTCAGGGGTTCTCAGAGGGTGAAATAAATGACTTTATTTGAGTGGTCAGCTTGTGTTTCCGTTTTCAATGATCTATAAAGAAATCCTTTGGACACTGATGAGGAAATTTGGTGGAGAGGACATTCCAGGTAAAAGGAGTGGGATAAACCAAGGCAAGAAGCTGGGAAACTCAAAGCATATTGAAGGACTGGCCCAAGAAAGAAAAACAGAGTCAAGCAATCAAACTGACAAACAAACAAACCAAAAATAATTTATGTGGAAATAGGAGGAAATAAGGTTGGTAGGATAAACTCAGACCAGATCATTGAAGTTTTTTTTTATTACCTGTTCAAGGGTATTTTGAACTTTATTGGGTAGGTCCCATGAGACTACTCTGAAGATTTAACCAAAGACCTTTTGAGAAAATTAGCATTGTTTCAGAGGGTTGCTGCAGTGAGGAAGACCTGGAACTCAGAGCCCAGTCATGTCTGATGCCACAGTCCAGGTAAGAGATGGAAAAGGCCAGTATTCTTGGTGGCTCTACCAGTAAATCAGTTTTGAGGTTTGAAACAAATTGACAACCACACCCTGAACTTTCCCAGAGAGAATCTCTGGAAAAGAGAAGCCATTAGGCCTCCCCTTCAAAGTCATACCTTTTAACCGATTTAAAGCTATTTTTTTCTTGCACTATTAGAGACATAGTAGCCTCTGATATCGGAGAAGGCAATGGCAACCCACTCCAGTACTCTTGCCTGGAAAATCCCAAGGGCGGAGGAGTCTGGTAGGCTGCAGTCCATTTAAACTGGGAAAACCAGAAGGATGGCACTAACAGGTTTTGCTTGACATCATTGCAAATATTTCTGACCTAATTTTAGCTGATTGATGAATAAATGATTCTTTCAGTCCTCAGAGTTAAATATTTAAAAGTTAGCTCCCATTTAGAGTTCATGTATAATACAGAACTGATGTGCTGAACTGCAGACTTCCTCTCTTCATTTCCTTCTTTCAAAAAAAAAAAAAGATACACTCATTCTTCTTCTATCCTTTTTCAGTTTCCTGCATGAGAATTATTGAAACACTACACACAGATCTTTTGTGAGAGAAGAAAAGGAAATTCAGCTTGTGTGGCTCAGCAGGAGCTCAGCTAATGCAGCTTAAAATAATGCCGAAAAAGAAGCGCTTATCTGCAGGCAGAGCGCCGCTGATGCTCTTCCTATGCCAGATGATTAGTGCCCTGGAAGTCCCTCTTGATCGTAAGTATTAACATTGCAAAACTCTGAGCCCCTGGAGCCAGAACCTCCCCAGCATTTACCATCACTGTGAACAGTGTGGATGGAGGACACGTGTGTGTGATCCTGAAAAGCAAATCAAACAGCACCTGGTGTTTATAAAGAATCAGTCCCTAGGAAAAAAAAAGAATCAGACTCTAGAAAAGGCCATCAAATGGGTCAGACACATGGTCCCCTCCCTGTCAGTCTTTCCCTCCCTTCTGGGCCATTTGGTGTACCACTGAGGGGGCTGGCCCAAGAAGGAGTGAATTGTGAGCTGATCTTCCCAACAGGCAACTTTTTATAGAAGCCATCCTGCAGCAAAGCCATAAGAATTGCTTTTGGACACAGGCAGAGAAGAAGAGGGAGGGACGAACTGAGAGAGTAGCGTTGACACATGTCCACTACCAGGTGTGAAATAGATAGCTAGAGAGAAGCTGCTGTGTGGCTCAGGGAGCGCGGGGCTCTGTGATGACCTAGAGGGGTGGGATGGGGAAGGCGGCTCAAGAAGAGGGGAATATATGTATACATTTAGCTGACTCATGATGTGGTACAGCAGAAACTTACACAGAATTATAAAGCAACTGTACTCCAATAAAAAGAATGATCACGGATTACCGCCCCCCACCCTCACCCCATTTATCCCCTTCCCACCTCTCCATCTTCTCCCTTCATACGCTGAGAGTAAAATGATCATCTCTCAGCCAACCCCACGCCCCTCTGTATCCCCAGACTACCCACGACTCACTTCTCTTGACTCAGACAAGACAAAGTTCACTTTTGGGTTTTGAATCTTAAGTATGAGTTTAGAGCTAGAAAATGTGTCTTATCAAAGCCTAGCGAAAGGTCTTTGTTTTAAAAATGGTGATTAAAGACCAAGATGTCAATGTTGAGAATAAAACAAGTCTTCAGCAAAATTGCTATTTAGAACGGAGCAAGTAACAGCTACTATAGGAGCCCACCCTTTCCTGAATAAAGTACCGTATATGCTGCGCTCTCCCTCAGCTGGGTGGCATCTGAAAAATTACAGATAATGCTAAGTGCCAACGGGTTACTTTTCCTGCAATGGAAAGTAGAATTTCAAATCTGGACAATTACTGTACTTCAGAATTGATTTATTCTTTATCCCTAATCTACATGACCTCTTTAAATCCATTAGCTTCTTGAATAGAACATCTGTTTGGCAAGCTTTCCAAGGTGCAAGGAAGATAACACTTTCCTGGGGCAATTCAATTGTTGTGATGTCATTTTTTTTTTTAAACCAAAGAGATTACAACTGCCAGTAGGAAGAAGAGATGTGATGGGCCCATACTTTGTTGACTCCCTTTGCTGTGCATCTTTGAAGTATAAGAAAATGCAACATTCAACTTCTTTTCAAAAGATATTCATTCAGTGACTTTAATTTCAATTCAAAAAAAACACATATGATTGGCTAAGCCCATTGTAGTTTGAATGCCTAAGTAAGCATTTGTCCTAGCAGATATGTAGAAGAGAGAGAAAAGCATTGAGAGAAATGCTTTTGTTCTCTCTTGTGTTAAATATATTCCCCCTTAATCTGACTGCTCAATCTAACAATCAGAGGGAAACAGTCACCTACGGCTAACTCAATTATCGCTGCTAATGGAGAAGAGGCAGAACCATGATGAAAAGAAAGTCACGGACAACCCAGGTGCTCCTGCATTAACCTTTGCAAGTAGTAATGACAGGCAGCACAGCAGAATCATGCGAATTGCATGCTAATGTAATTTCTTCCTGCCCTAGTTCCTTATGCCTCTTCTGCACCTTGGGGTAGGTACTAGCAGCCCTGGGTGACTGAGGCATTCTGAAGCAGAAATATGTCAGCCGTCTGAAAAGTGCAATTACCAACATGGGGATTAACCATGGAAATATAAAAACCTCACATCAGTGCTGGGTTTGCCTTGGATGGAGCACTGTCCCATTGTTAGGTATCATTACCACGTGCATGGCGATGTCTGGAATAATAGGATCAGGCACAACACAGTATGTGACAACTCAGATTAATTGTAGATTTAAGCTATTTTTCAAATTGAACATAATTACTTGTCCAGCACAACATGTATGGCATGGAATTATCCATTCCTATTTCTGGCAGAATCTTTTTTTTTTTTTTTTTTTTGGCCTATAGCATCTCTTTTGTTCTTCCCATGTGTTTCTGTAGAAATCACTGCTTCAGGAATAAACAAAACCTTTAATGGGAGTTTCTTTCTCTTGCTACTTCACCAGCTCCACCTTTGCTCTACTGGTTTTTTAGGTTAAATAAAATAGACAAGACGCCCCTATTATCTTTAGGGTGCTAACGTTCCTATTACTAACATCTGGTTTTCTTTAATCCTGTTCGCCCACTCACCTGCTGATATTGATGGGGAAAAAGCAAAACTTCTTGAAGACTGTAAGTGTCTTTTGGTCATTACCAGGCAGTGTGAAAATTTGACTGTGTCTTTGTTTTTGAATGAATACTGTGAATTAAATGCACGATTTTATTTTCATGGCTAACGTCTTTTTAAGCATGTGTGTTTACTGTGGCTAAGCATTGCAATGAAATTCCAAGAAGCAGGTTGAATATATTCCCTGCATGAATTCTGGACTCAGGTATTACTGTTTTTCTTTTACCAATATTCTGCACTACTAACTTCTGTGCTTCATTCACATCTGATGTAACTCAATGAGAACCACAAAATTGAAAGAGAACATCTGGTTCTAAATGCTGTTAAAAGCTGGCTAGAATAAAAGCATATCTTTGGATATATATAGGAGTTGGGTACCTGCAGGTACTTCAGCAGAGTTCACTCATATGCTTGCTCAATCTGCAGGACTGGGTAGACCAGTATTTCTTAATATCCTCAGTAAAATGGCCCAGAGAGTTTGAATCTTGTTTGAAAGTGTACAACAGACAAGCAACCCCCACTCACATCCTTTCTGAGTGGCATGCTCTAATCTAAAACTGCTGTCTCTGACAGCTGGGCACCACCTATCATCTACCTAAAAAATAATAATAATTTTCAAGCATTTGAAAAATCCTTTGTTATTGGATTAACCAGAACAATTATATAAAATCACCTTTTCCCCTTGTTACTCCATAGCCCTTGTTGGTTGCCCAATGACCTCAGCACTGTTCAAAGTTCCATCTAGATGGTCAGCTCCTGGCCGTGATTTGTGGCAGCTAAACCAGCTCCATTAAGTTCAGGGTCCGAGACCACCACACTTGCATCTCTGTCACTTGCAGAAAAAAGCACAAGAAATCAGACTGAATCACTCCTAAAAGTCCCCCTTACCCGCAGCCTATGCGTGCTGATCCTTAGTGGGAAATTCTAAGCTTCTTTCCATCATCCCAGACTCTGTACTGCCAGAGCCTAAAGGATCTCTGCAAAGTGAAGCTGGTCTAAATAAAAATGACTGTGATAATAATCTAAGTACAGGTAATATCACTGAACCATTACAGTTTGGCATGGACTAAGAATTTTGCACAAGTAATTTTATTTGATTTCCCAGCAACCCTAGGAGGTAGACATCACTTTCAAACCCTGTTTTCCCTTTACAGAAATGAGGGCTCACAGAAGTTAAGAAACTTGCTTGAATTCTCACAGCTGGTAAAAAAATAGACAGACTAGTTCTTAATTGTTAGACCAAACTGCTACCCAGCATCGGTAACTGACTGGGCTGGAAAGGATGAGGCTCCCCTGGACAGTGCTAGAGGCTGAAAGGAGCAGCTGGCTTAGAATAAGGAAGGGGATGGATCTTGCTAAAGGGAGTTGAAATTGACACTGTGCAGTATCCTGCAGTTAACAGGTGCACAGTAAATGATGGCAATTACGAGTTCCATTTCTGATCTGTATTTCAGGTGTTTTTTGGATATTTAGTAAGAGCTGTCTGGTCAATAGACACAAGATTGGAGACAAAATGGAATCATGCCTTCAGATTTATAAGACATTTTTAAGCCATGGAAGTGGTCAGTTTAGCCATGTACGCAGTCCCCCACAAGAAAGAAAGACAAAGGCAGAGAACAGTTATGAAGCTTTGGGAAATAACTTGATTGGCAGATGGAAGAAGTTTCACAAAGGAAGCCCAGAGCATAGTTGGAGAGGAAAGGGATAGTCTGAAATATAAAAAACTTAAATGAACCAAATACCAAGTCTTTACATTATAAAGATGTCCTGTACCCTGTAAGATGTCTAGCAGCATCCCTGGCCTCTACCCAGGACCACTCCCACCCCAGTGGTGACAACCAGAATCATCCCTAGATGTGTCTAGCTGTCCCCCAAGGAGTGGGGGCAAATGGCCCTTGATTGAGAACCTTTGGTCTGTGTAAACAGCTCTCTTTGGTGGTGTGCAAGGTAGTTACTTTGAAGACTGAAATGAGAATATTGTTTCCTATAACAGAGAGCTTCCCAATTCATCTTCTAAATAAGCTTGTTTTATCTTTGTTCCTAGTAGCCACCTTCCTCCTGGCTCTAATAAGACATGTCAAGTCTCTAATTTAATCATCTTTTTAACATTGCTTCTCAAATATGTTTGTTACCAGTGTATTCATTTACATGAACCCAGGAATGAACTATAAATCAGTTACTCTTTGTTAATAAAGTTGCAAATTTACCGCGTAACTTAAATTTTATCAAAAAGCATCATTTGAACCAAAGGTCTCGGAGAAATTTCTCATTGTTACATCAGAAATGAAAATCTTAATTTTAAGCTTATATTGGTAATGAATTTCCCAAACTTTCAGTGTGGGAAAATGGGCTTTATGAACACATATAAAGTTACCGAAAGGGAGTTATGTCTTGACTCCAAAATTTTAGGAGTCTTTTAGCCAAAAATCTGCTGAGTTGTGTGTTACAACAGGAGAAATTACTAAAAACATTTGGAGCATATTTAGTCTAGGGTAAGTGATTTTGATACAGAAAAAAAAAAAAGATTACTATTACAATATTAAATAATTTGTTTCTATCCATTGTTCTTCTTTCTACAATTAAGTGGTACAACCACCAACCATCACTCAACAGTCTCCAAAAGATTATATTATTGACCCTCGGGAGAATATTGTAATCCAGTGTGAGGCAAAGGGGAAACCTCCTCCAAGGTAGGTGTGCTTTCTGTTGTTATAATACTGAAAAGAAGCATTGATAGATCCCTGGGTAAGGACAATCCCTTGGAGAAGGGAATGCAACCCACTCCAGTATTCTTGCCTGGAGAATCCCATGAATAGAGAAGCCTGGCAGGCTACAGTCCATGGAGTCAAAGAGAGTCAGACACGACGGAGCGACAAACACTTTCACACTTTCACCTTTTATTAAGGTGTCATTTGTAGGTTCATTATTTTGTCTCTCTGCTTTTAATTAAATTCAGTTGGTTCTTCCTAAAAACCCAGGTGGTTGCATTTCCATACTGATACTTTTCTGTGTGACATGCTGAAAAATTGTGGAGCGATGTCAAAAGAGCCTTCTGACAGCCTGTGACATGGTCAAATTCCTTCTCTATGGGCCTCAGTGTCTTTATCTATAAAATAAAGAAGCGGAATTGCACAACTTCTAAGATCTCTCCTAGCTCTCTCAAAATCTAAGATCTCTCCTAGCTCTCTCAAAATCTATAAAATAGCCCCAAGTGGTTTTCCAAACATGGCAGAGTTCCACACTCAGGACGCTTCATATGCATCTTGGCATGAGCACTGCAGAGCATTTTAGACTTGGGAGAAACATTAAACATTATCTTGTCCAGCCAATATATTTTATAGAGGGAAAACTGATGCCCAATAATGCTAGGTAACCTTATCCGGGTTTCACACCTCCTTAGTAGGTGATCTGTAACTTGTCCAGTAATATATGGAAGTTTTCAAGAATTGGATGATTATTATGCACATATAATGTGGAATTTTTAAAGTTATAAAATAGAAAGGAGATTTCCTCAATATTGTATTTCTGAGTTTGTCTATGACCAGCCTTACTAATCTATCACAGACTGGCACCAGAGCAAAAAATTAACTGGCAGTAAATACCTAAGGATATCAAAAATTTCCATTAAAGGCAGGCTTAAAGCAATCTGTTCTGCTGTATTATTAGAAACTTTTGAGCGCTTAAGCACTAATGCAATGTCCTTTGATGGACAGTGTCCCCTTCAGTTTAACACTCACTTAGTACTTCCTATAACTCTGTTAGGCAGGATTTTTCCACCTTAGCGCTGTAGATATTTTGGGCTGGATAATTTTTGGTTATGGAGGCAGGGCTCTCCTGTGCATTGTAGGATATTTTGTAGCATCCCTAATCTCTATTTATCCTAAGCCAGTAGCATCCGCTACCCCTGCCTCCTGCCCTAGGAGGTGTGACAACTCCCACTAAATGGATAAACAGTGGGAAGCGAAATCCAAAAGGGCTTGGGAATCATGGAAAAGTTTAAAAGTTAACGCTTGTGTAACAGCATGGCCATTGTTCATTTGTAACCAGTTACCAAGTCTTTAATTACATGACCTCTGTGACTTTTATATAAGGCAGTCATTTATTTTATAAACAAAGCTGAAAAAGAAGACTTTTAGTTGCCAATTTGAAATACTTTCCCAGAAATTTTCAAAATCATCTCTAGATTAAAAATTCTCAAATATATTTTATATAGAATGGTCACTTTTTAAATGAAACCTGACATTTAAAATACCATTGAATTCAAGTGTCTTCCTCTCCTCTCAACTCACATTTTGCCTTGTGGTAACTTGACACTAGTCTGATCACTTAATATACACATATATTAGTACTTGTAAAGGCCTTTCATGTTACACTTCACCCTGGAGCAAATTTTCATAGACAGGGTATCAATTCTATAAACAATGGAGTTTACAATAAAAATGCTAATAAAGCTCTAAGAAGGTGTGCCTTGGTGACCTACTTACAATATTTTCTTTGAAAAGTGACAGGCAATTTGTATGCATGGTTTCTTTATTGAGTCAGATTTTGGTACTTCTGATGAAGACATGTACCTTAGTATGTATGGTCAGCACTTTTTTCTAAGTCACGATTCAGTGAAACGTTTTCGGTATGGAGTTTATTGCTCTTTTATTGAATATTAAAGTCTAATTATTCAGAAACTCATAAAACTACAAGGAATTTGTTAAAGAGTAAGTAATCCTGTTTTTCTGGACTGTTAACAAGCTTAATCCTCTATGTGCCTGGCAGCTTTTCCTGGACCCGAAATGGGACTCATTTTGACATAGATAAAGACCCTCTCGTCACCATGAAGCCTGGCTCAGGAACCCTCACAATCAACATCATGAGCGAGGGGAAAGCAGAGACCTATGAAGGAGTCTATCAGTGTACAGCCAGGAACGAACGTGGGGCTGCGATTTCTAATAACATTGTCATCCGTCCATCCAGTAAGTCAGACCTGTTTGCTGAACAGGACCCTTTTTAAAGTCTGGCTCCAACACCAGCATCTGTTACATCATCCAAATAACCATTACAAGAAGGCAGTGGCATTGATGCCAATACTCTGACTTTATTTTGCATGAAAATCGTCACCCTTTTCCACTTTTTCCCAATTCCTCAGCCTAATGTTTTGCCAAACCAGTATATCTTTTGTAGAAGTCCAGAATAAATCACCAAGGGTAAGAAAAATGCTTCTTCCTCAGATTGATCTAATCATTAATTTCTCCTGAATCTTATGTACAAGCATAGTCCATATAGTCAGATGGAGATAAATTCAATATAAAATGGGTAATTGAGGTATAAGTGTTACTTCTTTAAACATTTTTTAATTGAAATATGGTTGATGTACTTTATTATAAAGGTTATATGTATATAATATAATGATTCACAATTTTAAAGGTTATACTCCATTTAAAAATATTATAAAAATTGGTTATATTTCTTGTGTTATGTGATATATCCTTCTAACTTATTTTATACACGGTAGTTTGTGGTTCTTACTTCCTTCCCCCTATATTGCCCCTCTCTTCTTCCCTCTTTCTACTGGGAGCCACTAGTTTGTGAGTGAATATATATCTGTGAGTCTGCTGCCATTTTGCTATATTCACTAATTTGTTATATTTTTTAGATTCCACATATAATTGATATCATCTGTTTGTCTTTCTCTGTACAAAGAGACCTATTTCACTTATCACAGTGCCCTACAAGTTCATCTGTGCTGCTGCGGGTGGCAAAATTTTCATTCTGTTTTATGGCTGAGTAATATTCCATTGTGTGAAAGTGAAAGTGTTAGTTGCTCAGTCATGTCTAACTCTTTGCCACCCCATGGACTATAGCCTGCCAGGCTCCTCTGTCCAAGGAATTCTCCAGGCAAGATTACTGGAGTGGGTAGCCATTCCCTTCTGCAGGGAATCTCTCTGACGTAGGGTTGAACCCAGGTCTCCTGCATTACAGGCAGGTTCTTTACCATCTGAGCCCCAGGGAAGCCCAATATTTCATTATGTGTCACACACACACACACACATACACACACACACATGTCTTCTTTATCCAGTCATCTGTTGATGGACACTTAGGTTGCTTCCGTATCTTAGCTATTGTAAATAATGTTGCTATGAACATGAACATTAGGGTGCATATATTTCTTTAAACATTTTCATATCAAAATTTCACTGGAAACAGAGTGGCCTCATCATCTTGATATTATTGTAACTCTTTTTTCAATAGTCAGTACATCTTCTCAACAACCCAAGAGCACGTATTTAAAGAACAGTGGCCATTTGAAGGTCTGATCATTTTTAAAGCGTTTTTCAATTATGTGTATAATATGTGTGCTTTATAGAACAAATCAACTACAAATGAACAAAAACGAAATGTAAAAATTGTTCACGAATCCTTTCATTCAAGGAAATTACTGTTTTTTATATTTTTACCTAGGCAGATATGTGTGTACATACTGAAAACAAACTCATTCTGAATTTGTAACCTTTTTGGCTTATCTACATATCATGCATATTATATTAATCTTATACTTATTGTCTAACTGTCTTTATACAACATCTGACACTATTTTATTCAAAAGTATAGGTTTACCCTTATTTCTTTCACAAATTTTTTTACATATATAAATGTTTTTCATTCTTTTGTGAAAAGCATGCTTTTAACAAAATCATTATGTATCTTCAAGGATTTATTTAATGTAAATTCTTAGACATGGACTTGCTGACTCAGAACTTATACTATGAATGTCATTTTTTGAAAAATTTGTTATCTTAATTTCCATAAATTCCAAGTTACTATTTCTCTACAAGTTTGGTTTATCTTTCTTTCTAGTGCTTTTTTTGTTTTCCAGTGCAGAAATAACTTAGAAGTTATTATTTTATTTTATTAGGGTCACCGTTGTGGACCAAAGAAAAGCTTGAACCAATAACACTTCGAAATGGCCAGTCTTTGGTCCTTCCCTGCAGACCACCAATTGGGTTACCACCACCCATAATATTCTGGATGGATAATTGTAAGTTTTAAAAATATGAACTTTCTTCAAAAGTCTTGTGTTTATTGGCTATCCCAGTCAATGATTACCTCCTGTGATTTATAAAATGTTTATAATTTTTTTAAGAGATGCTCAGGAAAACAAATCACATATCATTTCATTCATTTGCTCTGTTTTATTGAACAGCTACTAGGTACCTATTTACCTTGATTCATAGACCTAACATTCCAGGTTCCTATGCAAAATTGTTCTTTACAGCATCAGACTTTACTTCCATCACCAGTCACAACCACAGCTGGGCATTGTTTTCACTTTAGCTCAGCCTCTTCACTCTTTCTAGAGTTATTTCTCCACTCTTCTCCAGTAGCATATTGGGCACCTACCGACCTGAGGAATTCATCTTTCAATGTCATATCTTTTTGCCTTTTCATACTGTTCATGGGGTTCTCAAGGCAAGAATACTAAAGCAGTTTGCCATTCCCTTCTCCAGTGGACCACATTTTGTCAGAACTCTCCACCATGACATGTTGGTCTTGGGTGGCCCTACACGACATGACTCATAGTTTCATTTAGACAAGGTTGTGATCCAAGTGATCCGTTTGGTTAGTTTTCTGTAATTGCGGTTTCCATTCTGTCTGCCCTCTGATGGATAAGGATAAGAGGCTTGTGGTAGCTTCCTGATGGCAGGGACTGGCTGTGGGGGAATCTGGGTCTTGTGCTAATGGGTGGGACCAAACAAGAATCCCTTAGAAGAAATTGAGTAGCCCTCATAGTCAACAGAAGCATCCAAAATGCAATACTTGGATTCCATCTCAAAAGCAACAGAATGATCTCTGTTCGTTTCCAAGGCAAACCATTCAATATCACAGCAATCCAAGTCTATGCCCCCACCAGTAATGGTAAAGAAGCTGAACAGTCCTATGAAGACCTACAAGACCTTCTAGAACTAACACTCGAAAAAGATGTCCTTTTCATCATAGGGGACTGGAATGCAAAAGTAGGAAATTGAGAGATACCTGGAGTAACAGGCAAGTTTGGCCTTGGAGTACAGAATGAAGCAGGGCAAAGGCTAACAGGCTTTGCCAACAGAACACACTGATCATCACAAACACCCTCCTCCAATAATGTAAGAGACCATTCTACACATGGACATCACCAGGTGATCAATACCAAAATCATATTAATTATATTCTTTGCAGCCAAAGATGGAGAAGCTCTATACAGTCAGCAGAAACAAGACCAGGAGCTGACTATGGCTCAGATTATGAACTCCTTATTGCAAAATTCAGCCTTAAATTGAAGAAAATAGGGGAAAACACTAGAGCATTCAGGTATGACCTAAATCAAATCCCTTATGATTATACATTGGAAGTGACAAATAGATTGAAGGGGTTAGATCTGGTAGATAGAGTGCCTGAAGAACTATGGAAGGAGGTTCGTAACGTTGTATGAGAAGCAGTGATCAGAACCATCCCCAAGAAAAAGAAATACAAAAAGGCAAATAATTGTCTGAGAAAGCCTTACAAAAAGCTGAGAAAAGAAGAGAAGCTAAAGACAAAGGAGAAAAGGAAAGATATATCCATCTGAATACAGAGTTCCAAAGAATAGCAAGGAGAGATAATAAAGCCTTCCTAAGTAATCAATACAAAGAAATAGAGGAAAACAATAGAATGGGAAAGACTAGAGAGCTCTTCAAGAAAATTAGAGATACCAAGGGAACATGTCATGCAAAGATGGGCACAATAAAGGACGGAAACAGTATGGACCTAACAGAAGCAGAAGATATTAAGAAGAGGTGGCAAGAATACACAGAACTATACAACAAAGATCTTAATGACCCAGATAATCATGATGGTATGATCACTCACCTAGAATCAGACATCCTGGAGTGTGAAGTCAAGTGAGCCTTAGGAAGCATCACTACTAATAAAGCTAGTGGAAGTGATGGAATTCCAGTTGAGCTATTTCAAGTCCTAAAAGATGATACTGTGAAAGTGCTGCACTCAATATGCCAGCAAAATTGGAAAACTCAGCAGTAGCCACAGGACTAGAAAAGGTCAGTTTTCATTCCAATCCCAAAGAAAGGCAGTACCAATGAATGTTTAAACTACTGCACTCATCTTACACACTAGCAAAGTAATGCTCAAAATTCTCCAAGCTGGGCTTCAACAGCACATGAACTGAGAATGTCCAGATGTTCAAGCAGATTTAGAAAAGGCAGAGGAATCAGAGATCAAATTGCCAACATCCTTCGGATCATAGAAAAAGCTAGAGAATTCCAGAAAAACATATACTTCTGCTTCATTGACTACCCTAAATCCTTTGACTATGTGGGTCACAACAAACTGGAAAATTTTTAAAGAGATGGGAATACCAGACCACCTTACCTGCCTCCTGAAAAAATCTGTTTGTAGATCAAGAAGGAACAGTTAGAGTTGTCCAATTCCCAATTTGGACTGGATCCAAATTAGGAAAGGAGTATGTCAAGGCTATATATTGTCACCCTGCTTGTATGCAGAGTACATCATGAGAAATGCTGGACTGGATTAAGCATAAGCTGGAATCAAGATTGCTGGGAGAAATATCAATAACCTCAGATATACAGATGACACCACCTTAATGGCAGAAAGCAAAGAGGAAAGAGCCTCTTGATGAAAGTGAAAGAGGGGAGTGAAAAAGCTGGCTTAAAACTCAACATTCAAAAAATGAAGATCATGGCATTCGGTCCCATCACTTCATCACAAATGTATGGGGAAACAGTGGAAACAGTGACAGACTTTATTTTCTTGGGCTCCAAAATCACTGCAGATGGTGACTGCAACCATGAAATTAAAAGATGCTTGCTGCTTGGAGAAAAAGCTATGACCAACCTAGACAGCATATTGAAATGTAGAGACATTACTGACTAAGGTCCATATAGTCAAAGCTGTGGTTTTTCACATTGTGTATAGTTGTGAGAGTTGTACCATAAAGAAAGCTGAGTGCCAAAAAATTGATGCTTTTGAACTATGGTGTTGGAGAAGACTCTTGAGAGTCCCTTGAACTGCAAGGAAATCAAACCAGTCGATCCTAAAGGAAATCAGTCCCGAATATTCATTGGAAGAACTGATGCTGAAGTGGAAACTCCAATACTTTGGCCACCTGATGCAAAGAACAAACTCATTGGAAAAGACCCTGATGCTGGGAAAGATTGAAGGCGGGAGGAAAAGGGGATGACAGAAGATGAGATGGTTAGATGGCATTACGGACTCAATGGACATGAGTTTGAGCAAACTCTGGGAGTTGGTGATGGACAGGGAAGCCTGGCATGCTGCAGTCCACGGGGTCGCAAAGAGTTGGACACAACTGAGTAACTGGCCTGAACTATCATGTAGCAGGTGCCTCTCTAAATAAACCAAAGGTTTGCTCTCGCTGAATTTATATTCATTGCGATGGGAAGAAAAGGAAGGAGAGAAAGAAGCAGACTCTAAGTGTATTTAGAAAATATGCATCAGTTGACAGTAAGTGCTATGGACAAAAACAGGCAGAGTTTTGAGCAGAAACTTACAGGAATGAAAGAGCAGGCAGACCTTCACTATCTGGGTGGAAAGAGAAAACCAGTGTAAGCCCCAAGGACAGGTGCATCCCTGGTGTGTGTAAAAGCAGCGGGGCGGCCAGTGTGGCCAGGCTGACTAATCCAAGGGTGACAGGCAGACAAGAGGTCGGGAAAGTCCAGGGGCTCAATGCACAAGACGTTGGCTTTTACTTTCAATGAAGTAGGGAGCCACTGAAGAAGTGGCTTCACCTGACGCAGAACAGATAATAAGAACATCACTCCGGTTCATGCCTGCAGAACAGAGAGGACAGAGAGAAGAGCAGGGCAGCCTGTTAGGAGGCCAGTGCTGTGATCTGGACAACGGTGGACGGGAACTCTGACTTGGGAAGTAGTAGTCGAGTAGGTAAGAAATAGTCAAATTCCAAATATAATTTCAAAGTCCCTTCCAGGATTTATTGGGGTCAGGATGGAGGCATGAGAGAGCAGAGTCACAGGTAACCCCAAAGACTAAGACTGGTGAAATCCAGTCGCCCTTTCCTGAAAGAGCAGAAGCCCATGGAGGAAAGGAAATAAAACTGCTCAGAACGTCTTGTGCCTTTTTATTGTTTTTGCTCTTTTATCCCCAGTAACAGTGAATATTTTTTAGTTAATTCTTTATCTTATATTGGAATATAGTTGATTTGCAATGTTGTGTTAGTTTCAGGTATACAGCCCAGTGACTCAGTTATACATATACAAATTCTTTTCCCATTTAGGTTATTACAGAGTATTGAGCACAGGTCCCTGTGCTATATACAGTAGATGCTTGTTTATTATCTATTTTATATGCAGTAGTAACAATAGCTACTTAGGTATTTAGCGCCCAAGTGCCTGTCGCTTGGCTAAAGACTTTACATGAGTTATCTCATCCATTTTTTACAGCAGCCCCAGGGGGCAACTCAGATGACTTCACTTCTTAGGTGAAGGAACTGAGGCCCAGGGAAATTAGGTCATTCGTTAGTCATTGTGACATCTGTCCACCCCTTCTCTAACCTTAGGGGATTGTTTGTTGCTCTGCTCTCCTACCCTTCCAAACCTCCTGTTAGCATGTTACTTTGGAGGTAGCACATGTTTCTGCTTGGAGACTAGGAACCAGGGTTTTGAATGCAAGAAGCCTGGGAGGCATCCTTGTGAAGGTGTCCAGTGAGAGTTAGAGCTTCATGAGTCAGAAGAAAGATTCAGGGCTCTTTCCAGCCATTCGTGAATGTTAACGCAGAGGTGCTTCTTAGAGTCAGAGTCTGGAGGAGAGAACTGAGGAAAGAAATGCAGGTGATGAAGAGCACAGCCTGGGGGCTGAGACCAGGAACCTCTTGGGGCCAAACATTTAGGGAGGAAAGAAAAGCAGATGAGAACGAGCAGTGGCTTCAGTAAGAAGAAAACAGAGAGAGGAGGTATCCCCAGAACAAGGGGAGGAAAAAAGGCCAAGAAGACAGAATATCAGTTGTTTCAAACACTGCTGAGATGAGACAGCTTCCAATCTGATCGAGAAATAGCTATTGAATTTGGCAACATGGGGGTTGCCTTTGTCCTTGATAGGAATCCTTTGGGTGGAATGGTGGGAAGGGTTGAAAATACTTGTGAGGAATACATTCTATTCTCAGTGACTTGATTTCCTCTGAAATCACAAGCTGTTCACATTAAAGATAAAGTTTAGCTTTCACTTTTCATTTCCAATTGTGACTCTTATATGAAATCACTCAGAGAAAGTATCACAGAGAAATGGAAAATATATAAATGGACAAAAATATTTTCATATGATTATGTAATAACTTTTACAGATTTTGAAAGCATAAATAACAAATCAAGTAGAACTGAGTGATATCTATGGTTTAGAATAACAGTATCCAAATCTCACTGCCAAAGTGAAGCCCAGTAATTGGTTTTTGCTTCTTATTCAGAAATGCTGACTTTTCTGCTTAATAAAGAGATGTTTACATGTGAAGTCTCATAATCATCTGAATATAAAACTAATTTTTTTAATATTGCACTGCTGGTTATGTCATTTCCATACATTTTAGGCTGTTGACAATGCATCTGGATTTTTCAAGTGAAATTGCGTCTAGGTATGAGAAAAACATTCAGATATGTGTAGCATTCTCCTGGCAAGAAGACTTTACCAAATTATTCCTATCTGTATACATTTTTTTTTTCCAATGCAGTGCAAAGGAATTCAATGGGCAAAGTGTTCCCACCCTCATAAAATCGCATTCTCTTTCATTTGATCTCCCAACACTAATGCACAATAAAATACAGCAGGAGAAATGAAAGAAGATAAATATATCCCTATCTTTAACTCTTTGTATTCATAAAATAACCATACATTATTTTTCTGAGTTATTTTTTAAAACAACTCTTTCCCTGGTTAGTGACTTCAAACCATGAATTTACAACCACCAACCAAACCCCCATCTTGACCACGAACTTGGCTCACATGGTTAACCAGCATCCTTTCAAAGTCTGTCTCCAGATTTCCCTGCCTTCTCCCACCCAAGGGAGCTGCAGGCTTTTACCCATCATTTTGCATTTCATGATTGGGTAGGGTACCTGCTGCTGGAGGAACCTAGCTGCTTGACTCAAACTGAGAAATCCTCCTCCCAGGAGATGTTAACACTTGTCCGGAGGCAACTGAGAGGTGCGATTTTTTCCTAGTTCTCTCACTTCAGAGCTGAAGCACTCTCCCAGTGAACTGAGTCAGAAGCCTCAGAAGGCATGCTAGCCAGCCAAGTGTAAGTTCACACATAGATCAGTGGTCCCACTTCCCCGAGTCCTTCATCTCCTTAGAAAATCTCCCCTCCTTTCTTAAGGCTAGACATTTCCTTGGACCCGAGGGGAAGTCTGTTGTTAAACGTGAAACTGGGAAGTCACAGTGCTGCTTGTTGCTCATTTAATTACAGAGATTCTATGAAGGACCAGGTGCATTTTCAGGGCTACAGTAGTAGCCCAAGCAGATGATGGTCTCTGCCCCTCTGGAACTTAAATTCTAGTTCAGGGAGATGGGCTATGAGCCATACACACGACAGGTAAAACACACTGTATGTTAGAAGGTAATTGGTAACACAGAAAAGAAAAAGTAGAGGAGGTGAGGGAGACTGGGTATGGGGGGGGGGCCTCTGATGGACACATCTGCATCATTAAATCAGTATTGCACCCTGTTAATTACCTGTTTGCTGCCTGATTCTCCAGTTAGATCCCTATCCTGGACTCAGACAAGGCAGGGACCTTGGTCCGTCTGACACTTTGTCCAGGGCATAGGTCATCACCGTCAGATGCTCTGACAGTACTAAGTGTCTGACTGTGTATGTAGACACAACCCAAGTTATCCCTATAAACTTCATAATGCAGTTTCCAAAATATGTGTGTATCTGTGATGAATACTCGTTCAGTTCAGTTCAGTCACTCAGTTGTGTCCGACTCTTTGTGACCCCATGGACTGCAGCACACCAGGCCTCCCTGTCCATCACCAACTCCCGGAGTTTACCCAAATTCATGTCCATTGAGTCGGTGATGCCATCCAACCATCTCATCCTCTGTCATCCCCTTCTCCTCCCACCTTCAATCTTTCCCAGCATCAGGGTCTTTTCCAGTGAGTCAGTTCTTCACATCAGGTGGCCAAAGTATTGGAGTTTCAGCTTCAGCATCAGTCCTTCCAATGAACACCCAGGACTGATCTCCTTTAGAATGGACTGGTTGGATCTCCTGGCAGTCCAAGGGACTCTCAAGAGTCTTCTCCAACACCACGGTTCAAAAGCATCAATTCTTTGGTGCTCAGCTTTCTTCACAGTCCAACTCTCACATCCATACATGACCACAGGAAAAACCATAGCCTTGACTAGACGGACCTTTGTCGGCAAAGTAATGTCTCTACTTTTTAACATGCTATTTAGGTTGGTCATAACTTCCCTTCCAAGGAGTAAGCATCTTTTAATTTCATGGCTTCAGTCACCATCTGCAGTGACTTTGGAGCCCAGAAAAATAAAGTCTGACACTGTTTCCACTGTTTCCCCATCTATTTCCCATGAAGTGATGAGACCAGATGCCATGATCTCCATTTTCTGAATGTTGAGCTTTAAGCCAACTTTTTCACTCTCCTCTTTCACCTTCATCAAGAAGCTCTTTAGTTCCTCTTCACTTTCTGCCATAAGGGTGGTGTCATCTGCATGTCTGAGGTTATTGATATTTCTCCCAGCAATCTTGATTCCAGCTTGTACTTCTTCCAGCCCAGCGTTTCTCATTATATACTCTGCATATAAGTTAAATAAGCAGGGTGACAAGATACAGCCTTGACATACTCCTTTTCCTATTTGGAACCAGTTGGTTGTTTCATGTCCAGTTCTAACTGTTGCTTCCTGAGCTGCATAGAGATTTCTCAAGAGGCAGGCCAGGTGGTCTGGTACTTAGGAATTAACTTAAATGTTAGGAAAAGTCACACAAACTCGTTCCATAAAACATTTTTTGGTTTACACTTGTTTTCTAAAACCCTTCACTGGGCAACTTTAGTCTCACCTCTGCCCCAACTCTAGAGAAGTTAGGGTCTGACAGGTATAGTTGGAATTTTAATTCATATATCTTTTCTTTTTGTAATTATTTGCTTTTTCTCAAAAGAGCTTTATAGAGGAAGAAAATACATGCAAGTGAAGTTCACAGGACTGTTTATTAGTAGATACAGTTATCTTGCTAATTTGGAAAGTGGCCACTTTGTGATGGAATGATCTAGATACCTCCTTGCCATTCTCCAGCCTTTCAAAGACTTCCACAGAGTGAGAGAGTTTCCCAAGGTCTGAATGGAGACCTTTACTTTTCCAATGTGCTCCCAGAGGACACCCGGGAAGACTACATCTGTTATGCCAGATTTAATCATACTCAAACCATACAGCAGAAGCAACCAATTTCTGTTAAGGTGATTTCAGGTAAGAGTTCAATTTCCAAAAACTCTCTTGCAATGATGTTTACAAATGTGTGCAAGTGTGTTAACTATTAAATACCACTAACTTTGAAGTAAACAGCTTCATTGGTCAGGGAAGTACCTGTGAATAGTCATGAAAGTGTTGGCATGTGTATTATAGGGAGCTTGCCTACTTTACTGTATTTTACAGTTTTTACTGTTATTACCATTATTTTTTCTGTGATAACTTCCTGAATCTATTGGTTTGGCCAAAACATTGGTAAGATGTTACAGAAAAACCTGAATGAACTTTTTGGCCAACCCAGTTCTTAGTGTTCTGAGCATTTGCTTGTGCTTTATGCTCCACAGTGCCGTTAACTGGGAGTCCTGCATCTTCAGTTATATGTCTGCATCTTACTGGTTGGGGGTGGCTCAGTGAATTAATGAAATAGTCATGTACAATGTAAAGCACTGTTTTTACTAGATTGGGATGGCACTTGGTCAGCATAGTGGTTTATGTTTTGTTGTCCAGTACTTTTTTTTCTTTTTTTACAATTCTCTCTCCCCTTCTTTTTGCATTCTTCATAATATTCTGTTTATTTCAGTGGATGAATTGAATGACACTATAGCTGCTAATTTGAGTGACACTGAGTTTTATGGTGGTGAGTTTTGGTGATTGATTGTAACTGGTATTTCTTCTTCATTGTAGAATTTAGTTCACTAACTTCACCTCCATGGCTGTTTAACCTTATTTCTTTACAAAATTCCTAGTTACATGTTTAATACCACTAGAATCAATGTATGTTTCATATAAATTTAGCTTTGAGCTCTCAAACATGTCATTAAAACATGTTCCATGTTGTATGTATAATAACAAAAGTTACTAAAACTATTTTCATGTAAAGAATCATCCCACAAAATTTGAAAAAAAACTCTTTCATATATGTTTAGAATTACATTTTTCATTTTTTGTCTGGCTCATAAACTTTTCTCATAGATTAAGGCAAGGTATATTAACCTGCTAAAATACTAACATCAAAGTCTTAATAACCTTTAGCAACTAACATTAACTGGATTTTGACAGGAAAGCATTGTGTTTTCCATCTGTTTTCACATGACCTTATCAATGTCATATAATTAGAAATAGTATTTCTCTTAGTTTAGTTTAAAATCAAGACACTATCTTCAGTGGAAATAATCTTTTAAAAATAGATTTAACATCATTCTTTTAAAAGGAAAAGAATTTTATTTCCTTAAGGGAAACATGGATCTCAAATATAGAGTCTATGAATGAAAATTATGAGTTCTGAATATGGGGTCCTCTTAAACTATCCATAAGCTCAAGTTTCTGCTGTACTAATTTTTTACCCTTGAGATATGAAGTAAAAAGCACTAAGGTACTATCAGTGGCCAGAGTAACATACCATAACTTCTGCCTTACTTCTATTTTATTTTTACCTTATTTCATATTATTTTATTTTATATTAAAATACTCCTGAAAAGTATGGACCTCGAAATCACTTTCAAAGTGATTTTTCAAAGGTGTATGATTTCCTCCACCATCTCTAAAATCTAAGGAAAACTCTAATTTGTGTTCTGTAATACCTTTTCTGGTGTTCAGCTTTTTCTTCTGAAAAGTAAGGATAATTTATATATTACCTTTTCAGTTTTTGTGAGCATCAAGTGGATAACACATTAAAGTGTTGCACACTCTTAAAGGGGCTCTTAGAACCTCAAGATGGTAGGATTTCTACTTTAAGTTCTTCTGAGATGCAACCAGAGGATAAGGACACATTTAGGCCCCATCTCTATATGATTTTTCTTCATGAAACATGAAGGTAGTCTCTCTCTCCATATATATATATATATACCTCCCTGAGAGCTCTGAATTGAGCCCTCTTTATTTTTTCATTGAGGAAACCAATTTTAATTTCTTTAACTTTACCCATAATCTGTGGCACACATTTGCCAGACCCTCTGCCAGTCACTTTCTAGTTCTGTATTTGTATTTTACAAATACCCTCACAATTTGGGTATCTTGATATATTAGATGTTCACCATGATTTATCTTCATGATTAATCAATGGAATTGATTATAATTTTGTCCCTAGGGTAAACCAAAAGACCTTGTCCATTGTCATATCTTTCAGAAAAACCTAACATCTTCCAGAAAATAGATAGCCCATTTTCCCTTTGACCTGAGTACTCATCTTGAGAGGTGGATAATTTGATAACATAATTTTCCTCTCTATGTCTACATTTTGAAACTTTACCAACCCACCAAAAATACATAGAACCCTAACCCAAATTAGGAAAATATACAATGGAAAATAGTCCTCATTATTAGTTCTTATGCAACCAAAGTAGTTTCTATTTCTGGCCAGCTGAGTGAGTGATGGCTATTTATAAGGCAAGGAGTATGTATGTATTTGTTTAACAAATTTCACAATCAATGGTAAATCAATTTAAAAAGGGATTAGATTTTTAGACAGTGAACTGTTCTTCTAGAAATCCATATTCTTACTTTGAATGCATATTGATCTTCTTGTTTGCAGCTAAATCACATAGACAGAGGCCACCAACATTTTTAACTCCAGATGGCAATACAAGTCGCAAAGAGGAATTAAGAGGAAATGTCCTTTCCCTTGAGTGCATTGCAGAAGGGCTGTGAGTTAATACTGTCTGTCTTGATGTCCATTTCTTATATAAACATAGTAGATTGGTAGAGAGACATTAATATTGTATCATAGCAGGAATCATTGATAGAGACTCCATTAAGCAATCAAGAAAAATGTGATGATTACTTCCAAAATGGGCCATGTGTTATTTCATATTATGAAAATGTTTTGTTAATGTAAATGTTCCTTTAGAAATAAGTGTCAGTAATCACCTTATGATTGTTGTAATTGTAATGAAGCTTATTATTTTGCTACTGTTGTCTAACATCATCTCAAAACGTAGAGGCTTAAAACCAATAGCTGTTTGTCATTGATGATTTGTCTACAAGTATACAGAGCAGTTGTGCCGTGACAGGGCTGGATCTGGCTGATTTCATCTGAGCCTGCTTACGCATCTTCTGAGCAGCTCGGCCTTAGGTTCACAGCTCTGGGTCTCCTGCTGTTAGTAGGGCAGTGGAGCTCTTGGTCATGAATTTTTCACATCCTTCTAGGCAATCGAGCTCTGGCTTATTCTCCTAACAGCGGAAGCTCATTCAGCCTCTTAGTGCCTAGCCTTGACACTGGCATGCTGTCCCATCCTCTACCTCCTAGTGCTCGTCACCAGACCAGCTTCTTTGTAGCTGTCTCATCTATGTGTATGCTTAGTTACTCTGTCCTGTCCAACTCTTTGTGACCCCATGGACTGTAGCCAGCCAGGCTCTGTCCATGGGAATTCTGTAGGCAAGAATACTGGAGTGGGTTGCCATGCCCTTCTCTAGGAGATCTTCCCAACCCAGGGCTCAAACCCAGGTCTCCCACATTGTAGGTGGATTCTTTACCATCTGAGCCACCAGGGAAGCCTGTCTCATCTTTGCACACCTCAAACCTGATACCACCCCCAGAACCCATGTGCCCTTGAGAGGAGTCCCAGGGAAGCCTCAGCTCAGCTGCAGGAACAGCTGTTATGTTAGGGAAATGCTGGAGGCAAGCTTCTGAATACTTTCCTCTCATGCCTGGCATAGAGCAAGTACCATTGACAAGGCACGTTTGCTGGAACATTGACTGGACTCTCAGAAACGTGTTGTGTTGTGTTGTGTTTTGATCTGTGCTGTCCTTGACCTGGTGACTCAGAGTATCACATTCCTTCCTAGAAGCCAAATCGGCCTCCAGGAAAAATTTTATTAATACCTCTGGAGACACATGGAGGCCCCTGCTGGCCATGTCAAAAAATAACACTACTCATGACCCAGTTCATCAAGTATATCTGTTCAGTTATTTTTATTCAAGTAAACAAACAAAAACAATTCTACAACCCATTAACCCCACTAGTATTTCTAATGATAAATATTGTGTTCTTCCTGAGGGGCCTGGACCATTCTTTTTTTTTTTTTTATCTTCCCAACACACAACTTAATGCTTGACCTATAGTCTGTGTTTGTGTGTGCGTGCACAGTTGCGTCCAACTCTGTGACCCCACGAACTGCAGCCCACCAGGCTCCTCTGTCCATGGGATATTCTAGGCAACAATACTGGAGTGAGTTGCCTTTCCTTCTCCAGGGGATCTTCCCAGCCCAGAGACTGAACCCCTGTCTCTTGGGTTTCCTGCTTTGGCAGGCAGATTCTTTACTGGAGCGCCACCTGGAGATCCCTGGTCTGTATAGTTTGTGCCAAGCTGTGCTTAGTCACTCAGTCGTGTCTGACTCTGGAAACTCATGGACTGTGGCCCACCAGGCTCCTCTATCCATGGTGCTTCTCCAGGCAAGAATACTGCAGTGGGTTGCCATGCCCGCCTCCAGGGCATCTATAGTTTAGTGCTTAGTAAATATGCTGAATGGATTTTTATTTTACCCTCATGAAAGCCTTCTCAGGTCACCAGATCAAAACAAGCATTGTTGTCTCCATTAAGGCAATGGAGGAAACTGAGGCCCCAAAAGGCCAGAGATCCAAAATCAAAGAGCACTTTAGAGTAGGGCTGGGATTTTGAAGCAGATCTTTTTAACTCTAAGCCTAAGTCTGGCTTTTCATCTGTCTCTATAGTTCATGATTTAATAAGAAACACAGGTGAGAAATAAGTAGCATGTGAGTTGGGCCTACCTCTATCAATGGATATAATGTTTTAAAATATCACTAATAATGAAATTAAACTAACAGCACGATTCCTCTAATCACCTCATCCACATCATCAGATGGCCTGTTATAAGATAGGGAGATTCTTCCATTTGGTATGGAAATGTGTATGGAAGCTTATGGGCACAAAAACTAACCTTAGGTTAGTTTTTCTCTAACCTTTCTTTCTGTAACCTTTTTAAGTCTGGCTGATTAAAAAATTGTAACTTGAAGGACTTCCCTGACAGTCTAGTGGCTAAGAATGTAGGGGTTATGGGTTCAGTCCCTGGTCAGGGAGCTAAGATCCCATGTGGCTCATGGCCAAAAGACCAAAACATAAAAAGAGAAGAAATATTAGAACAAAAATTCAATGAAGACTTTTAAAATGGCCCACATTAAAAAAAAAAAAAGTTTTTAAAAAAATTATAACTCTGTATTGTCAATTTCATGGTCATTCTTTTGATTGATATAGTCTAGTCATGCAAAATTTTCCAAGAGTATCTCCTTCATCAGAACTTTGAAGATAATAATTAGGTCCCTTCAGTCAAGTAAGTCTCGCTGCCATTCTCAACAGATCCCTGAAGTCAGAGTTCATGGTGTGCCATCAGTTAGCTTGTGTGAAAATGGTAACTTACAGACTGAAATGTAAGGTTTTGAGCATTACTTAATAAAAGTGTGTGGTTACTTAAAATATTTATCTGTTCCTCATGATCTTTATCACGAATGTTTTTTCGTGATGTTATTTTCTGTTTACCTTATCAGGCCTACCCCAATGATTTACTGGATAAAAGAAGATGGAACACTTCCCATCAATCGGACATTTTATAGGAACTTTAAGAAAACTCTGCAAATCGTTCAGGTTACAGAAGCAGACTCTGGAAATTACCAGTGTATAGCCAAAAATTCATTAGGAGCCATCCATCATACCATTTCCGTCACAGTTAAAGGTATATCATTGTCTAAAATACATGGTTCTTTCCTCCATGAGAATCTTTCATTAAATGCCTTTAATTATATTCTTCAGTAATAATAATGTAAATTTATATCAGTACTCATGGTACCTTGAATCTCTTCTCATTGCCATTCATAGAGCTTTTAAATCAGGTTAAAAATTTGCTCCCTCAGATCTTCCTTGCAGAAGATTCCAATTAATAAGTGTTGAAAGAATGAAGGAAATAGAAAATCACCATTAGAATTCCACAGTTGTAACTGCTGGAGGCAAGAGCCAGTGATGAGTGCTAAAATTACTGGATGCCCCCTTGCCTCCTCAGAGCAGCCCCTCAAAGTGATCTGAGAGTCCTGTCTCCTAGGCTTACATTGTAATAAAACATAACTCTCAAAAATAAATAAATAAAATGATGAAATTACTTGATCAAACTTTCAAGCGAAACAGGTTGTTTGCATAGCCTGAGTGTTTTTTCTCCCCTTACCCACCCACATCCAGATTAATTACTGAGGTAGGTTTAATGTATGTCCACAGATTCTTCACTCCTCATCCTTAAAGGAGACAGAGCTTAATCACCCTCCCCTTGAGTAAGGGCTGAAGTTGCCTGCTTCTAATGAATAGAATGTGGAAAGCAGGAAAATAGTAACTGTACAGTGGAGAGAGCTGGCAGGCATCACTCTAACCAAGTGATCAAGGTTCATAAACCAGTAATAAGCCATGTCAATATCGTGTGCTCCCAGATGTAATGCAGTTAGAAGGTTCCATCACTCAAAACCTCAGTTGAATTGTGAAAAATCATCAGGAAAAACTCTAGTAAAAACAGATGTACCATAGTGGTTACCAGTCGGGAGAGGGAAGGAGAGAGGGGCAATAAAGTAGGAGGTTAAGAGGTACAAACTATGATTTTTAAAATAAGCTACAAGGATCTATTGTACAACACAGGCAATGTAACCAGTATTTGATAGTAACTAGATGGAATGTAATCTTTTTTAAAAAAGTAATGATGATGATACTAATGATGGTGGTTGGATGGTGATTATAATCTAGCAATTCAGGAATTCTTCACTCAGAAATCACTAAATTTGACCTTAGGTGGAAAAGCTTTTGTTTCACTTAAAACCTTCCTGTTGATCTGTATGAGAATTCAATTGTCGCTGGTATAAACATTCTCTAGGAATGAGGGCGTGTTGGAACGTTTCACAAAATATTTTGGTTACAGATAAGAAATGGAGAACGTGCCTTAGGAAAAATATGAAGATTAATCAATTTAGTAAGTTTGATTTATCCCTGAAAGAATTCAATTGACTAGTTCTCCTTTCTAAGTCTGGGAAGAAGTTCAAAGAAAAAATGCTTTATGAAAAAAAAAGAGACGATAGAGAACTTATTTATAGAGTTGGGGAAGTAATTAACATTGATATATGTTTACACAGCTAACACACATATAATTACTTTTCTCCATTTCTGTCCTGATAATGATAAAATGAGGATATTGTTCTTTGTTATAAAAAATGAAAAGCTCTTGATTAAAAAAAAAAAGATGTTCTACACAATAACTTACTAGTAGTCTTTAAAAGTCCCAGGTTCATGAAAAACAAAGAAAGACCAAGAAACTTTCAGATTAGAGGAAACTAAGTAAGAAGATGTGACAATTAAATGCAATGTGATATCCAGGAGAGGGTCCTGGAACAGAAATAAGACAGTGGAAAATCTGGGGAAAGCCTAGTACAGTGTGTAGTTGAGTTGATGGTATTGTAGCATGTTAATTTCTTGTTCTGGAATCTGTACCATGGTTTTGTAAGATGTTAACATTAGAGAAAGCGGGTGAAGGGCTTACAGGAACACTCTACTCACTCGGCAGTGCTTCAAAAACTGCAAAGCTTTAAAAATTGCTTACTAATTTTATAACTGTATGTATTCTACAGGGCTTAGAATTTAAATTCCTCTTTAGTATCCCTATCTGTACCTCTAAATTGCTGTACAACTTTAGAGAAATCTGTTACCTCTTTGATATCTGATCCATACAGCGTAGAACAAGATGATGATATTTGAATCAAAAGGCTCTTGAAATGATACATAGATGTCAGTGAGTCTCTTTAAACATTCTTTTGAAAATCTGAAGTGTTCTTTGAAGTATCACTTAGAAGTCTGTTCATTCTAAAAAAAAAAATGAAATTAACAAATAGTTTGCAACATACTTATTTTTATCATTAAGATGGTTCAGTGTACTGAATTTCCTAGAATAATTTACTTGACTAAATTTTGTGGTGTTTTTCTCCTTTCCTCATAAAGCGGCTCCATACTGGATCATAGCACCTCAAAATCTTGTGCTGTCCCCTGAAGAGGATGGAACCCTCATCTGCAGAGCGAATGGCAACCCAAAACCCAGAATTAGCTGGTTATCAAATGGAGTCCCGATAGAAAGTAAGTTTCCTTGATTGGCTCCAGTTGCAGTATGTTTTTGGAGCATAGTGATTTCTCCACAGGAGACAAATGATGATAAAATAGCTTGACTTAAGGAAGGAAGTCATATGTAAGTTACACAGAAGCACCAGATTACCTGTAGGTTTTAATTTTGTTATCTTTAGGTATAATTTATTATGACTGAATTGTCTATGCTATTAACAGAACAGTATGCACTGATTGGAACTTTGCAGTTGTTCCTGTTTTTCGTGTGAGTCATAGGAACAGTGACAGGGTGAGAAATAAACACCCACCGGAAAGTTCACATTATCTGCTTTGTTCCAAATGTCAAGTGATGTGTGGAAACATCACAGGAGTTGGAGGAGGTGTTAGGGAGGCTAGGAATAGAGACAGTGGATTTGGTAATAAGAAATACGGCTGTCTTAATTTAAAGAGGTTTTAAATTATTAGGCCCATTCCTAATAGAGCTCAGATGTTCCCAAGTTCTCCAGTCTTGAGAGGTCACTGTTCCATTTAATGCCCAAAGAAGAACGTATCTTCTGACCTCAGTCGTATGCTGGATGTTCTGTCTTTGACCCATCTTCCCTCCCCAAGCATTACTGAGATCATTCTTGACCAATGTTTACATGATCTTAACTGCCAAGTATCACCTCTTCCGCCACCTTCCCTGGACCACTCCAGCTCTTAGCCAGCTTCTCCAGGCTGCCTAGAACAGTCCCCCAGAGTGTAGCCACAAGCTGTCCCTCAATCTTCTAAATCATAGCAAAGACCAGTTTTAAAAAACTTGGTTAGACGTTTGAGTCTCTTAGAAGGGCATTATAGTAAAGAAAAAAAAAAAAGTAAAATGGATATTGCATCTCCCTCCTCTTGGATTCCTAAGCATGGCCATCCACAGAGAGCCCACTGCCTCTCCATTTTCTTGATTCCACCTTCCACCAGCTGCTATTGACAGGAGAATCTTTGGACATTTTCCCCTTCTTAGAGAGAGAGAGAGAAATTGGTTTCTGTTTAAAACCCCACATTGTGTTCACCCTCCCCATCAGTAGCATAATAATCTGTAAAGACATTCAGTAAAGACAACCTTCAGAATTAAGATACAATATAGAGCAACTTGACTCCTCATTCCTTCCAAAGTGAAAATTGCTCAGTCATGTCCAACTCTTTGCGACCCCATGGACTATACAGTCCACACATACATTATGCAGTCCATGGAATTCTCCAGGCCAGAATACTGGAGTGGGTAGCTTTCCCTTCTCCAGGGGATCTTCCCAACCCAGGAATCAAACCCAGGTCTCCCGCTTTGCAGGTGAATTTTTTACCAGCTGAGCCACAAGGGAAGCCCAAGAATACTGGAGTGGGTAGCCTATCCCTTCTCCAGCAGATCTTCCTGGGTCCAACTAAGGTCTCATGCACTGCAGGCAGATTCTTTACCAACTAAGCTATCAGGAAAGCCCTTCATTGCCTCCAAGCCAGAATCAAAAATTGGTTCTACTCTCCCATACCCAAAAGATCCATTAAACTGGCTTTCATTAAATAGTCTTCACCCTAAGATGAATCTGAAAAATACTGGCAGATTTTAAACAGCCCAAGTTCCTGATAATTCTAACCATCAAGGTCTTACTGCTTGCTCCAGGTCTAGGTAGAGTGAGAGACCCGCTTCTGTGAGTGTTTATTAGTAGTTTGTCACACAACACAATCTTTATCAGATGCTCAGAACCAGACAGCCTGCGTTTATTGTAAAAGGAAATATGTTCCTGGGAGAGCACAGATACTAAAGAGTCCAGCAAAATGGGTTTGGATATTTCTACTCCAAATTTTAACTAGGATCAGAATCAGGAAAAACAGCAGAATATTTTGTCATTGTACATTGGGAAGCTGTTGCCACTCTCAGGGACATATGAGTGAAAACTGAGAAGTGGAAGGAAGCCCTGAACTAAAAAGTAAGCTTTCCGGTAGGAATGTATTCAGAATGGCAATGAGGGATAGAGCATGCTCAGCACTTTCGGTACCAAGTTTCTAGCTCAGAGATTCTGTGCCGATTTATGGAAGGTTAAACGTACCCCTGAGATCTGGCCTCAGTGAAACTGACAACTGGGAGGGGGACATCCATCATTTCTCAGTGGGGAAACTGGGGAGCCAGGCAATGTTGAAAAGATAAATCCTCAAGCTCAGCAGTCAGAATGCAATCAGAAGCAGGGGGAAATTGAGATGTAGATGGGTCAGTGACACAGGGATAAGGGGAGATAAAATAAGGAAGCTGATCTTTCCTTCTGGTTCTCTCAGTGTGTATCCTTCCAAACGAGGCACAGGTGGTGCCTCTCAGGGAACCTGTAACTCCAGCTGTATTGAGAGTTTTGCACTATTTGGGTATAACATAAGTAAGACTGAAGGGTGTAATGTCCAGCACAGGGAATATAGCCAGTATTTTGTAACTTTATTTGGAGTATAATCTATTATAAAATATTGACTCACTGTGTTGTGCACCTGAAATTAATATAATATTGTAAGTCAACTAGACTTCAGTTTTTAAAATGAGCTTTGAAGTTGCACTCATAGACAGTCCCCTTTAAATGAAATATTTGGGGGAAGGATCAACTATGAAAGGCTGGCATTTGGGGGATGGAGTGTAGGTCCCTGGAGACAAGTGGAACCTGTCCTCTGTAACCCCACATCATCTGACTGGGTCCAGAGCAGAAAGAGTTAGAACAAAATCTCTCAAATCAGGTTCAAAACCAGTTGATTTCTTCCATCCCCGAAGTATGTCTTAAGAGACTTAGCAGAGCTGGGATCAGAGTTGACGATGCCTGCAGATCAAGGGCCCTCTGCCTCTGGTGTGCCTCAGAGTGGGCACTCTGGTGGACAAGTAGGAAGAGAAAATGCCATGCAGCCTGGCAGCAAAGCCAGGGACCCAATGCCGGGAGCAGATGCTGCCTGTTTATATCGAGGTGATGAGAAGTGTATAAAGAAAGCTGAGCACCAAAGAATTGATACTTTTGAACTGTGGTTTTGGAGAAGACTCTTGAGGCTCCCTTGGACTGCAAGGAGATCCAACCAGTCCATCCTAAAGGAAATGAGTCCTGAATATTCATTGGAAGAACTGATGCTGAAGCTGAAACTCCAGTACTTTGGTCACCTGATGCAAAGAGCTGACTCATTGGAAAAGACCCTGATGCTGGGAAAGATTGATGGGGGGAGGAGAAGGAGATGACAGAGGATGAGATGGTTGGATGGCATCACCGACTTGATGGACATGAGTTTGAGTAAGTTCCATGAGTTGGTGATGGACTGGGAGATCTGGCATGCTGCAGTCCATGGGGTTGCAAAGAGTCGGACATGACTGAGTGACTGACTTGAACTGAACTGATGAGAAGTGTCCCTGGAAGGTATCTTCCTTCACATCTGGAGGCCAAGCTAAAAATGCATGGATTACTGTTTGTAATCTCAGAATTGAAAGCTGATGGGTTCGAGGTACCTGGTGGGGACTCAGCTCTCTGCAGGAGGGCACGGCAGGGCCAGTACAGTTCCCCACTCCCACTGTCAGCTACTGGTCCATCTACAGCTTCTGGTGAATGACTTCTTGGCTAGACCCTAAGTCTGTTTTTTAAATTTTTAAATAATTAAAAATTTTTTTCAATGTTCAATTTTTTAAAAAATTTTAATTGTATTCATGTATAGTTGATTTGTAATGTGTGAATTTCTACTGTACAGCAGAGTGATTCAGTTATACATGTATATACATTCTTTTTCGTTTTCTTTTCTGTTAACAATTTATCCCAGAATATTGAATATAGTTTCCTGTGCTCAACAGTTGGACCTTATTGTTTATCTAATCTAAATGTAATAGTTTACATCTACTAATCCCAAATTCCCAATCCATTCCCCCAGCGCTCCCCACCTATAAGTCTGTTCCCTATGTCTGTGAGTCTTTCTGTAAATGAGTTCATTTGAGACACTGAGTCTTAAACAGCTAGTTAAAGTGAACTCTATATGCCCCCTCCTTGCACTGACCTCCCTGATCCAAGATAGGGAGTAAATGAAGAAGAAAACTGTCCAAAAATCTGTAGAAGTTTGAGGAGCCTCCTGCCTCTCCCCTGTCCGCCCTGCGTGATAGTTTACCTGTTAATTCGGAGGCCTCTAAATAGAACTGAGGTTTGGGGACCATTCTGGAAACAAGAGACTGCAGCTTGTCATCTGTAGTTTGCTGAATTTGCAACCCACAGATACATTCAGCAGTGATAGGGCAAGAATGAAGGATGGCAGAGAGACAGGAGAAGGCAGGAGAGAGCAAGATCTGCTACAATATAGGACACAGAATCGGCATGGTAAGGATTAAAGGGGGAGCCAGAGTAGACCTCAAAGGTTAGCTGGGAGCACAGGCTGGCTTGCTGACACCTTCTCCCTAGGAGGTTGCAGAAACCTTGGCCGGACCAGTTGCTGAGGGGCAGGGGCAGGAACAACTGTGCTTCCGCAGCATCATAGTGCAGCATCCCGCCAGGTGCCTGACCTCCCCGCCAGGCGCCGTGCAACAGAACATTAGCAGAGGACCACAGTAGCAGACACCTCCCCACTCCTGATGTGTAGACAGTCACCTAGGGACATGGTCACTCTCTCCCTGCCCCCACCCCGCCCCCACCTCTGTAGGTTCTGGCTGCCAGTAAAAGAACAGGAAAGGGTCAGACTTGGGATTTGTTAGCAAAATATAGTGTTGCTGGCTTGTGACTGTGCATTTAAGACCTGGCACCTACTCTTTTACAAAACTGGAAGAATTCATTCAGAAAGAGTCAGGGCCCTAATCTCAATGTCTTTCAAAGCTCCATCCCCTAGGACTGACCAGGTTACTTTAAACTTTCCTTGAAGCAAAAACAAAAAAAGTATTAAATATGGAATTTGCATAAAACATGTTTGAAACCACATGCAGAAGTCAAAAACACAGCTGCAGAAGAAGAGGTGCTGATGCCAAAAAAGAACTCCTAGTTTTTACTGTGTGACCCACAGTGTCTGGGAAAGTGTGAAAATAGAACCTAGGACCAGAAAGAAAATGTCCAAGGTCAAGGCTGTGGACACCAAGATTCCTGACCCTGTCCTGGGAGACAGTGGGAGAGCCTAATGCTTGTAGATCTTTAATCATCCCCCTTGTGAACTGAGGTAGATCTCTCGGATTCTTCCAAGTGGAGCATCTGTAAGATCATACTTTTATTATATTAAAAGTCCCCTTTTCTCTAAAAGATGAGAAGGGGCTGGAATGAAGAGAATAAGAGTAGACAGAAGGCCTCCTCCTGCCACAGTTACATATTTTGCTGATATGGAGGGAGGGATTGAAAGACAGTGATACATAATAAGCAGGCAGAGGAAAGGAGATGTGGTCTAGGACTCCCCAAGATTCCACCAAGTCATCTTTTTTCAAAAGAGCTCAGTGGCCATCCCTTCACAGGGGATCTAATACCTAGATGAAGAAGAAAATTCATCTCTTCATTCAGAGATTTGTTCTACATTATGCACAGATGTTCAGATTTCAGGAGATGTTTATAGAGAAGACTAACTCAGGAAATCTGAGCAGTAATTGTACATTAAACAAACCACTAAGTCTCTAGTTTCTCACCTTCGAGATACATATACTTTTCTCTCCTTAGTCTGTTTCATGAAGCTCTTTTTAAAATAAAACTATGCATTAGATACAAAAATATTTTAAAATTTGATAGTAGTTTTTACTTGTATACTGGCACTTATTGTTTTTCTTATTTTCTAAATGTTGGAAACATTCGTGTTTTTGGCCAGCCATGTCAGGAAGGGTAGAATAAAAGAAAGTATTATTGGAAGACTGTCACCCCAGTTCTGAACCTCACCTCTGGGGCTTTGTATGGTGGGGATGTCTGTGCTCTTAAGTTTTTTTACCCAGTGTGCATTTATAGCAATCGAAGTTGGTATTCCTGGAATTAATTATGTCTTTGGGAAATTTGGGTTTAGATACTGGAGAGTTACTCTCACTCAGTAGCCAGGACACAGAATTCAAAGGCTTCAAATCTCTCTGCACCAGTGGTTTTATTCTTTGTCCAGTACCTGCTGAGCTCCCGTATGTCACTGTGACGGTCCCGGGTTTGCTGGTGTTTCTTTAGTAAGTACTCAAGGAAAACCAAACCAGCGTTTGGCTGGTAGACCAAACCCCCATGGAGAAATATGTGCTTATTTACTCTTATTACTCTTACCTAGAGGGGCTTATTTGATTCCTAAATACATCTCCAAAAATAAATATTTGGAGGCTGCTCCATTTAGCAGAAATAAGGCAGATACACTCAGAGGCCTCTCAGGTTAAAGAAAGAAAAAAAAAAAAATTGGAAAGCATTGCTAGCAGGAAAAAAAAAACAAGCTTTGGGCTACATAAAAGCTGCTCTAAATGGTGTGTGTTGTGCCTGATGAACCCCCACCAGGGGAAGATGGTCCTAGTGGCTTTGTGAGTTGAGCTGGTCTTCCATGTTCATGGCAAGGTAACTTTTTACCGTGGTTGAAAAAACATATAACAGGTCCTACTGTCTAGCACAGGGAACTATATCCCATTTCCTGGGATAAAGCAGTATAGAAAAAATTATTTTAAAAAGAATGTATATATGTGTAAAAACTGAGTCACTTGCTATATATCAAGATTGGTGCAACATTGTAAATCAACTATACTTCAGTTAAAACACACACACACATAACAGAACATTTGCCGTCTTAATCATTTTTAAGAGTACAGTTCAGTAGTGTTACAGTACTTTCACACTATTGTGAAATAGATCTCCAGAACTTTCTCACCATGAAAAACTGGAACTCTATCCCCATTAAACACACAGTGGTGTGGCTTTTAAGAGCTCGGTATATTCAAGGACCTGGGAGGGACTCCCAGCCCTCCACTGCCTGGCGGGTCCACAGAAGTGCAGTCAGAATGCACACCAAAAAACACCGAGAAGAATTGACAGAGGAGACTCCAGAGATGCTGCTCTGTCCCAACATGCTGTGCCGAGGCAGTGGAAGGACATTGCTGAGAATGTGCGAGTCGGCAAAGCGGAGATGATCCTAGACTTGGGATGCAGGACGGGGAACAGAGGCCTCCCTGAGGGATGCTGCATTCTCAGGGTACCTGACAGCCGGCCACAGGTCTCATCCACTTCCTAGGGCAGTGTGGCATGTCTTTCCTCTGCTGAGGAAATCTATACTCTGTCCAAGGAATTGAAACTTGTATTTTTCTTCTGGTTGGAAGAACATGTTCCTTAAGGCCATTTTGAAATCATTAGAATCATAAACAGTGGATGTGAGCTAAGGTGCCAACTCAAATTGTTTCTTTTTTTGTTTTTCGGCCACAACACAGCATTCAGGAGCTTAGTTCCCCAACCAGGGATCGAACCCATGCCCCAGGCAATGGAAGCAGGGAGTCTTAACCACTGGACCCAGGGAAGTCCGCCAGCTCAAAGTACCATGGCTCACTCCATCACTAGTTGAAGTAACTGGACTGTCTAAGAGAGTACTCTTTGTTCCTTTTTGTTTGTTGGTTTGTTTTTCTTTTGATTTTATTTTTTTTAATTTTTATTTTGTATTGGGGTATAGGGCTTCCCTTGTAGCTCAGTCAATAAAGAATCTGCCTGCAGTGCAGGAGACCCGAGTTCAATCCCTGGGTTGGGAAGATCCCCTGGAGAAGGAAATGGCAACCCACTCCAGTATCCTTGCCTGGAGAATCTCATGGACAAAGGAGCCTGGTAGGCTGCCGTCCATGGGGTCACAAAGAGTCGGGCACGACTGAGCGACTAACACTTACTTACTTTATTGGGGTATAGCCAGTTAGCAAACAATGTTGTGACAGTTTCAGGTGAACTGCAAAGGGAACCAGTCATACATACACATGTATTCATTCTCCCTCAAACACCCCTTGCATCCAGGCTGCCACATAGCGTTGAGCAGTGTTCCATGTGCTATACTAAGATGATTTTCTAAGTTAGCTATCAATTGTGATTAGAATGTCAGACATACAACTACATACAGAATGGTGTGATAGTAAATGTGTGTAGTTTTAAGCCAATAAGTTTAGAGTAAACTTATTGCTCAGCCTCAGTAGAAACTAATGCAGAATGAGAATGAGTGGGCATGATATTTGGAATATGTGTGGTTAAACAAGGATGAATAACACTAGTGTGATGTCTTTTGTTATTTATTTTCATTAATAACCCACAGATGAAACTTTTTAAAGTGATAAAGGAGTCTAAAGGCAGTAATAAATATGTCTTAGGTGCCCATCCTTTTCTTGTCATCAAAGAGGAGAAATGGTGTTTAGAATGTAAGTATAGGCTAGTAAGTGGTTCAGGTTCCAAGAACAGTTTAAGAGGAAGGGTGCTATTATTTATTGTTTTAATTTGTTTTATTGAAGTATAGTTGATTTACCATGCCACATTAATTTCTGCTTTACAGCAAAGTGATTCAGTTTTACCTACATAGACTTTTTTTTCTTATTCCTTTCCATTATGGTTTATCTGGAATAGTGCATATATGGGTGCTGTTATTTAGAGTTGGTTTTGATCAGCATGCTGAGACAGATACCTAATACCCCTTTTAGTGCACTTTTAAAGCCATGTAAGGTTACACCCTAAGATTTAGTGTTCACAAAAATAAATACATGTACAATAGCATGGCATTTCCAAATTGTTGGTCATGCGTTGGACTGAATTCTCATATATTACCAACTTGTTCCATTCCGCTTTAGATAGGATCAACTGTGGTCTTAACATTTTTTTAGATAATTGAGAAATCTAACTGAAACTGCTACCTTTAAGAGAAATTTCACAGAGTTTATTTCTACTTTAGCTTCCCGAATTGCCAAAGCAGGAAAATACATATTTTCACATTTGATAATTAACCCTATACTTACTTACATATCTGCTTCAATAAGAGGCTTTTAAAATATACAAGTTCAAATGATGTAGAGGGTTTTATATTTTTGGACTGCTTTTTGCTATCTCCTCCTGGTGGCTCAGACAGTCAAGAATCTGCCTGCGACTGCAGGAGACCCAAGTTTGATTCCTGGGTTGGGAAGATCTTCTGGAGGAAGAAATGGCAACCCAGTCCAGTATTCTTGCCTGGAGAATTCCATGGACAGAAGAGCCTAATGGGCTATATAGTCCATGGGGTCATAAAGAGTTGGATACAACTGAGTGATTAACATTTGATACTTAACTTTCCTTCTAATAAATTACAGTAATTTTTTGTGAACAAGGTAATGTTTTCCTGAATTTGTATTGCAGTTTACACCTTACTTGTGGTTTTTTTCCCCTACCTCTGTCAAAATAATATTGAAAAGAATCAATCCATTTAAAACTGAATGGATATCAAGAGGATACCCATGCTGATAAGTGATAACTAAATTCTGAGGAAGGAAATTAATGGTTGCTGCCTGGTTGTTGGTTTTCTTTCTCACTGCATATATACCTAGATCAGTCTTCTGCTTACTCTAAATTAGACCTCAAGTTGTACATCTTTTAAGTAAATAGGAATGAATGTATACTTTTTGTTTTTATATCCAAACAGTTGCCCCTGATGACCCCAGCAGAAAAATAGATGGCGACACCATTATTTTTTCCAAAGTTCAAGAAAGATCAAGTGCAGTGTATCAGTGCAATGCCTCTAACGAATATGGATATTTACTGGCAAATGCATTTGTAAATGTGCTGGGTAAGCTCTCCCTTTATTAAAGATATGGCAAATTCAATTAATGACCATTGTTGTTTTTCATTCATTCAGCAGAAATACATTAAGCATCTGCTATGCAGTGGCATGGAGAAGGCAATGGTAACCCACTCCAGTACTGTTGCCTGGAAAATCCCATGGATGGAGGAGCCTGGCAGGCTACAGTTCATGGGGTCGCTACAAGTCGGATACCACTGAGCGACTTCACTTTCACTTTTCACTTTCATGCATTGGAGAAGGAAATGGCAGCCCACTCCAGTGTTCTTGCCTGGAGAATCCCAAGGACAGGGGAGCCTGGTGGGCTGCCATCTATGGGGTCGCACAGAGTCGGACACGACTGAAGCGACCTAGCAGCAGCAGCAGCAGCATGCAGTGGCATAGCACTTGGAACTGGAAAGGATATAGGAAGATAGATAAGATACAATCTGATGGTTACATTGTGTCAAACCTCTCAAAAGGAAAAGAGCATTGGTTTGCTCTTAATAACTGAATGTGACTATTGTACCATCCTTAGAAACTGATAAGACAAATGAAAATTTCATGATTCTGATTTTTGAAAATCAGTTGTTAATCATAATGTTTAGCATTGATCTAAGTCACAGATGTATATTTATTTATCAATTCATAATAATATGTTTTGAAAACGATGACATAAATGTTCTGAAGTGATTGGTTTTTGTGAACATTACATTTCCCTTATGAAACAAAAATGACCAAAATATCAGATTTGTTAGAAGTAAAATTTAGATGAGAATGTTTTTCATGATACCAAGGAATTATATTTCAACTCTTTAAGTGGAGTAGGCTCCCTTTCAAATAGAATTAAGGTCAGGAAGCCAACCAATATGTGGTATTTTTTCCTTCATGCTTGAAATGAAGGTCAGTAAAATCACATGAAGAGCTGAGCCATCAAGACGTTGATGGATGTACAGGAAGCGGTTCCGATTCTGGTTGTGTTTTGACAACCAGAAAAAAGCATTCTGCTTTTTCTGCCAACTTGTGTATTCTGATGGGCCATTCAACAAAAAATGTATTTAGTCATTATTTTGTGCCAAATACTGTGCTGATTTATGGAGAGAAGACAGTAAAAAATCCCATTCTTTGCCTGCAAGGAACTCACCGTGTAGTAGGAGATATAAAGAAATCAGTTATCACAAGCTATGCTTGAGTAAGATGCAAACGTGAGGCAGAGGGAGAAAACTTGTGTTTTTCCACCTTGAGTGACCAGTAGGGTCATACCTGCCTGAGAACCTAAGGGGAGAGATACATTGGCTGTGCCTTACTATGAACTCTAATGACCTTAAAAAGATGTAGAAATACACAGTGGGCCTAAATGTTTATTTTATCTTAATATTTACTTTACCTTTTCACAACATTTTTAGCTGAGCCACCACGAATCCTTACATCTGCAAACACACTCTATCAGGTCATCGCAAACAGACCTGCCTTACTGGACTGTGCCTTCTTTGGGTCTCCTCTGCCTACCATCGAGTGGTAAGTAGTGGTCCTGCCTGTTTGTCATATTTACATTTGCTAGAACTTTCAAATTTCTCAGTATGTAGGGTTTTAGTCAGAGCACAGATAGGAGAAAAAGCAGGGAAGAATCCATCATCTTATTAATTATTAAATGTATTCACAAATATTTATTAATGACTTGCTCTGTGCTAAATACTGTCACTTGGATAATCTTCTTGGCAGTATGCTTTGTCCACCCTAGAAGGATATATAAATGTTTTTGAAAAAAAAAATTAAAATTACAGTGCCATGGTATCACCTGGGATGTCATGAATGATGGCTGGAGAGATAGGTTGAGGGACATTCCTTGACCATAAAATATCATCTGAAGTGATAGCAGGGTCCATAAGCTTAAAAACAGAATTTGCTATTACCAGTGTTCCCCTCCCACTGAGCATGCTGGCTTGGATCCAGCCAAGCTCCTTCCATGTCTTTCACTCCCTCTTTAGACCATTCCATTTCACGTATCCCTCCTGGTACTAGCCCTGTTCATCCTCCCAGCTTGCTTTAGCCTGAGCTGAAAGAGACAATGCCAAGAGAAGCAACCGGTCAGAAAGAATGAGTGAAAGAAAATTGGAATAAAAGCAGTGCTAAGAGGAAAGTTCATAGCAATACAGGCATACCTCAAGACACAAGAAAAAAGTCAAATAAATGACCTAACTCTACACCTAAAGCAACGAGAAAAGGAAGAAATGGAGAAACCCAGAGTTAGTAGAAGGAAAGAAATCTTAAAAATTAGGGCAGAAATAAATGCAAAAGAAACAAAAGAGACCATAGCAAAAATCAATAAAGCCAAAAGCTGGTTCTTTGAAAGGATAAATAAAATTGACAAACCATCAGCCAGACTCATCAAGAAACAAAGAGAGAAAAATCAAATCAATAAAATTAGAAATGAAAATGGAGAGATCACAACAGATAACACAGAAATACAAAGGATCATAAGAGACTGCTATCAGCAACTATATGCCGATAAAATGAACAACGAGGAAGAAATGGACAAATTCTTAGAAAAGTACAACTTTCCAAAACTGAACCAGGAAGAAATAGAAAATCTTAACAGACCCATCACAAGCACGGAAATTGAAACTGTAATCAGAAATCTTCCAGCAAACAAAAGCCCAGGTCCAGACGGCTTCACAGCTGAATTCTACCAAAAATTTAGAGAAGAGCTAACACCTATCCTACTCAAACTCTTCCAGAAAATTGCAGAGGAAGGGAAACTTCCAAACTCATTCTATGAGGCCACCATCACCCTAATACCAAAACCTGACAAAGATACTACAAAAAAAAAGAAAACTACAGGCCAATATCACTGATGAACATAGATGCAAAAATCCTTAACAAAATTCTAGCAACCAGAACCCAACAACACATTAAAAAGATCATACACCATGACCAAGTGGGCTTTATCCCAGGGATGCAAGGATTCTTCAATATCCGCAAATCAATCAATGTAATACAACACATTAACAAATTGAAAAATAAAAGCCATATGATTATCTCAATAGATGCAGAGAAGGCCTTTGACAAAATTCAACATCCTTTTATGATAAAAACTCTCCAGAAAGCAGGAATAGAAGGAACATACCTCAACATAATAAAAGCTATATATGACAAACCCACAGCAAACATTATCCTCAATGGTGAAAAATTGAAAGCATTTCCCCTAAAGTCAGGAACAAGACAAGGGTGCCCACTTTCACCGCTACTATTCAACATAGTTTTGGAAGTTTTGGCCACAGCAATCAGAGCAGAAAGAGAAATAAAAGGAATTCAAATCGGAAAAGAAGAAGTAAAACTTCCACTGTTTGCAGATGACATGATCCTCTACATAGAAAACCCTAAAGACTCCACCAGAAAATTACTAGAGCTCATCAATGAATATAGTAAAGTTGCAGGATATAAAATCAACACACAGAAATCCCTTGCATTCCTATACACTAATAATGAGAAAGTAGAAAAAGAAATTAAGGAAACAATCCCATTCACCATTGCAACAAAAAGAATAAAATACTTAGGAATATATCTACCTAAAGAAACTAAAGACCTATATATAGAAAACTATAAAACACTGATGAAAGAAATCAAAGAGGACACTAATAGATGGAGAAATATACCATGTTCATGGATCGGAAGAATCAATATAGTCAAAATGAGTATACTACCCAAAGCAATCTACAAATTCAATGCAATCCCTATCAAGCTACCAGTGATGTTTTTCACAGAACTAGAACAAATAATTTCAAGATTTGTATGGAAATACAAAAAACCTCAAATAGCCAAAGCAATCTTGAGAAAGAAGAATGGAACTGGAGGAATCAACTTGCCTGACTTCAGGCTCTACTACAAAGCCACAGTCATCAAGACAGTATGGTACTGGCACAAAGATAGAAATATAGATCAATGGAAGAAAATAGAAAGTCCAGAGATAAATCCACACACATATGGACACCTTATCTTCGACAAAGGAGGCAAGAATATACAATGGTGTAAAGACAATCTCTTTAACAAATGGTGCTGGGAAAACTGGTCAACCACATGTAAAAGAATGAAACTAGATCACTTTCTAACACCACACACAAAAATAAACTCAAAATGGATTAAAGATCTAAATGTAAGACCAGAAACTATAAAAGTCCTAGAGGAGAACATAGGCAAAACACTCTCCGACATAAATCACAGCAGGATCCTCTATGATCCACCCCCCAGAATTCTGGAAATAAAAGCAAAAATAAACAAATGGGATCTAATTAAAATCAAAAGCTTCTGCACAACAAAGGAAAATATAAGCAAGGTGAAAAGTCAGCCTTCTGAATGGGAGAAAACAATAGCAAATGAAGCAACTGACAAACAACTAATCTCAAAAATATACAAGCACCTTATGCAGCTCAATTCCAGAAAAATAAACGACCCAATCAAAAAATGGGTCAAAGAACTAAATAGACATTTCTCCAAAGAAGATATACGGATGGCTAACAAACACATGAAAAGATGCTCAACATAACTCATTATTAGAGAAATGCAAATCAAAACCACAATGAGGTACCACTTCACACCAGTCAGAATGTCTGCGATCCAAAAGTCTGCAAGCAATAAATGCTGGAGAGGGTGTGGAGAAAAAGGATCCCTCCTACACTGTTGGTGGGAATGCAAACTAGTACAGCCACTATGGAGAACAATGTGGAGAATCCTTAAAAAATTGCAAATAGAACTGCCTTATGACCCAGCAATCCCACTGCTGGGCATACACACCGAGGAAACCAGAATTGAAAGAGACACATGTACCCCAATGTTCATCGCAGCACTGTTTATAATAGCCAGGACATGGAAACAACCTAGATGCCCATCAGCAGATGAATGGATAAGAAAGCTGTGGTACATATACACAATGGAGTATTACTCAGCCATTAAAAAGAATACATTTGAATCAGTTCTGATGAGATGGGTGAAACTGGAGCCAATTATACAGAGTGAAGTAAGCCGGAAGAAAAAACACCAATACAGTATACTAACACATATATATGGAATTTAGAAAGATGGCAATGATGACCTTGTATGCGAGACAGCAAAAGAAACACAGATGTGTAGAGCGGACTTTTGAACTCTGAGGGAGAGGGAGAGGGTGGGATGATTTGGGAGAATGGCATTGAAACATGTATACTATCATGTAAGAAACAAATCGCCAGTCTATGTCCAATGCAGGATACAGGATGCTTGGGGCTGGTGCACGGGGAGGACCCAGAGAGATGTTATGGGGAGGGAGGTGGGAGGGGGGTTCATGTTTGGGAACGCATGTACACCTGTGGTGGATTCATGTCAATGTATGGCAAAACGAATACAGTATTGTAAAGTAAAATAAAGTAAAAATAAAAAAATTTTTTTAAATAAAAAAAATAAAATTGGAACATTCATTTATGGATCCTCTGTCAGCTGGCAGACACTGTGTGGGGCTTTACATCTTGCTGTGAGATTAAAGCCAGGTATTGGATTAAAACACAAACACGGATGCTTATGCAGAAAATTTCCTAGCAAAGGAGAAGAGTTAATGCTTAGTCTTACACCTCTTTTCATCCATCCTCACTTCTTCTTCTGAACTTTTTATTTTGTGCTGGGGGTATGGTCAATTAACAATATTGTAATAGTTTCTGGTGGACAGCAAAGGGACTCAGCCATACATATACGTGTATCCATTCTCCCCCAAACCCCTCTCCCATCCAAGCTGCCATATAACATTGAGCAGAGTTCCATGTGCTATACAGTAGGCTCTTGTTGGTTATCCATTTTAAATATAGCAGTGTGTGCATGTCCATCCCAAGTGAAAGTCACTCAGTCTTGTCCGACTCTTTGCAACCCCTGGACCTGTCAGGCTCCTCTGTTCATGGTATTCTCCAGGCAAAAATCCTGGAGTGGGTAGCCATTCCCTCCTCCAGGGGATCTTCCAAATCTAGGGATTGAACCCAGGTCTCCCACATTGCAGGCAGATCCTTCACGGTCTGAGCCCCTAGGGAAGCCCATCCCAAACTCCCTAACTGTCCCTTCCTCCTGAAACCATAAGTTCATTCTCTAAGTCTGTGAGTCCATCCTTACTTCTCTTGATGCTAGCCCAGAAGCTGAATGTAGATGTACTTTACATGTATGCTTGTTTCTTTTTCCTCTCTGAATATTTTTCTATTTATACTCTCAAAAGTACAACCCTTTTAACCTTGATGTTGAAATCTCAGATGCAGATGCAGACAGAGTTACAGACACACCACTGTAGGAGGAAAAGGTCAAAAGGAGTAGTCTTCATTTTGTCTGTTTTTTCATTTATTAGAGATAAAATAGATAATAATGTGATTATTAAATTATGAACTCTTATAATGAAAATTATCACTTAAGTATTTAGTATTATCACCCTCATTCTTTAAGTACTATTTATCACTGAGTCCTCCAGTTTGTCATCCTCTCTTTGCATTGACCCCGCCCAGCCCCAACTCCCCTGACGGACACGCATGCAGTATGCTTACACAGATTTGAAGTCTGTGAGCATCGTCTGGTGATGCAAATCATGATGTGTTGACCTTAAACAGGGCATTTTATGTCTGACTTCAAACTATGATGTGTTTTTCTTCTCATTGTGATGGTTTTCATAATGAAGGTTTAAGGACGCTAAAGGGAGTGCTCTTCGTGAAGATATTTATGTTTTACATGAAAATGGAACTTTGGAAATTCCTGTGGCCCAGAAGGACAGTACGGGAACTTATACATGTGTCGCACGGAATAAGTTAGGAATGGCAAAGAATGATGTTCACCTGGAAATCAAAGGTGAGGCAAGGTGGCAAACATTTTTTATGTATTATGTGTCTTTGAGCAAATTCCCCAGGTTTTTAAAAAAATTTATTTTATTGAAGTATAGTTGATTTATAATGTGCTAATTTCTGCTGTATAGCAAAGTGATTCAGCTATATATATATATGTATATATGTGTATATATACATACATTCTTTTTCATATTCTTTTCCATTGTGGTTTATCACAGCATATTGGATATAATTCCTTGTGCTACACAGTAGAACCTTGTTGTTTATCCATCCTATATGTAATATTTTGCATCTGCTAATCCCAAACTTCCAGTCCATTCCTCCCCCACTGTCCTCTGCCTTGGCAACCACAAGTCTGTTCTCTGTATTTTGATTTTGTTAAATTCCCCAGCTTTGGCAATGAATAACAGTAACTTTCCGTTTCAGATCCAACAAGGATCATTAAACAGCCTGAATATGCAGTTGTGCAAAGAGGGAGCACTGTGTCCTTTGAATGCAAAGTGAAACATGATCACACCTTAATCCCCACTGTCACGTGGCTGAAAGACCACGGGGAGCTGCCCAATGATGGAAGGTATTTGAAGACAATGCCTTTCCTTTTTCATCCTTCTCTCTTTAAGCTGCTCTTGAACTAGAGGTTTATTTTATAGTGACTTTTTTTTGAAGATTTGTTGACGTGGACCATTTTTAAAGCCTTTATTGAATTTGTTACAATATCACTTCTATTCCATGTTTTTTGCTTGAGGTATGTGGGATCTTAGCTCCCCGACCAGGGGTTGAACCCTCACCCCCCTGCCATGAAAGGCAAAGTCTTAACCAGTGGACTGCCAGGGAAGTCCCTGTGTAGTGACTTAATGATTACGCTTTTAAAATTTCTGCTCTGTCTTCAAAGTAGATATACATTTCCTTTCCTTGCTGTAAATTGTTCAGACCTAGAAAGGTATCAAGTTATGGAAATAAGACCCTGAGAAGGTTTGTCTATTTTTGTGTGTTGGTGTACTATGTAATTCAGGATGCAAAAATTCCTTTCAGATCTTGGACAACGTCCGTTGTTTTCTGCCATGTACAGTGCAGTCTCAACAGATGTTTTCATTCCCTTTTACAAATAAGCAGAAATGTGATCTCTTTAATCATCAGCGTGTGCCTGAATCCTCATCAGTATTTTACAGGACTCTAGTTTTTATTTGGATGGGGAATTTTCTTTTCATTTTACCTAAAGCCAATAGAAGGAGGAGGAGAAAAATAAAACAAGTAAAGAATTTGAAAGAGCCTGAGCATGCTGCATTCCTCTAGCTTGGAATGGAGGAAAGGTCATGCCCATTTTCAGGTGGGTTTGATGAAGTACACAGTTGAATGGGAGAATCTTAGCAGATACAGAGGGGCTACAGTCATCACCCCAGTGGGAAGGAATGCTATCTGCTGGTAGAAATGGTTTCTGTGGCTTTTTTTCAACTGTGCCTTAATGGTGCCCTCTTGCCTGTAAATGTTCCTTAAAAGAACTATGTGGCCTTTTCTGTGCCCAGGGTTTCCATCTAGTTCTGTGCTTCAACTGATCAGTTTTATCTCTGGGATCTGAACTGATAAAGATGAGAAGGAAGTATGAAGAAATGACCATTGGACTAAATTAGCTAAAGGTTTATCTTGGAAATCCCCTTCTGAAGACAGTTAATGATTTATGTGGCTTCATTAAAACCATGCATGAATCCTATTTGCATAGATTTTTGACCTACTAGGTAAACTGTCATGCTTACAAGAAACTTCTAGAAAACTCTTCTTAGTGACTGGTGATCTAAATCTTCCTGTTTCTAGTGATAAACCTGATTGGTATTGTTTGCATTTATTTTCTTCTATTCCAAATCATTTCTCCTATTGTAAATTATGCATATGGAAAAATGATACAAAGTTTCTGCAGTAAATGATGAATTCTTTAGCCATAAAAAAGAATGAAATAATGCCATTTGCAGCAACATGGATGGATCTAGACATTATGATACTAAGTGAAGTAAGTCAAAGAAAAATACCATATGATATCACTTATATATGGAATCTAGAAAAATGATACAAATGAACTTATTTATAAAACAGAAATAGAATCACAGACTTAGAAAACAAACTTACAGTTACCAAAGGTGAAAGGGATGGGGGTGGAGTAAATTGGGAATTTGGGATTAACAGATGCACACTACTATACGTAAAATAGATGAACAATAACCTACTGTATAGTACATGGAATTATATTCAGCATCTTGTAATAACCTATAACAGAAAAGAATCTGAAAAAGAGAATATGTGTGTATATATATATATATATGTACATATATACTCTTATTATTTATATTCTTATTCATTTATATATATTTGAGTGAGTAAATAAAGTTGCTCAGTCATGTCCAGCTCTTTGCGACCCCATGGACTGTAGCCTACAAGGCTCCTCTGTCCATGGAATTTTCCAGGAAGGAGTACTGGAGTGGGTTGCCATTTCCTTCTCCAGGGGATCTTCCCGACCCAGGGATTGAACCCAGGTCTCCCACATTGCAGGCAGACGCTTTACTGTCTGAGCCACCAGGGAAGTCCAAAAAATATTTCTTTGAGCCCCTTTTTTTGTGGGGGAGGGCAAGAATACTGGAGTGGGTTGCCATTCCCTTCTCCAGGAGATCTTCCCGACCCAGGGATTGAACCTGGGTCTCCCGCATTGTAGGCAGATGCTTTCCCATCTGAGCCACCAGGGAAGTCTACATATATTTAAATATATATATATATATATATATGTATATATGTAACTGAATCACTTTGCTGTATACATGAAACATTGTAAATCAACTATATATACTTCAATGAAAAATAAACAACGTTAATTATAACTTTAACTTATTTAAAAATATACACCTTATTAAAAATTGAGCTGGATGAGTGGTAGTCGCAGAAGCCATAGGAAAGGCCTTTAGTCAGGATAACTGGAACTGCCCCCACCTCAGCCCCTGGTCTTGAGGAAGTGCCTAAAACTCCAGAGGCATGGTTAAAAACCACTGTACCAAAGGACTTGTCATCATTTCAAAACAAGCTTCTCATTCATTCAAAATATTTTCCAACTATAATCATTATCAAAGTGACGTGTATTGTACAGAATTTTAGCTCTGATGTGCTGCTAATCTTTATCATCTTTCCCTTCTATCAAATTCACTGTTGTTTTCATGCCAGTAAAATGGTTATGGGGTGTGGTTGGGTGTCCATTTCAGCCGCTCTGAACATGTGATAATTGCAGGTTCACTGTTGATAAAGACTATTTGGTGGTCGCTGATGTCAGCGATGATGATGGTGGGACCTACACATGTGTAGCCAACACAACTCTGGACAACGTTTCGGCCAGTGCTGTGCTTAGCGTTGTCGGTAAGAACTAAAACACGTATAGTACAACTGGCTGCCCTGTTTTAGACTGAAAGGAAAAATTGTCAATTGTAACTATTTTCTTGTTACAGTTTTACCATTTTATAGGTGAGTTAAACACCCACATCTTTTTTGAAAGATTCCTTTGAGGAAATAATTCCAGCATAAATGTACCCTGTAGCAGCGCTGGAATTAAAATAGTGGTTATGCATATTAATGATATTTTTATAAGAGAGCAGTTAATCTACTTTTATTTAAAATTGAAGAGGTTTTACCCCCAAATTGTTACTGTATGTTTATCAATGCCATGCCTTGCAGTTAAACATAAGGCTCAGTTTTATAATCTTAATCATGCTCCGTCTTTGTCTTTTTGTGCTATCTTATATCCTTCCATTACTAATTTTGATTAAAATCGTTTATATTACTGTCCTTTCTAGCTCCTACTCCAACTCCAGCTCCCATTTACGGTAAACTAATATGAGTCCTTCTTCTCTGTTTTCTTTGGAACAATTTCACACATGCAGAAAAATTCCTTTACTTTCTTACGTCTATCATGTCATTGTGTTTCTTTACGGAAAGGGGCTCTGCCAGATGTTCAGCTGTGCTGTCCATTTACTGCTGTGAATCATTTTTCATTATAACCCTGGAGTGTCTCACTGCATATATTACCACTCAATTCCAAGCATTTCATGTGTTATTACAAAGTCGTTGAATTTAATGAAAGTCCCTCTTTGATATCAGTGCTTTTCAGAAGCTATTGTCCACATTTTACAGGCAGGAAAAGCAATTTCATATATCATTCCACAAATTAGATCTTCAATCTATTAAAAGTTGTTTTGGAAAGCTAAATGTTGTTTGGGGGTTCCCTTTTCAAGAAATTTACATAGGAAAACAATGGATGTCTAGAACAGCAATTACCTTTGTGTCAAAGAAAACCACCAATTCACTGTGTTCACAGAAGATAAATCACTAAAGATAGACAAAAAAGAGGACGCTTTCATATCATGTTGATTTTTCTGAGTTGGAAAAATAAATCAGAATTTTTTTCCTGAAATCTTTTTGACTAAAGAACCCTCATCTTTTTTCAGTGTTAAATACAAAAATTAATTTTGTAGCAAAAACCCAGCTGGATTTTACAGATACCATGAATTATACTGTAGAATAGCTGTCCTTTACAGACATTTACTGCTTCTTTACTAGTGTCAAAGAAGTGCTTACATTTTTATATGGCTTCTGGTTTGTCCAAGAGCCAGAGGTACTGCCAAGAGCAAGGTCAGGAAAAGAGCCAAGGGGAACATTAACTCTCTGGATTTCAAATGCACCATTAGAAGAGGCAGACATGCTTCTGGGACACCTTCATCCCAATAGGTGTCTATACCCTGGTGTCCTCTGAAAATAAACACACCTCCCCATTTGCCTGACGAGTACTGAGCATCCACATAAGGTATGCATGCTGAGGGCTAGCTGCATAGCATCAATTTTATAATTCCCTTAAAAATACGAATATTCTTCAAGTGCCCCCAAATCTGTAGTTTCGCATGTTTCAGAAACAATATTTGCAGCTTCTTTTAACAGTACATGCATTTACCTGTATTTTGTTTTTCAGTGCTTGCCATTCTCTGTTTCCCATTTGTTAGAAATTCAGCTTCCATATTGTTGTTTCTGTTTGTGCTCATCTGTGTTTATGAAAAGACACACACTGAGAGTGCTGGAGAACCATACTTGTCCATCCCACTGGCTTTGGTGACAAGGGAGTTAGTTTCATTTGAAAAAGATACAAGCAGAGCTCATTGAGGGGTTCTCCTGGGTGTGTGTGTGTGTTCCCAGCAGCCTCAGCTGTTTTCATTTCCTTTCGGTTGCATGCTCGTTGGCCATTGCGTGCTCTGTGTCTTTAAGAGTCCCCTCTGTGAACAGTAGCACAAGTAAGGGAGACCCTCAAGGTTGGATGGCTAACTATGATGTATGTGTTTGATCTACAGATGTCCCAAATCCTCCCTTTGATTTAGAATTGACAGATCAACTCGACAGGAGTGTTCAGCTGTCATGGACCCCAGGCGATGACAACAATAGTCCTATTACAAGTATGTGATGTCATTTGCTTTTTCACTGGTAAACTTTATGATTATTTTCAAAGCATTCTGTCACATGCAATTGAAATTTCCCACAGAGATATTTCCTGGCATCCTCTGCTTCATTTCTCATGGAACCAAAACATTTATTTATGGCTCACCTCTCCTCAGAGCTGGAGTCATTCTTGGTTACAGTTTCTGGTTTGGGACACTGATGGATAAAGTGTTAATTAAGTGAATAGACTGTCCTTTTGTGTTAAAGATCCATAAGAATCACCCTCAATTTCTACCAAAGTAGGAAGATATTTTGCCCATTCATATGGGAGAAAATAACAGAAAGACCCGTCTAAATCTTAGAAAATTGAGACTTGGTAAGTAAAGTGACTTTTCAAACCCTCAACTGGTAACAGAACTCAGTGTAGACATCTGAAGTGTCTTTCTTTCCATTAGCCCTTGCTATAAAGTGACACACTCACCAGTGTTAACTCCTCAAACTCCTCACTTTGATGACATCAGCCTAGAGAGGTTATTTGGGAAAGAGCCCATGGAAGATAAAAGGGAGAGAAAGCAGCAGTAGGCAGGAAAGAGCTTCAGAATGTAACACAGGTCTGATGTCTGTGAAAAGAGAGAGGAAGGAGGAGTGTGTGGGAGAACTCTCAGACTCCAGTACAGATCGTCTCAGCCGGGTCAGCAAGGACCCCAGGGGGAAGTTCCGCAGAGGGTGGGGCTGAGTCTAGGGCCCTCGCAGTGCTCAGTCACTGGACTAGGTCAGGTAGAGAGTGGCCTCATAGGAACGCTGCAGCTGATCCTTGGGAAAGGGGCACAGACAGAGCCTGCTGTTGACATTCCTGGTTGTGGGTTCTCTCTCGAAAAGAGATCTGAGTACTGTGTGTATATGTATGTGTACATATGCATGTATACATATATGCACATATATACATATATATAGACACTGTACACAGTAATACAGTAATAATTTTTTTATCTTATTTGTGTCCTCAACTAAAATATACACTCCATAAGGGCAGAGATTTTTGACTAACTTGTTTCAGAAGAATGCCTGGTATATAATAGATACTCAATAGATATTTGTTGAATGAATGAAGCCTTGAAATCTGATGGGGTCATTTTAACCTGGGTGAAAAAAAGTCTAAGCATCCTCACCAGCTAAGTCTGGCTAATATACTGGATGAACAGGAAGGCTTGGCATGAATGAAATAAGTGCCCTGATCAAGGACTGAAAATCCATTGAGAAAGGACCTACACTAAAGAACAGAAGACAGAAGAGAGGTTTTTGCTTAATTTCATTGGAACTATTCTGCTGTACAGCAGGTATAATAAATCAACATGCACATCATTTCAGAATTATCTTAGTCATTGGAAAGCAATTTAGTCTTCATGCAGCATAAACGTATTACAGACTTGTGTCTACTCTCTTAAGTATCTGTTTGATTTTAAAACTTCTAAGCTTATCCATAGTCTAATTTTACTAAGGTCTTCCAGTATTCTTACGGCGTGGTCCCTCACCTGATTTTATTCTCTAGGCTGATGTCATCAAGGTGAGGAGTTAACACTGGTGAATGTGTCACTTGATAGCAAGGGCTAATGGAACGACAGACACCTCACTTGTCTGCACTGAGCTCTGTTACCGGTTATGGGTTTGAAAAGTCACTTTACTTACCTAACCCTGTGGAAGGAGAGAGGAAGGTGGAGTGTGTGGGAGAACTCACTCTCAGACTCCAGTACAGATTGTCTCAGCCAGGTCAGCAAGAACCCCAGGGGGAAGTTCCGCAGAGGGTCGGGCACTACCCACGCTAACCCTAACCCTCCGTATACATGTATATGTTGACACTGCACACATTTGGTTCTGTCTTTGCATCTGCTTTCTAGACGAGTCAAATATAAGCATATATATACACACGGCTGTGTGTGTGTGTCCATGTGTAGGCCACACAAAGAACAAAGCAGGAGAAGGAGATTAAAGAATACAGGGGTAAAGGATATAATTACAAACAAGGTGGTTAGGAAAAACTACATTAATAAGGTAGCATTTCTCTGGAAAACAGTATGGATTTTCCTTAAAAAAAAAACTTGAAATAGAGTTACCATGTGATCCAGCAATCCCATCCCTGTGCACATATCCAGAAAAGATGAAAGCCCTAATTCAAAAAGACACATGTACCCCAGTATTCATTGCAGCACTGTTTACAATAATCTGCCAAGATATAGAAGTAACTTAAGTGTCCATCAACACGTGAATGAGTGCCATCAAAAATGAAGTAATGCCATTTGCAGCAACATGGATGGGCCTAGAAATTATCATACTAAGTGAAGTAAGACAGAGAAGACAAATCTTACATGATATCACTTATATATGGATCTAAAAAATGGTGCAAATGAACATATCTACAAAACAGAAGCAGACTCATAGACATAGAAGACAAATGTATGGTTACCAAAGGGAAAGGCAGAAGGAATAAATTAGGAATTTTGGGTTAACAGGTTTACAATACTATATATGAAATAGATAAACAAGGATTTACTGTTTAGCACAGGGAACTATATTCAATATATTGTAATAAACTGTAATGGAAAAGAATGGGAAATGATTATAGTTACATTCATCTATATATGTATTGCCAAATCACTTTGCTATATATCTGAAACTAGCACAATATTGTAAATCAACTATGCTTCAATTACCAAATAATCAATTTTTAAAAGGTAATGTTTGTGTATGCCAATTAACACGTGAAGAGGGAGGTACTGAATACGCTATGTAGTTATCTAGAGGAAGAATTTCCCAGGGAGAGCGAGAGAAAGAGCAAAGACCCTGAGATAGGAGTGTGTCTGCTCAGAAGCCACTGTAGCTGGAGTGAAATGAACAAGAGGAAGTGAAGTAGGAGAGAAGGTCAAAGAGGCAGGGAGTTGGTGGGTGGAGTGGGATGTGCATGTGAAGGGCTGTGTATTCCTTTGTAGGGGTTGGGAAGGAATTGGAGGGACTTAAATAGAGGAATGGATCACGCTGGGATTCCCCAGTGGCTCAGCAGCAAAGAATCCCCTGCAATGCAGGAGAAACAGGATCAAGCCCTGGGTTGGGAAGATCCCCTGCAGAAGGAAATGGCAATCCACTCCACTTGCCTGGGAAATCCCATGGACAGAAGAGCCTGGCAGGCTACAGACCATGGGGTTGCAAAAGAGTCAGACATGACTTTGTGACTAATCAACAGTGGATCACCCTGGCTATTCTACTGAAAATAGTCTATAGAGAAACAAGAGGATAGCAGGGTGGCGAGACCAGACAGGACCATGGTTCTCAAATCATACATTGAAATAATCATGCATTGAAATACCATGCAGAACCTCAGCAAACTCACAGGCGTGCCTCCAGATGTTAAGTTTGTGATTTTTAAATTTTGTTGTTTTTTTTTTAAAATACAGTGACAGCTGTCAGACACCCCATGAAATACTAGCTGGAAGTAGTTCACAGCTTCAATATTAATAGTACTATGTCACATAGTGACAATGTCATATCTCTGCAAAGCCTTCACTGTGATAAAAAGCGAGTACTGTGTGAAAATCAGTGTGAAACAGGAAAGGAGGAAGGTGGTATCTAATTTGTTGACAAAGTTAGAGAAGTTATATGGATTCCTGTTCATTTTAAGTGAAGACATAAACACTTATTAGTTTATATGGACCTAACTCCTTACTACTTGGAAATGTTAGGTATTTCTTTTGACCTAAAGGAGCCATGAAAAAAAGTACTGGAACACTAAGCCTACCATGACCGAGAAGTTTGGGAACTTGTGAGTTAGGAGGTTACGCAGTAATTCACACAAGAAATCTTCAAGTCTTATATTAGCTCATGGGGATGGAGAAGCTGAGAAATGGTAGGCTGAAATTTTGCATATATTTTTTAAAAAAACAGCCAACAGGACTGTTGAGCATTTGAGAGAAAGAGAGGAATCAAAAAGGACTTCAAAAGATTCTGACCTGAGTTGTCACTACCAGCTGGGCTGAAGATTGGGATCAGTCTTGGTCACATCCAATTTGAGATGCCGTACTCAACAAACAAGTGGAATTCTTGAGTGGGTGATTAAGTATCCAAGACTGCAGTTTAGGGGAGAGATAGAGGCTAAAGATATAAATGTGAAGGTCATCGGTTTATGAAACTGGAGATCACTAGCAAATTAATGTAGATTAGAAGGAGAACTCTAAGTGATGAGCTTATAAGCAGTGCAACACATATTTCTAGCTCATTTTTGTATCTGTAATTCGTATCATGGTACATGGCAAGTAGTAGATAATTAATGAATATCTAAATACCCTTTTTTCCATTTATTTTTTAATTGAAGTATACTTGATTTGCAGTGTTGTTAGTTTCACGTTTACAGCAGAATGATTCACTTATACCTATTTTTTCACATTCTAGGTTATTACAAAATATTGAGTATAGTTTCCGGTGCTGTACCATATGTCTTTGTTGGTTATCTCTTTTATATAGAGTACTGTGTTTATGTCAGTCCCAAACTCCTCATTTATCCCTCCCCCTCCATTTCCCCTTTGATAACCATAAGTTTGTTTTCCACGTCTATGGGTCTATTTCTGTTTTGTATATAAGTTCATTTGCATCATTTCTTTTTGATTAAGCAATGTTGTATATTTGTATATAAGCAATATTGTATATTAAGCAATATTGTGCATTTGTCTTTCTCTGCCTGGGTTACTTCACTTAATATCGTAATGTCTAGGTCCATCCATGTTGCCACATGTGGCATTATGTCATTCTTTCTATGGCTGAGTAATATTCCATTGTATTTATGTACTGTAGCTTCTTTATGGGGTCATCTGTCAGTGGACATCCAGACTGCTTCTATATTTTGGCTGTTGTAAATAGTACTGCATTGAACTATTGTAAATAGTGCTGCATTGTGGTACATTCATCTTTTTGAATGAATACCTGTTTTTACAAGGGTAAAATACACATACCACAAAATTTTAATAGAGACAAGAGAGAAGGTATCCATTAAAAAGTTAAGTCTTCCTCCCGCTCCTGATTCTCAGTTCCTCCAGTGACACCAGTATTACAGTCTGCGTCCTCTGAGAAGTAACACATGTACAATCAAGCACATGTATATGTGTGTATGTCATAGTAAATCTTTTTATGTTACACAACTGTAGTATCCAGCACACACTGGATCATGTTCTAAACCCTTCTTGGTTTCACTTAACAATACAGTTTAGAAATCATTCTGTTTCAGTACATGTGGAGCAGCCCTATTCATTTTTTACAGCTGCAGAATATTCCATTGTGTGGATGCATCATCATTTATTTAATCAGTGTTCTACTGATGAACATTTAGTTTGTTTGCAATTAGGTTGTTTCACTTGCAAACAATGCTGCCATGTGGATTCCTTTCCATGTATTTTTGAACATATGCATAAGCACATTTATTCAAAATAAATTGCTGGAAGCACAGTTTCTCAATCAAAGGATATCTGAGTATTGTTAGATCTTCTAAATTGTGCTCCCTTGAAGTTGTACCAATTCATGCTTCCCGCAAAGTATAAGAATGCCCATTTCCCTATGTCCAAAAAGTATGTTAAGTGCTTGATTGTTGCCAGTCTATGTAGTGGGAAATGGTATCTTCTTGTATTTAATTTAACTTCTCCTGTTGTGGAAAACAAAAATCAGTCATTTTTTCATTGTTTAAACTTTCCTAGAAATATGTGGGTCACTTCTAAATAATTTTAACTCAACGTGCTAAAGAAAGAATACCATACATTATTGGATCTGCTTAAATGTTGAGGACAATAATAGGACTCTGAAGTCAAAATATCCCAATGATTTTTTCTTGGAAGTGAGATAACTCATGTTTGGCTGCTCTTGTTAGATTATCTTGTTCATTATCCTAGTAACCTACCATTGGGTGAATGAGTTCATGTCTTGGGTTTGTTGCATGTATGTGGTATGGCCAGAATTCATCATTGAGTATGAAGATGCAATGCATGAGCCAGGGCTGTGGCACCACCAAACTGAAGTTCCTGGAACACAGACCACAGCCCAGCTGAAGCTGTCGCCCTATGTCAACTATTCCTTCCGAGTGATGGCAGAAAACAACCTGGGGAGGAGTCTGCCCAGCGAGGCATCTGAGCAGTATTTGACTAAAGCTGCAGGTAAAGCAGGACCTCTGTGATATGAAATAAAATAGAAAAGTTTCCCACTGTTTGCAAAAGATCAAAGCTTACGAGTGTATGGCTGCTTGACTTCTAGAACCTGATAAAAATCCCACAGCGGTGGAAGGGCTGGGATCAGAGCCAGATAATTTGGTGATTACATGGAAGGTGAGCTATGTCTGAAATCTTTATTTTTCCTCGGTATATTTAGAGTGGAAAGAAAAGTTGTTTTTTAATTTATTTTTTAATTGGAAGAAGTTTTCTTTACAGTGTTGTGTTGGTTTCTGTCATGTAACAACTCGAATCAGCCATAGTTATACATATATCCCCTGTCTCATGATCCTCCTTCCCCTCCCCATCCCAGAAAGTTTTTTAAAAAATAATATCCGTATTAAAAATCCCCTTTCATCCATTTTGGGGACTCTTTATTTATTTATAGTGTAGTAGTTAAAAGCTTGATCCTTGGAGCCCAAATGAATGGATGCAAATCCCAGCTTTGCCACTTACTAACTGTGTAACGCTTAACATCTGCATCATGTATCTGTGTGATGGGAATAGCAAAGAACCAACCTCATAAGATTAAAGGAGTTAATGCACAGCAAGCATGTAGGACGGTGCCTAACACATATACATGCTCAATAAATGCTGACTAGAATTACCGTCATCATAAAGAACCGTCTAGAAGACACGTACCAGTAGTCAACCTCTATTTCCTTTTTGGCCTGTGTGTATTTTCTGGACTTGAAAAATTAATATATATTTACTTGTGGTTTTTTAAAACTTACTTTAGATAGACCCATACAGGGCCATACTTGGATGCATACTCATTTGTGTATACTTATATACATGCATGGAGAAACAAGACAGAATAAGCCAGTATCATTTTTTTTTAATAAAGAAGTAGTTCACAAGTTTCAGTTTCCAAGTAAAATAGAGACTGATGTACTGTCACACAAGCAGAAATGCATAAAGGAAATTATATAACTGAAAGTTTTATGTTACCCACCCATAACTGTGAAGCCAGAATTTGAGAGACTTGGATGCTTTTTACTACTTCAATATAGAAATTAACTACCTTTGAAGTGTTGATCCCAAACAAGCTATGAACCTCATCACATGTGAAAAAAAGACAAAAAGTTTCCTGGAGAAAATTGTTCATAGCTTATATTTTACTGTCTCAGTGCTCACTGTTGTTAAGTCTGGGAATTAAACTTGCCATTCCAGTATAAGATGGTGCAGTCAATCTGTTTTATAAGCTCTGATTATCTGGCTTTTCTTGTAGCCCTTGAATGGTTTCGAATCTAATGGGCCAGGCCTTCAGTACAAAGTTAGCTGGCGCCAGAAGGATGGCGATGATGAATGGACATCTGTGGTTGTGGCAAATGTATCCAAATACATTGTCTCGGGCACCCCAACCTTTGTTCCATACCTGATCAAAGTTCAGGCCCTGAACGATGCAGGGTTTGCCCCAGAGCCAGCTGCGGTCATGGGACATTCTGGAGAAGACCGTAAGTGTCTGATGCTATTTTGTGTATATTTTCCCCCAGCAAAACAGATTACCAAGGTGCAAGTCAAGGCCATCTCCAGAGGTACTTAGACTGGGAAGGAGAGAGGCAGCAGTTATTTTGCTCAACATTTCTGCATTTAAACAGCCTACTTATGTAGAAAATTGGTTCAGAATGTTAAAAATTATTACTTTTTAAAAAGATATGTTATTCTCACAAAGTCAAATGAACAGATATCAAAAATGAAAAATTACTCTCCTCCTTGATAATTCGTAGAATAGGGTTGGGGCATGTGTCAAGTCAAAATTATGAGACAGTGACATTTTTGCATGAAATTCAAAATGACATTGATACTTCTTACCCCCCCTTTCTCATCTTCCCCAGTCCCCATGGTGGCTCCTGGGAATGTGCGTGTCAACGTGGTAAACAGCACCTTAGCTGAGGTGCACTGGGACCCTGTACCTCTGAAAAGTATCCGAGGACACCTGCAGGGCTATCGGGCAAGTGAAAGACACTTTTCTTGTTCTTTTCTTAGAACCTGCCCATCTAAGTGAAAGGCATGCCAGATTCACTTTTCTTGGCTAGAGGAAGCCTTGAGAGTTCATCTGGCAAGCCACCTCTGCAGCATCCCAGCTACAGTCAGATCAAAATCTCACTGTTCACAAAGTAAGAGAAAAGTACTTTCTCCACTTATCCCACATGGAATCTAACAGTCTGCCAGCTCAACAGTTAACGAATGCATTAACTGGGAAAAACTATTGTTCAGAAAGCTACAGTGTAATGAAATGCACCTAGCTTTAAAGCAATGGTGACATGTGTTGAACAAACAAAATTATCCTGAGAACAATGTAGACTTTTGTTTTTAATAATTTAGGTTGTAGGTCAAGATCATGTAGTCCCAACTAGTCATTCTTATAAACATCAATTTTCTTTGTTCTTGGGAAGAGTAGACAGACTGATTCATGTTTTTGATTGACAGATGGTCTAAGAACTTTCCTAGCGACCAAGAAGTCACTGCTTTGATTTGCTAAACCCTGACATCTAGAGGCCAGTTTTTGCACTGCATCACGTTCAATTTGGCCAGATCTGTAGATATGTTGATTTCTTTTGAAAGTGCTTTTAAACTCCTGAGAGAATTTAAGAGGACTTTTAAATAGCAATTCTGCCTTTGGATCCAAAGTTAATCGATACTTTACCTCTTCAAAATCTGTGTCTGCAATTTAATGCCAAAAAAATAAGTACTTTTAATTAAGCACTGCAGTTTGGTTTAGTGAGAAAGCCATGGACTTCCCACAGGGTCTTCTTGCCTCTTGATAGCCCAGGGGCTCATCTGTACTATAGGAATAGTCATAATAAAAGTTTTAACACCATTGCTCTGGGTTTTAGGATTAAACTAAATGATATATTGTACTTGAAGTTGCATTAACTCTGGAAAAGTTTGTAAATATTGGGCAGTAATCTTTAAATTTTTTCATGGGGTTGTAAAAGAGTCAGACACAACTTAGCAAGTAAACAACAACAATGATTTTTACTTTTAGAATATTTTATATAAGTAAAGGACACTTAAATCCTTCTCTGTGGCTCTCATGCTGTTTCATTTCTTTAGTTGATTTCACGTAGACTCCTCTAACAAAATAGTATAGTCCAGCTTCATCAAATATTCTTAATTTAATTTCTCTCACTACCTGTGGGGTCCTACTCACTTACCTCAAAATCAATATCTGTCCGTTGTTCCACTAGTCTAAAATGTACCCAGGGAACTTTCTGGGGGAAAAACACAAAGCTTTAATTTTGTGATCATGAAGATTCCGTTGATTCCCTTGTCCATCCCTGACTTTTCTTCTTGCTGTTTCAGATTTACTACTGGAAGGCGCAGAGTTCCTTGACAAGAAACAGACGCCATATTGAAAAGAAGATCCTTACTTTCCAGGGCAGCAAGACTCACGGCATGTTGCCTGGGCTGGAGCCCTTTAGCCACTACACACTGAATGTCCGTGTGGTCAATGGGAAAGGGGAGGGCCCGGCCAGCCCTGACAAGGTCTTCTATACTCCGGAAGGAGGTAGGGTGGATGTATTGCTGAGATCCTAGGAGACTATGGCACATCTTGAGAGGCTTTGGATAAAAGAAGGGCCCCAAAGTGAGGTATATTCTGGAAGCCAAATGAGATTTGTCCCATAGATGAGCACAGCACACACAGAGCTGGCAAAGTGTCAGCTCAACTATGGCCTGAAGCTGTGCATAAGGCTTCACAGGCTTCCCCAAAACCACCTTTCTCTCAACTTAACATTTTTCTCCATACATAGTCATACTGCCAAAACTCTTCCTCTGTCTGTCAGCATAATACCCTGCAAGACCATCCATGTTGCTGCAAATGGCAAAATTCCATTCTTTTGATGGCTGAGTAGTGTCCCATTGTATATATGGACCACAGCTTCTTTATCCACTTGTCTGTTGATGGACATTTATGCAAGGTTCTACAAGGCGTTGTAATGAGATGGGAGTCGGGACACTCAGGTGAGTCTGAGAGGCTGCTGGACACCTACCAACACCATGAGCCCTACAACCAGAAGTCAGGACAGGGTTTGTCTGTAAACTGCTTTTTTCCATGTCTGGGTATATGTTTGGAAAAAAAAAAACTAATTAAAAAAGATACATGCATCCCAATATTCACAGCAGTATTATTTACAATTGCTAAGGTTTGAAAGTATCTCATTACAACGAGATGTACAATGCTCCCATCTTATTACAATGCCTTGTAGAACCTTACTACTTCGATGCTGACCTGGATCATTAACTTTCTGACCTAAAGCAAGTTGTGTAACTTCTTTAAACCTCAATTACCTTAGCCAAAAAGCATGAGAGCTAAATGTGATTGCCTGAGAAAAACATCTAGAAAGGAAAAGAATCCTCTAGGTTGTAGTTTACTTTTTTCTCAGTGTAGCTTCAGAGTTCATGCTGACACAGCATGTGGGATCTTAATTCCCCAACCAGAGGTGAACCTGTGCTCCCTGCATTGGAAGCATGGAATCTTAACCACTGGACCACCAGGAAAGTCCCCGAAGGTTGGAGGTCTTGACAGAATGTGTTGGGAAGAGTCACTCCAAGTGCAGGCCGTGGCAGGGGGAGGGGAGAACCAAACACACTGATGTAGGAGGTGGGGCTGGAGGAGTCTGGGCACAGTCACCTGGGAGCCTGGTGAAGTATAGTTGCAATACAAATATTATGTAAGTTATAGGTATACAGTATAGCAATTCACAATTTTAAAGGTAATACTCCATTTATAGTTATAAAATATTGGCTATATTCCCCATGTTGTAAATATATTCATGAATCTTATTTTTATACCTAATAATTTCTACCTCTTACTCCCCTACCTCTATATTCCTCCTCCCTCTGCCACTCCAACCTGATAACCACTAGTCTGCTCTCTATATATGTGAATCTGCTTCTTTTTTAGTAAATTCACTAGTTTGTTGTATTTTTTAGATTCCACATATAAGTGGTATCATATAGTATTTGTCTTTCTCTGTCTGACTTACTTCGTTTAGCATAATAACCTCCAAGTTCCTCCATGTTGCTGCAAATGGCATTATTTCATTCTTTTTATAGCTGAGTAGTATTCCCTTGTATATATGCACCATATCTTCTTTATCCATTGATCTCTTGATGGACACTTAGGTTGCTTCCATATCTTAGCAATTGTAAATAATGCTGCTGTGAACATTGTGGTGCATGTATCTTTTTTCATTAGTATTTTTTTTTCAAGCATATACCCATACACAGATAAAAGCAGTTTACAGACAAACCCTGTCCTGACTTCTGGTTGAAGGGCTCCTGGTGTTGGCAGCTGCCCAGCAGCCTCTGAGAGTCACCTGTGTCCTAACTCCCATCTCATTACAATGCCTTGTCCTCAACCTCATTGCTCCTTGGAGGTCAGGGCTCCTTCCACTAGAGGCTTTCACTGGTGAGACCTTAGACTGGTTCTTTAGATAACTCAGGGGATGGTGCCATAGAAAAGAGGGCCAGGAGATTAAAGGACAGACAAGAGAAGAAGTAGTATGTCCAAGACACAAAGGTAGGAAGCAGCATGGCTCCTTCAGGGAACCGTAAGTTAGGCCACCAAGAATGGCAAGAAAAGAGAGGAAGTTGAGTTTGGGAAGACCAATATGATGGCTGATCTTAAATGCTATGGATATTAACCCTCAAACCAGGAGCTCTTAACCTGGAACTGTAGTCTCTTAAGGGGTTGATGGATGGGTTTAAGGAGCTCCATGAACCCCCTAGTGTTATATACAAGGGATATATATTTTTCAGGGGAGAGTTTATGGGTGTCAAATTCTCAAAGGGGTGATGTGAGGAAACCTGGAATTATATGCCAGGACTCTGCTAGGTTCAGTCAAAGGCCACTGAGGGCCTGAAGGGGACAGCAACTGAGAGGTGAGGAGGGAAGGGATATAGTTGAGGTTACCACGGTGGATGTGGCAGAATTTGATGTTCCAGAGATGGGAAAAATGAGGCAGAGGGAGAAATTCCAGTTGGCTGCCTGGTTTCTGGCTGTAATGACAGGAGGGTCTAGGGAGTGTGGTAGGTTGGGTAGAGAAGGTAACGATCATGGAGGAGGACTGCCATCATCCCTCATCCTCATGAGGAAGGGGATTAAAAGCAGACCAGGCATGTTTCCTCTGGTAATCTGCCAGCCTCTGCCACAGAGATCCTGACTCCCTGCAGGCCTTCCCCAGAGCCAGGGGTTTGCCAGCAACCGGGCTGTTGTCCATCCCCAAGAGATGCTGGACATCTGCCAGCTCTTGGGGTAAGAGCTCCTCTGCACCTGGACAGGCTGGCTCAGGCCCAGAGCCTAGCACGCAGCGTGTTCTGATTGTTTGCAGACTCCTGGTTTGTTGGAAAAAACAGTCCTTCATGGCCCAGAATGTAACTGCTTCTACTTGCAGGTCTGGTTAGATTACTAGTTCTGCTCAGTTACTAGTTTGCTTTTATTAAGACCCCATTCAAGAAACAAACATGTACTGTCTCTTTAAAAGAACAACAACAATATTAGTTTGAATGTTAGTTTGGGTCTGTATCAAGGCAAAGTCCTTATGTATTTGGAGAGAATGGTTTTAATGACTTTAGATGGAAATGGTGAGGCAGAACAGGTTTCTATTAACATATTTTCAGCTGAATCATGAATAAGAATGAGTTAAAAAAATTTGATGCGTGGTATAGATCTGATACAATATGTCACTTTAATGCAGTTTGAAACATTCAAAAACCTTTGAGTTGACTATACTTCTCATTTAAAGTCCCCAGTGCTCCGTCCTCTTTGAAGATTGTTAATCCAACACTAGATTCTCTCACTTTGGAATGGGAGCCACCAAGCCACCCGAATGGCATTTTGACGGAGTATACCTTAAAATATCAGCCAAGTAAGTTATGGGGAGCAAGAAACTGGGGAATATGACTTAAGAAGGAAAAGATCTTAATGGTTATCTTAAAATACAAACGAGTTGTTTCCTTACAGCTATAGAATATATATTTATATACTTTCAACTGTTATTCTAGAAGGAACTTCAAATCATACTTTTTAAAGAAAAATGACATATATGCTTTTGAATATAAATGATCTGTAGAATAATACAGACCTTGAGCATGGGGTTTAGGTGGGTACTATCGTTACATATGTGGGCGTTATGTAGAACCAGAAAATGGGAAGAAAAGGGGTACATTTGGCACAAGGCCCCTGAAGACAAGTTTAGGGATTATTTAAGAACACATGGCTCCATCTGCAAAAACAGAGATAAGAAATGCTATTGAGATTCAGCTATAAAATTCTCCCAGCTTAGAAGCCAGTGGAGACTTTATTTCCCCTTGTTGCACCATGTTATAGGAATTTTTTAAATGGTTAATCCCATAGTTTATTTTTTATATTTAAAAGGCTTGCAAAAGCAAAATTAAGTATCTGTGTATATATATTAAATATCTGTCTATGTATATCTGTCTCTATGTCTATGTCTATGTATGTAAAATTCTCCCAGCTTAGAAGCCAATGGAGACTATATTTCCCCTTGTTGCATCATATTCTAGAAATTTTTAAATGGTTAATCCCTTAGTTTATTTTTTATATTTAAAAGGCTTGCAAAAGCAAAATTAAGTACCTGTCTATGTATGTACATATATACTTACATAGATGCATTTGTATTATAATCATAGGGTGAATCTTGAGATCATCCTCTTTTTTGTAATCTTTATTGGAGTATGTTGATTTATCGTGTTGTGTTAATTTTAGGTGTACAGCTAAGAATGATTCAGTTATATACATATACATACATACATATATATACACACACATATATCCACTCACTTTTTAGATTCTTTTCCCACATAGGCCAGTATAAGGGTGTTGAGAAGAGTTCCCTGTGCTATGCAGTGGGTCCTTATTAGTCATCTATTTTATATATGGTAGTTTGTGTATGTCAATCCCAATCTCCCATTTGTAGGACTAGGTAAGGTTATCAAATATGTTGGACAAAGAGTAAGGTCGCACAAATCAGTGTAATCCGCGTTTAACGTTCTGGGTTGATGCATTTGTTTATGACAGTGTCCCTGCAGCAGTGAACGGGGAATGACTCTGTTTTTTTAACGGGGGAAACATTGGTTCCCAACCTGATGTAAGTTTCATGTGTACAATACTGTTTTGATTTCTGTATACGCTACAGCTTCTGTATACACCACTAGAAGTTCAGCTTCTATCCGTCACCACACAGTTGACTCTCTTACCCATTTCCCCTTCTCCTGACACACCTTCCCTTCTGGTAACCATTGCTTTGTTCTCTGTCAATGTGTTCGTTTTTGTTTGGTTTGTTCATTTACTTTATTACTTTATTTTGTTTATGTTCTTATTGACAGTTAATAGCACACATGAATTAGGCCCTCTGGTAGATCTGAAAATTCCTGCCAACAAGACCCGCTGGATTTTAAAAAATTTAAATTTCAGCACTCGGTATAAGTTTTATTTCTATGCGCAAACAGCAGCAGGATCAGGAAGTCAAATAACAGAAGAAGCAATAACAACTGTGGATGAAGGTAAGCTGGGTATGTATAAAATCCATGTAAATTAGAAGTTTCATGGGACAAAAATCCCGTTTTTATTTCCCTCTTACCGTGGAAGTATCCATGTTACCCAACTAACACAAACATGTATTAGTAACTTCTCTTTCTGAAATATATATAAACAATGATTTAATTCATACTGGAATAATGATTTGCTGTTTGTTTTTTAAGTCCCTTTTCAACGTGTATTAAAATATTGAGGTGAGAGTAGGAAATTACAACATTTTGCCACACTTGAATTCACAGTTCAAGACAATGTTTTTTTCCAGTCTACAACTTTGCATATAGATATACACACACATATACATATATATGTGTGTAATACACATTCATGCACACACAGACATGCAGACCTATACACAAATAAATACACGTGATTCTGGTTGTGATCTAGATTCATCAGAAAAAATTTGCTAGTCTGCATACTGATTTAGGTTTTCTGGCAAGGAAATCAAAACAGTTATTAAATAATGCATTTACTTTTATGTTTGAGCATGGGACTTCATAGTTTGCTATGCCATCTGGTACAGAGAAGGCAAAAGAGCCCCATTAAGGTATTTAGGAAAGGAAGGAACTCTTCCTTTCATACTTTTAAAAATGATTTTCAAAAACTTTAGATTCAGTGAAAATGATAAAAAAAAAAAAAAGTAAAAGATTTTGCATGCCTCTAAATTATAGAACTGCTTAAGGGTTATTTATTTGATTATCTTCCATAGCATTAGAAATTGAAATTTGGTATGAAATCTCCTAAGCATCTTACATAATAGGCAAGAATGAAAAAAGCTCTTTAAGTAATGTGGGGACTTGATTCCTGGTAAGTTTGGGAACACCAGCATGCCTTGTGGTGGTACACTGATATGGTACACTCCGTTCTTGCATGCTTTAGCGTTTTAAGAGGTGTTTTTATGGAGCTTTACATGCTAACTATAGAGTGTCCTGTTTCTGTTTCCCTTCATGAAAGCTGGTATTCTCCCACCTGATGTAGGTGCAGGCAAAGGTAAAATAATTCATCTGCATGACTTTCTACATGTGTGAAATTTGCCCTGTTAACCATGGGGAAGTGCAGCATGGGTTAAAAGTGAAAATAAAATAAGCTCTGAAACACCAACAGAAAGATAAGATCCTACAAGATCTTGACTCTAAAATTCATGTCTACCCTTTTTTTTCACAAAGAGAAAGCCACACGTTGAATTCACCTTTTCTCAAAACTTATCCCGGGTCCAAATCCTATTCTTGGCTTTTAATGCTAAGGATTATGGCTGGATCAGACATGACCCAAACTGTGGCTTTGTCACAGCCCCTCGTGATGACCATGCTATCTGTGAAGGGCTCAGAAATACTAGCCCTGTGATGGAAACAGCCAGTAAGAAATCAGATCAACTGAGCTTCCTGTTCTAATCCGATTTAGCCGTCATCCTAACCTCAGTGTACATGTTGCTGGCATCACACTGCACTATCCACTTGGAATTTTGACTTCACTGTACACTCCAGCTGGCCCAGGACTGAAAGTCTTCCCAGCAGGGTCCCCTCTGAGCAAGTTTAGGCAGCCCACATGCTCTACTCAGCTGTTACTCCATTTCTGTCTTCACCAAACTACTCAAGTCTCTCTTCTTTGGGGAAGCACCAGCGATCCCAGGGAATTGCTTTTGTTCTCCTTTATTGTTCACAGATCTCTGGGTGAGGAAGATTGGTTGGGACAATGGTGCTTGAATGAGTTGTAGTATTTCTTCCACCCAGAGATTCCCTTAGTCTTTGACTCTTGGCAGATCTGTCAGCTTTTTAGCGAGCGGTAGAGACCTCCCTGCCTCACTGGGCACTGGGATTTTTCTTGGACTTTGACAGACTGAGTAAGTACAAATAGGAATGAAGAACAAGTCAACCAAAATAAATAAGCACTTTGCCCTAAATTGTTCAAATTGAGGAGCTTAGACCTGATCTTATCTTCTCTTTTCTTACAAATCTTATACTCTGAGTCTTGGTAAATTATAAAATGTAGATCAGCTAGGTTTCAGAATGATAGAATAAGAACTGTAGCTATTTTCAATCAACTTAATAATGTTTTATAGGTGTTTTTAGACTCCAAAGAACAAAGTTGTAAAAATTCAAAATTTTCACAAGATCATATAAGGCTGTGAGCCTCTCTTTTTAATGTGTGTTTTTTTCCAGGGATGGTTACATGTCCATTAAAATCCTTGGTTGTTTTACAATAATTTGCTGCTGGGCTCCCCTTAGACCCTTTCATGGGACCATTCCAGAGAAAGCCTGGCCTCTTTCCCTCTGCAGCAGCCTGTCACTGGGCTCTGCCTAGAGGCAGTAGCCGAGTAATTGAGCTGTGGCAGGGTTGTCTGCGTTTTCCACTGACTTGTCATATTGGAAAAGGACATGCATGCCAGTGGAAAAAATATCACCCGCTGATTTTAATGAATTAAGATGAACTAAAAGAAATCTTAATTAAAATAGTTGCGGCTTTACCATTTGATGTTACTAAATTGAATTCTGAATTACTTCTTATTATAGAGATGAGCAAAAATAGAGTCTCAGAAAGTTCCTGAAGCCCCCAGTGTTGAAATCTGGTGGAACTCAGATAAGATTTTGGTGTTTAAAATTTTTTTAAAAAGCTAAATTTAACCTTCTTTTCCATATTGTTTCATTTAATAGTATACCAGTAATTAAACATTGCTTACATAAAGTGATGATATTTAACCATGATGAGACTTTAAGGTGCTGAAGAATAATTTGTCTCCCTGGGTTTTCCTTCCTTAAAATATTTCTTTTTTCATTCTAGGAATGAATTCTCTTCTCGTCTCTGTTTTCCTTCTTCGTTAAGATAGATTTGAAATTTACATTTTTTAAATTTTCTTACAGATTTTAAGAGATGTTCATGAAACCCAAGCTTTCAAATATAGAATTACAAAATGATTATCAAAATCATGAATTACAAACTAAGAGAATTCAGTTAGGTATATTTCTCTAGGCTAACCCTGTTTCTTATCACTCTTCTGAGTTTGAGCATGGAAATAGGTACTCTTGTACTCTTGAGGTCTTCAGGAGTCACTTCTTTTGGTCTTTGGTCAGAACTCTCAATTGGTGTAAGAAATTGTAGTCATCTGGCTGCCTTTGTTCAATTTCAATGTCCCTTTCAATAGTTTCTGGGTCTGTGGGGAAATAGACCTGAGAAGGCATCTGTAGAAATGAACTGAGAACACACGGACAATGGATTTGACTTATGGTCCCAGTACTGCTGATGGATGGACACTGCTTTATCTATGGATTATTACCTACTTTCTCACCTTGGGAGCAGGCATCAGAGCATTTGTGGGAGGTGACCAGTTCGGGCAAAGGAATAGGGAAAAACTAACTGGCAAGTCAAGAACGGAACCTAGTTCTTGACTGAATTAGCAGCTGACTGTGGTCAAACAGGACAGAGCAGAGGAGAGCTCTGACTAAGGGACTGGTGACGAATCCTCTCTGTGGTCAGACTCTCACTTTATCAGTATACCAGAGTCAGTCCCACAGCTACTGATCAGTTCAAGAAACAAGGCCACTGAGTCAAAAGCAAGTTTAAAGTGCACAACTTTATTTGGCCTGGACCAAACTAAACCAAAAACAAACAAAGGAACAACCCCTCTCCCCGCTCCAAATCCCTAGCTATAGAGAAGGTTCAGTCAGTTCAACAGCTCGTCTCTCTGGCCCATAAAAAGCAGCAGCCCTTTTTAGTAGCAGGTAAGACAACACATTAAAAAAGAAAAAAAAGAGTGAAAATAGATGGAACTGAAACAAAACATTATCAGATCTTAGGGGAGTGAACCATTTATTTTGCCAAACAGGATCAGGAAAAACTTCCCAAGGAAAGTAATGTTGAACTGGGCTTTGAAGGACAGATGGAATTTTGCCTGGTGAATCAGGAAGGTGGGTTGTATAAATTCTTGGGAGGTGGCATAAACAAAGTCATGGGGTTTAAAAACCCACAGGATATTTGGGTTAAACACAGCAGTCCACTTGTGGGCAGAAGTAAGCCATCCACATCTGAAACAGGGAAGTGACAGAATCAGAGATGTAGTTTTGGAAGTTAAAGCTTAGTTAACTCTGCTGGTGGTCTCTGCAGAGAATGACTTACAGTAGAAAGAGGGATTCGATGCAGACTAGATAAAGCCCAGCAGAGAAGGCAATGGCACCCCACTCCAGTACCCTTGCCTGGAAAATCCCATGGACGGAGGAGGCTGGTGGGCTGCAGTCCATGAGGTCGTGAAGAGTCAGACATGACTGAGAGACTTCCCTTTCACTTTTCACTTTCATGCATTGGAGAAGGAAATGGCAACCCACCCCAGTGTTCTTGCCTGGAGAATCCCAGGGATGGCAGAGCCTGGTGGGCTGCCATCTATGGGGTCGCACAGAGTCAGACACGACTGAAGCAACTTAGCAGCAGCAGCAGCAGCAGATAAAGCCCAGAGGAGAAATGACCCCAGCACATCATAGGTCCTCAGGAGTGTTGGTTCAGTAAGTGCACGAATGGGGATTAAAAGCAAAGAGGGTTAGAATTCTCTGTGATAAGAAGGGCCCAATAGGATAACCTTAGGAAGTTGTACTGTCTTCTCTGGGTACCTTTAAGAATCAGCAAAAAAAGAAGCAGCAGCGAATTGCTCTTCTGTTGGAAGGTATGGTTCTGCCTTGAACATCTTCCATAATTACACCAAGACTACATTTCTCAATTCCGTGATTCCAAAATTTTTTGAGGAAAATTAGTGTTTTGCCTGGATTCTTTGCCACTGATGCTTTAGATACAGGGAATATTTTAACTGTGTCTCTGTTGATTGATCGTATCTTTATTACAATACCTTTAAAAGGAAAACCTCAGACAACTAAAATCAGCTAGGCCCACAGAAGGACCCTGTGTAATTCCATAATCAGTTTTGCTTTCTGCTGTCCCCCATCCTTAGCACAGAGGGGCATGCAATATATATGTGATGGTGAATTAGATGTCAGAGGTCAAATGCATTATTGAATTTGTTTAATATACTTCTCTTTTTGATTCCAAGAAATGCTGTTTCATTGAATTTATTTCAGTAGAGGGCTTTGGCTTCCAAATTATATAACATAATTTGGAATTTAATTTCAGAGCCTGAATAAACCCATTGCTGCTTTTTGGTTTACTATCTTAGGATATTTCCCCTGGGATGATAATCTGATTTATCACTGTTTAACTACTCAAGTTAGTATAGCTATAACTATGTCATTTTTACTGTAGGCCATTGTGGTAAGGCTGATAGAATTGTCATGCTCAGGTAGCCAAATAACATCTTTTAATGACTGTAGATGTCATCTTAACTAGGTGGCAAGCATGTAGCATCATGTAGGATCCATAATCTGCTGTTTCAGGAGGCTGTTTAGATTCAGTTCAGTTTGGTTCAGTCACTCAGTTGTGTTGACTCTTGGGGACCCCATGGACTGCAGCACGCCAGGCTTCCCTGTCCATCACCAGCTCCCGGAGCTTACTCAAACTCATGTCCATTGATTCGGTGATGCCATCCAACCATCTCATCCTCTGTCGTCCTCCCACATTCAATCTTTCCCAGCAACAGGGTCTTTTCCAAGAAGTCAGTTCTTTGTATCAGGCGGCCTTAGTTCAGATTACACTATGATTTTCTCAGAACGTGGTGCGTAACAAACGGTTGTCAAGTAAGATTGTCTTGCCCTCTGGACTGTGTCAAGTGAAATAGTTCTTATTCGTTTTATTTCTTGTTTCTTCACTTCTGCTAACTAGTATTGAGCATTTTCTTTGCAGCTTCTTTTTCAGTGTACCCTAACTATCCAACCTTCTCCAGGGCCGATGCTGCTCACCTGGGGTCCCTGAATTTCCCAGAGGCAGATTCTTAAAGAAATTGGTGACTCAAAACACATCAGAAGCCACTACTCTTTTTCTTATCTAAACACCAATTCATTAAAGACCTACACTGAGGTGATAAGTAGCAAGGAAAAGCAGCCACTAGTATTGGGTTTGACCTTGCAGTCTCATACACTGTGACCTCTGCCCCTAGCATTGTTCAGCATCCCATCCCCACTGTACCTCAGTACATGGAGACTGTGATGTCTCAGACTGTCCCTCGTGGACAACAGTTTATAGTGTTTAGGACCCACATCATAGAACTCATACATTTTAATATGTGTGTGTCATTATTTCTGATTTCTCATTTATTTCCTAATGCTGTAACTTAAGAAATGAAAACCTTTCTAAAGTGAAGTAGAAATGAACCCTGTTAACAATCAATTTCATTTGACTTGAACAATTTCAGAGTACTTAAACTTATTCTACATTGTGTGTGTGTTTGATTTTGCAATTTGACTTGTCTGTCTATCTGTTTTATTTTTCTATTGTATATTTATTTTAAGCAGTATACCCCAGGATCAGCAAACTTAACTACTGCCGCTGCTGAGACCTCAGCCAATATCAGTTGGGAATATGAGGGACCAGAGCTTGTGAACTTTTATGTTGAATATGGTGTAGCTGGCAGTAAGAAATGATTTCATTACCTGGGTCTTAATTGGGGGGCTATATTTGAAGAGATTGAGAACATCTTCAGGATGTACTGTGGATCATCTAGAAAAATAACTTGATCTAAATAAATGAATGCAATATATGTGAAAAAATTAGAGTGAACCATCAACCTATATATTTTATACATAACTAGGAGTCTCGTTGGTTCATGTTATGAAATACAAGGGACATAATAAGTTCCATTACATTTGTTATTTTTACATTGTGGTACTTAAAACTCTATCCATGACTTGTAAATAAGAGTAATAAAAAATAATTTTATTTCTATGTTTAATGTATTCCCAAGTCAGGTACTCTACTTATATCCTGGCCACATCTACTAGGAGATGGGGCAACTTTTAATTTTCAGAGTATATGAGAATCCAGTCCTCCTCTGCACTTAATGAGCTGGGTGGCCAGTGAACGTTTGTGACAAAATGTTGAATATAGTCCAGCTTTCTGTTTAGACCCTTATTGTGCAAATAAATATTAAAAAATAAAACAAAAAAAACCCGAGTTTAGAAATACCAGTACTTGAGAAAGGTTGAATCTGTAACTTGGGTAAATTTGAAGGCATTTAAGTTTACAGAAAGATTTGTCTTGTGAATAAAAAAAAAAAAAAAAAAAAAAACAGTTCTTTCCATAGTTGGATCAAGCTGTTTAATGTATTACAGTTCTTTTCATAAATATCGTTAGAGAAAGTCAGGAATTTCACAAGGCAAGGTACAGATCAAGAAGTTTCCTTTGTGTTAAAAAGATTTAATCCAGTGGGTATATATGCAGTTAAAATGTCATCTGATATCCAGTTGATTTTTCTTTGAGGACGTTGTCATGTAGCTGTTATTTTCATTGATTTATTTGACACAACTCAACATATATCATCTAAAATGATAAACTGAAGCACCTTAGATTTTGTCTTTTGCCTATAACATGTATTTTCCTTTCTTGAAGCATTAATGACTTCCGTTCCCTTAAAACATTCAAATGTGTTGTTTTTGCAAAATTTCCATAGGCAAAGAAGAATGGAGGAGAGAAATTGTAAATGGTTCTCGGAGCTTCTTTGGGTTAAAGGGTCTAATGCCAGGAACAGCATACAAAGTTCGAGTTGGTGCTGAGGGGGACTCTGGTTTTGTGAGTTCAGAGGATGTGTTTGAGACAGGCCCAGGTGAGGTGCACACCACACCGGTTCTGGCTCCCAGTCGGAAGTGAAGCCACCCAGTGCTCCAGTTGGAGAGGGGAGGCTGATGGAGCCGTATTGTGGGTAGGGCTGAGACTGTCCTTCTGTGCGGCCCAGTTGGGTGGCGAGTTGGGTTTTTAATTGTCTTTGGCTCTTTATATCAAATGAATTACAGAATTGAGCAAATCACCTTCTAATCACATGTTTGCCAAAACCATTACAAAACCAGAGGTAAATATGATTCTTAACCTACATGATTTAGGTGACTCAATTTTTCACATCATTTATATGTCTCAACTTTCCCTCAGAGTTAGAACAGAATTTTTGAAATGCTTTAGAGCTGAAACGGCTCATTGATACAGTCACAATTTTTAATGTCAAAATGGACTGTAATCCAACTGAACCCTGCAGTTTGTGTGACAGCTGATGTGAAGACTATTAAACTGGTGTAGAACGAAAAATTATTAAATTCATGTACTTCATTATCATACCATATTTGACTGCTTGTATATATTTTAGTTAGGTGAATATTATCAAAATACACAAGGACATTAAAGTCTCTAAAATAAAGAAAAATCTTCTTGTAAGGTGTAAAAATATCCATACTTCCTCATAAGATGGAAAATAATCCCTGTTTGCTTCAATTTAAAGGGTTGTGTGGTATGTGTTCATTTTATGATTCATAAAATCATGTTATATTCACTCACTTCATGCATTCTTGGGGAAATGTTGCATTTCCTGTAGAACTCATAGGAAAATATGTATTTTTGTGTGTGCCTTTCTTTACCCAAGCCTTATGATTTTTAAACTCATTTCTTCTAATTTAGAAAAGAACATGAGTGGTTTGAAAAAAAGAAAAACCATAGGTAATATTTAAAAACATATTAAATAAATGTAGCATTAAAATACCTTATGAAAATATTCATATGCTAAAATCATAATGCTTAAGGGAAAATATTTTTCTGTTATTCTGTTCTTTGTACTTTCATATCCATAAGTATACAGAGTTCTAGGAAAATTCTGTATTAAAAGAGTAATTGCCATTCACAGCCAGCAGGACAAGGTGTTTTTTATTACTGAGAACTTTTAATTTCAAAATACTAAAAGCTCAATTGTCTATTCTATCCATATAGAGTTAGGATGCTAATAATAGTAACAGCCCTACAATTAGCATTTATTCAGTGCTAATCTCTACTAGGTGAATGGTTTCCTTGGCTTTTCTCATTCAGTCCTTACAACAATCTTGTGAAGGAGACTGTTATTACCCACTTCCACCCCATGTCAACAACCAGTAATGAGAGGTGAAGGGCCTGCCCTATCACCCAGCTAGAACGCAGGAGAGCTCATATTTTCAACACCGAGAATAAGCTCTCTCTACACCCACGTGCTGTGATTTATGGGGTAGCAAAGAGTCGGACACGACTGAGTGACTGAACTGAACTGAACTGACACCCACCATTCAAGGCCACAGAGGCCCACATCCAAGGGGAACAGGTCGTCTGCAAAGTGACCACTTCAGGGACTTCCTTGGCAGTCCAGTGGTTAAGAATTTTGCCTTCCAGTGCAGGGGGCACTGGTTTGATCCCTGGTCAGGGAACTAAGATCCCACATGGCCAAAATATAAGCAAAACCAACAGCAGCAAAATTGACCGTTCTGTTCGGCTCTTGGAACGTCTTTCCATCTGTTCTGGACCCTTCGTGGTCCCACTGTACTCCTACTTTGCAGATCTAGCTAGAATTAGATTCCATCCACAAAATCAAGTTGCGGCATTTTTTTTTTTCTTTTGGTCGTTTTCTAGGACAGAGAGCAAATGAAACCCGTTAGAAAACAATTTTGTCTTTGATGTGGTTATACCTACAATAATAGCAGCAGCTGGCAAGTAAGTTTCAAGATGAGCGCTCAGGGGTAGGCCATTCTTGTGTGTCAGCAGTGGAGAATAGGATAAGGCTGCAACCAGCTATTGTCACCTTTGACATGTAAATGTAACTGTTAAGAGATTCAGTTCAGTCGCTCAGTCCTGTCCGACTCTGCGTTGCACCCCTTGGACTGCAGCACACCAGGCCTCCGTGTTACGGAGATAAACATCCATTAAACCGTAGTGATCTTACTCTATTAGCTCTAGGATGTCAGATGCTGTTAATCCAGCTTGCTGGTCCTCCTAGTTTCTCTTTCTGTGCTGTAGGGCTGTAGGATGAACTGTAGGGTTCATGATCTTCTGCCACTCTTGATTCTCACTCCTCCAGCTAGATTTCAAGGTGCGCACGCTAGGGCCTGGCATGGAAACATAGCATCCTGGCTGAATTTTTAACACTTCGTATGAATGAGTTGCTTCTCTCTCTGAGTTCTGTTCATTTTAGAAACCTAGACTCAACTTTCACCTGTGCTTGTTTCATGACTCTTCTTAGCATGACACCGTCTCTTTCTTTGATACTGTTTTTTTAAGATCTATTTCTTTGATGATTTTTCTGATATGAACCATTTTTCTTTATTGAGTTTATTACCATATTACTTCTGTTTTATGTTTTGGTTTTTTGGCCATAAGGCATGTGGGATCTTAGCTCCCCCACCAGGGATCAAACCTGAACCTCCTGCATTGGAAAGTGAAGTATTAATCACTGGACCACTAGGGAAGTCCCTAAGGTCTATTTCATAATTTTCTCCTATGGCACACACTGAAAAATAAGACTAGAGATGACATCCTGCTGTTGTGCTTCTTACCTGCACGTTTGTTAAGACTACTACCTCCTTTTCCTGCTTTCTCACCTCTTTCCTCCAATCACTGAGTCTCTTCTCTCCTTTCACAAAAGATTTAAAACAAATTGAATTTTACTGGACCCAACAGATTGGTTTTTTTTCCCCCGGTGGGTTCTGGGTTGTTTTGTTTTGTTTGGTTTGGTTTTGTTTGGTCAACTGCCTCCAAACTTTGACCAAAGTAATTTTTTTTCCCTTTTTAAACATTTCTAACTATTTTAACTCAACAGGTCACTTTTATACATAATGGATTCTTCAAAAATAGCCATTTATCTCACTCTTTTTCTTCCATGTTTTAAAAAAAAGTTTTTAATTTTATTTTAAATTGGAGTATATATAGTTGATTAACAATATTGTTTTAGTTTCAGGTGTACAACAAATTGATTCAGTTGTACATATACATGTATCTATTCTTTTTCCAGTTAGGTTATTACAGAATGTTGAGCAGAGTTCCCTGGGCTATGCAGTAGGTTCTTATTGGTTATTTGTTTTAAATATAGTAGTGTATATATGTGAATTCCAAACTCCCAATCTATCCCTCCTCCCATCTTTCCCCTTTGGTATCCATAAGTTTGTTTCCTAAGTCTGTGAGTCTGTTGTCTTCCATGTTTATTTTATGATCCAAAGTACTCAAGGGTACTTTCCTCAAAGACCTACTCCCACAGAACACAGGTTAAGCATGAGACAATAGGCAAGGTGATAGAGAAGACTGTTGTTAAGACTAACTTCTAGGAAACAAAATCAATTTCTTGTCTCTGGTTTCTTTTCTGTTTTCATATTTTTTAGGTCTGTCTATTTAATGTATTGCTATATGGCTTATTCAACTAATACATGAGTAGATTTTTACTGTAAACTTTTTAAATAAAGGGACAATCCTCTGTTGCTCTCCTACCCAATCCTACTAACTCTTATTCAAGAAGAAAAAACCTCACAGCCTTCATTGTGTGTGTGTGTGTGTGTGACAGAGAGAGAGAGATGCACAGCTGTGGCCATGACTTGGATTTCTAGTAATATGTGCATTTGTAGTTAAGATGATTTTGGAATGTCCTGGAACATTTAAAGTCTCTTATAGTCATTCTGGGCTTCATATTCCTTTTTATGTGGAAGGGAAATCAGTAGAAGCTCTTTTCACTTACATAATTTTTGTTTTATATCAACTTCTGGTACACTTGAATGTGTGTGTGTGAACATACATACACAGGGCACCTCTTCACATCCTGTGTCTGCCCAGTCTTAAATAAATGGGGTAGTGAGACATACTTTTTTTCTTTAGACATAGGGGCAAAACTCAAAGTCAACTTGGAGGTTCCTTTATCAGCTGTCAAGAAACATTTCCACTTTGTGCATAGCTGCATAGCCACAAACCACCAATTGGCAGTTCAGTTTTGACAGTCAGTATCTTCCTAAGACAATGTCTGTGCTGATACTTCAGTATGTTCTTGCATTTTGCCCTCATCAGTTGCATATAATTAGATGAAAATGCAAATGCAGATAGTATTTATTACAGGACTGTAAAGCATTAAGCATATTAAAAACAAGGACTCTGTAACTTCAAGCAAAGGGTCCATAGACTTACATCAGTTAATTTTTGGTTCAGCTTTGAAGAAAATGTACTCAGTCAGAGACCATGTGTAAACTGACAGAACTATGTTGCCAGAGTATGTGTAATGATGGACTTCTAAAATATTTAAAAGATGCAAGTCCCTACAACAGTTTATTCTTTGTAAAGACTTCTGCAGAGTTGATGCCTGGACACCAGTGCCTTATAGCAGTAGTGTGCAATGGCTGGTATCCTGTTCTTTGGAATCCACAGTCTTGGGTGAAGCTCTGAGTCTAAGACAAGGTCTTTACCCTTCTGAGCCTGAGTATATTCCTCATGCCTACCTCAAAGGATTTTTGTGAAGACTGAATGAGATTTTGCCCTCAGTACAGTGCCTAGGAGAGTAAGTTTCAAAATGTTAGTTCTCTATCATCATCCTCATCTTCATCCTCCCAGTGATGGTTATGGTATGTGTATGGAAGGGGAGCCCTGCCCATACTCCTGCTTCAGTTGTATCTAGTGATGATACAACTCAAAAGCCCTCCACCCAGTGAGGCCCAAGAGGCTACTGGGACCGGCTACTAGCAATTTGATTCATAGTCCAAAGAATGTATTTCACTTCTCATTTTATTTCTTCAGCACACATCCACATAACCTTTCACATTCCTCTTCACACTTGATTTTAAGCATTTCATTTTTCTCCCTATCCTTTGAGTGGAGAAAAAAGGCAATAAGTTGCTGTTTTTGCAACATACAGTAGCCTGGGATACTTGTCGACATGCTTCTTTCTGCATCCAGCAATCACATTCACCTAACCCAACCATGTTAATGGAGAAGAAATTCAATCAAATTAAATGAATGATATACAGGCATTCTTACCAATAAAAAGAAAAAAAAACCCTTTACCTTGATTAAGGTAAAAAAGAGGGGAAAAAAATCAAGGTTTTAAAAAAATTTTATACCAGTGTCTTGAAACAAATTCTCAAGGGCTTTCCTGAATAGCCATTGATGCTGCACTTTGTCCCATTTGATTGACACTTTTGAACAATACTGGAAATGCTAATTATTCTATGTTTTTCTTAGGAGATTTGCGTACGGTGATTGGTTGAATAAAGGGCTTCACATTATTTGACTCAGAATAGATGAAGACTTAATATGTATACATGTGATTGGGTATTATTCTCTTTAAACTGGCCACTTACTCCAGTAATACCACTGATAAAGATAGACCTAATAGTCTTTGAATTGGATCCTGAGTGATATTGAATATTACATGTTGATCCTTTTATGGTAAATAAGATTTTTCAGAAATTTCCCTGGAGTCTTCAGAACTCTGGCAAATGAACTGAAAAATAAATCTAAGGAATATTTTGTGTATAAATCAAGATGTTATATAAAGTAATAAGGTTGGTTATCTTATGTGGACAGCTTTCATGTGTGGAAAGTTTTCTTTTTAACAGTTTCTAAAACATTTGGGGAAAATGGCAACATTATTGCAATGATATTTTAGCCTCTGAAAGTGGTTCCTTTGAAAGAAAAATACTCCATTAGATGTATACATTCTGTTCTGTTTAAAATGATCTTCTGTTCTTATCATTGTACATAAACTTATCCTGTAAACAATAAATGTTTTCATTGGTTTGGGACTATGTTTCTGTTGAGACTATATAGTGAAAATAACTGAAGGCAGTGCTCAGCAGGGTTTGTTAGCATTGAATGTGTTAGCAGTCAGATTTCTCCATTTGAATTTTCTTAATTGTTGAAGATTTCTCACCATTGAAAACTGATGTACCTCCTGATTGGCAACTGGCAGATTCCAATGTGGGGCCACATGTAAAATAAAGAAAAGCTCATGTACATGACAGTATTTTGTACTGAAAGAAGCTACAACACTTCTCACCTCCTCCTTAACCCACTGGCACTGACACCATTGACTTGTTTTCCAGCGATGGCAAGCCGGCAAGTGGACATAGCAACTCAGGGCTGGTTCATTGGTCTAATGTGTGCTGTCGCTCTCCTGATCTTGATTTTGCTGATTGTTTGCTTCATCAGAAGAAACAAAGGTGGTAAATATCCAGGTAAGAAATAAAGATTGAAATTGCCCTCTAATGCTGCATGATAATCCGTGAAACTAAAAAGAGATCATGAGAGTCATCACGGAGACTACAATAAGTGTATCGTCCCAGAGCCATATATTCGGACTTTCTGTTCAGACACTTGCTGATCCCTTTGTATGTAATAGAAGCCTAAAAATTGCCAATCATCAAAAGACAATTTGGGGGGAGCAAATGAATCTGTCTCTGAAGATATTAGTGACTCTGCTTCCTTAGGCTTCACATGAGTCCTAGGTGCTGAAATAGCATCTAAAACCCACAGGCAGGGGCAGAAGGAAAACATGAAGTTTTCTAGAGGAAGTAATGCCTGAACTGGATCCTGATATGGTGTGTAATAGTGCTTTCCCTGTACGGTTAATGTTTTGTTCAATTTAATAGATCCAGTGAATTTCTATTTTCTTTTTACCTGGCCATTTCCCTTTCAGTGACAGGGGAAAAATTCTACAAAAGAATAGATTTCCAAAGCAACTTGTACCCATGAATATAGTTAACGGATAGATTGGTAAAATAGGGGGAAATCTTAGAAACTTAAGACTTATTCTTCTATCAAGTGAGTAAGAAACTTGTGCCAAAATGCTTTCATGAGGTTAACTTTATCTGTTAGCAAAATATTCTACGTTATTCTAACCTGTTCTGTTTTTATAGGTTACCTCCAAGAGACTAATACATCAAAATATATGCATAGGGAGTTCCCTAGTGGCCTAGTGGTTAAGATTCTGGGCTTTGACCACCATGGCTTACATTCAATCCCTGACTGGGGAGGTGGGGCCAATAAATAAATGCATGGCCGCATGATACATCTGGTTGCATAACATCTATGGCATATAGAATAATTTCCCCACTGCTATATATCTCATAGAGTGTACTCCTAAAGAATTTGAGTATGGAAACACAGGATCAATAGATAATAATTTTTGTAATTTTTTAGTTAAAGAAAAGGAAGATGCCCACGCAGATCCTGAAATCCAGCCTATGAAGGAAGATGATGGCACTTTTGGAGAATACAGGTGAGTCCCTGCTTCTTAGTCACCCTTCATTCTCCCCTGCTTCTTAGTCACCCTTCATTCTCTGTGCCCTGCAGAGATACCATATTCAGTCTTGCCTACAATGGGATTCAGCCAGGAACATGCTTTGCCTGGAATTGCCTGTTTATCTCAAAAATTAATTAAGAAACACTTCCATGTATAAATGTTTACACATCCCTCACAGTTAAAGTAATCTCACTTTTGGTTAGGACTTGGCACTTTCACTGCCAGGACCTGGGTTTGATCCCTGGTCAGGGAACTATGATCCCACCAGCCACGTGGCATAGACCAAAAAAAAAAAAAAAATCTCCCTTTTCATTATAAATTTCCTTTGTAGTAGTAGGTTTGGAGATGGAGCATCTCCCACTCTGGCCTGTTTTCCAGAGACCCTTGCTATAATTGATCAACATAGAAAAACTCAAGTGTTACAATAAGAGTTAAAACAATAGTACTCTACAAACCTGTATTATAAAGCAAACTATCCCTGTCATTCTCTAAGCAGTGCTTTTCTGATGTTACTTTTTTCATCCTTATTAGAAGGGTTTTTTTTTTTTTACCAAAACAGGTTCCTATACACCCTCCTATTAATCATAAAATGATGGCTAAGAGGGCTTCCCTGGTAACTCAGCTGGTAAAGAATCCTCCTGGAATGCAGGAGACCCTGGTTTGATTCCTGGGTTGGGAAGATCTCCTGGAGAAGGGATAGGCTACCCACTCCAGTATTCTTGGGCTTCCCTCGTGGCTCAGATGGTACAGAATCCACCTGCAATGTGGGAGACCTGGGTTTGATCCCTGGGTTGGGATGATCCCCTGGAGGAAGGAACGGCTGCCCACTCCAGTATTCTTGCCTGGAGATTTCCATGGACAGAGAAGCCTGGCAGGCTACAGTCCATGGAGTCACAACAAGTCGGACACAGCTGAGCAACTTTCACTTCACTTCACTGACCTCTTTGCGACCCCATGGACTGTAGCCCAGCAGGCTCCTCCGTCCATGGGATTCTCCAGGCAAGAATACTGGTTTGGGTTGCCATTTCCTTCTCCAGGGGATCTTCCTGACCCAGGGATCCCACCCAGGTCTCCCGTATTAGAGGCAGACGCTTTAACCTCTGAGCCACCAGGGAAGCCCAGTGGTGGTTTTAGAAGCTCTTAATTATTAAGAAATATCACAGGCCTGGAGGCAGTGTGTTAATTCACAGCGTTTTGGTAAATAAAATGTTCTTGGCTTGGCTCCATCACTAAGGACAAATGTAATGTACAAATGTAATGTAACCTATGGGTTGCCATTTCCTTCTCCAATGCATGAAAGTGAAAAGCGAAAGTGAAGTCTCTTAGTCGTGCCTGACTCTTAGCGACCCCATGGACTGCAGCCTACCAGGCTCCTCCGTCCATGGGATTTTCCAGGCAAGAGTACTGGAGTGGGGTGCCATTGCCTTCTCCGATGTGCTAAATAGTTTTTTTAAAAAACAAAAAGAAAGAAGCTCTTTAAACAAAGATTTTCTTGCCTGGGGGTATAGGTATTTAAGAGAGATAAAGGTTTGTTTTAGATATGTTTAAAAGCAGAAACAAAAGATATATTCATCCAATTAAAAGATTGGGATTTTGGTATTCCAAAAAAATGCATCTATTAATCAAAAATGCTTTTACACCTTGTTCTTTCTTTCTGTAAGCCTCTTGATTATAGAAAGTATAATCTTTTAAATATGCACTGGGCCAATATTGAGACTCTCTTTTGCCAGAAGAAAAGGCTTTTAGGTAAAACAAAATGTGTCACTATTTGTGATTGCCAGATGATATTTATAAATAAGATATGTGTATTCATTTTTACTTATCTCTAGAGCTTATTTTTGGTATGACCATGTCAACATCACGAGGGGCAAAATAAAGCCAAGGGTAAGAAATATGAGAACTGACTGAGAAAAACTATGGTTTTTTTTTTTACAAAGTTGGATTCACACCAGTCTCCACACAGATATAAGTGCTTTGCCTGTGTGTCTCAGCACCTCAGCTTTCATTGTAATTTCTTTTCCAGAAGAGGTGACTATGATTTTTAAAACTCTTCAGAATTCTGGATCTTAGGATACAGAAAAACATCTAGTGAGGGTTGTCTTGATGTCAGATGTTGACTACAAGGCTGAAAGGGTATGAAAACCTCATTCAGCATCCCCACTGGTCCATCCACAAAGTAATATTAATGCATTAAAGCAGCCTGCAGAGGGTCGCAGCCAAGGGTAGCCAAGCCTTAACAACGGATGAGTTGAAATCTTTGCTGATTTCATTCACTCTCCTACATATTTCTCCTGTAAAGTAAGAGAGTCCAGAATTACTAAACAACTTGTTATTTTTAGTGTTCCTATGACTAGAATTCTACCCAAGATATGTGCACCACTGCTTATTGTGATAAAGCCAAATTTTTTATATAGCCTGAAAAAGTTATGTATTTGTACAAACCAGAAACAAACTATTGCTCTCCATATATTCTTCACATGGTGATGGATTTCTGTTCTACCTTAACATGCCCAAATGAATCTGGCAACATACTGCTCACTCTGTGCATCTCAACTGTCAACTTGCTCTCATAGTTATGTGAAACCATGGTCTAATGTAGTAAGGCTTTCTCAGGGTCCCTCTTCTGCCTACTCCATTAAAACATGATTAAAATCGAGGTTGAATGTGAACTCATCTGGAATCAAGAGACTTCGTTTTGCTGTCAACTTAGCCCTTTCCTTTGATTTCTTTTAGATATGACATTTAGTCCGAGTGTCAGTTTTTTCCATATATAAAATAACAGAGTTGTTCAAGTATGAGATAATCTCTGAAGGTTTCTAGTTCTATGATTTCTGTGCTCCTTTATAAACCATCTACCAATGAGTTTTAATGTGATTTGGGGTTTCAGAGCAGTCCATAGTGAGTATTTAGTTACTGTGTTTATATTTCTTTGGTCATGATTCTTTGTCTTGGTATTAATTCATACGTGGTATGTTTGTGAAGCATTTTCAAATAGCTGTTTTTAGCTAATGTCTTGAGTTTCTCAGAAGAGAAAGACTTTTCCTTGGGTTTATTAAGAACAAATTCATTGGTTCATGTGTGAAGAAAACAAACTTGAAATTCTATAGATCTGGGAATTGCCGAAGGAGATAAGGTTCTGACAGGTGTCTTAAACCTGAAACACAACTCAATGATTTTTTTTTTCATTGAAGCTGAAAGTTCATAAGGACAATCCCACAAGTGAAATCACTTCCCAAAACACCCAGCCACCCTTTGCTACAGATGTGGCTTTGTCTTATGACTTCCTGGCATGACCTGAGAATTTTTTTCCTTTGGTTTCTTTTCTGATGGAGGAAACTAAAAAACCTTTCATTCCATAGATGTCACGTGAATGAAATTGGATTCAACTGTTCATTATAGAATTTTAAATAATACACTTAAATGTTACAAGAGTGACAATCACAAGAGTCTCTTCTCTACTTGCATCTTCTAGAAGTTTTTGAGCTCTGTATTATTTATTGATTCTTATTCTTTTTCATTCTGAAAATAAATTAATATTCTGTCACACACAGACACACACAAAATCAGGACTATTGCCTAAATGTTAACGAATTCTGTTGATGATTTGCTTATTCTCATGCTTGAGGATGAAGCCATTTCTATGTGATTGGCTCTGAGCCAGGGAGAATTTCATAGTGCAAAAGGGATGGAACTTCAATGGCCAAATTTGAATTTTTTTTTTTTTTTGCATATGCTGTAACCTTGTACTCTCATTCCAACACCCACCCCCAAATAGTCACCCTCTGGTGGAAGCCTGCAGCTTTCTTTGTTTCTTTAATTATACAGACAGTAGGATCTACATCCTTACTAACATATAGAAAAATCAGAGAAACAATGCAACCAACTGTGTAAGTATTCTTTTATTCTTTAGATCCATCCCTTTAAAAACCAGAATGAACATAGGTCATAAGCCACGTGACCATGGTATTTGATGGAGGCTCTTGGCATGGGAGTCTTGTCATGTGAACATGACCTGTTGCACACATGCTAACCCATGTTCAGGAGGCACAGATGATGTGCACATATATTGCATTTGATATATACTTTAGATTTATCCTGCTCAGAGACATAAACTGATCATGAGCAGTATAAACAGTGACGGACTTTTGAGGGAGTGTTTGGTTTGTGAACGTCAAAAATTATTGCAGCGTGATTTGACCATGGTAGGGTGGTGACCACAGGAGAATCAGATCTAGTGATCACAGATGTATCCATCATTGCTGCATTTTTACTTTGCAGGCATTCAATAGATACTTTCTGTGTGCACAGCTATTTTAAAAAAGTAAACTCTCTAAAATTGATTCTTTAGGGTAGGAGAAGGAAAGAATTGGTTCCAGTGCTTTGTCTGACATCATAAAATTGATGAAGAAAAGAAAACGAAAAAAAAATGTTAAAGTTAGAATTTTAAAGAATTTCTAAAATGCACACTCTTTTATTGTTACAATGAATTCATTCAGCCAATATTTATTGAGTGCCTACTGTATTCTAGGCTGTGGAGATTTTAAAATCAGTAGACTCTTGTCTCACTAGTTAATGGTCAAGGGAGGGATGCAGGGAAGTAAAAGGACAATCTGGGCATGGTGTAAAGAGTGCGCTGAAAGGGAAGGGATACAGCCAAGGTGCCAAGGGAGCAGGGACAGGAAGCCAAAGCCAAGTGCATGGCCTTGAAGGAGGTGGCACAAGAAGTTGTCCCCGGGGAGTAATGCAGGAGCTGAGATTTGAAGGTTCCATTTCATTGCACAACTTATAGCCTTGAATAAAGATAATCATTATCTATGACTGATATGATTATATGTATCAAGAACATATTTTGTGGCTATATATACTATTTTATGATGATTTTATTACTTTTTTGGAAACTTGTTCATCTTTGCCATTCCAGGCTAAGAATTAACATCTGATACCTCCTGTCCTTAAAAAATTCTCATAAAAACCTGGATAGACTTTTTTAAGCTTTAAATACCACATAGCTAAATAAGGATATGATTTTTCAATGATCTTCTGTAACTTCTAAATTCCTCTTGTTTGGGAAACTACCCTTTCATACTGAAACTCGAGCAAGCATCTCCCCTTGGCACAATGTCAAAAACAGGTGACTTACTCTGTCATTAGAGAATTCATCTTTGAGTTGAAAAGAGGCAGGCATTCATTCAGAGCTTCATCACAAACTTGTCACCACTCATCTCATCTGGCAAGTTCTAAGTGTATGTGTTATACAAGGTATTTCACAGGAGAAGGTCTCCCTGAGGCAGGGAATCTGGAGTGCAGCCAAGAGGTGTGATGGCAGGTGGATGGGCACTTCCACTTGTTAGGTACTGTTCACATGCCGGGTGCTGTGCTGGTGCCTCATAGACATTTTTCTCATTTAACCAGATTCTAATTCCTAAGGTAGGACATTATATCACACGTCTTTAAAAGATCTTGAGCTGCCTCTGAACAGCTTTTCCTGGAAAGACTCTGTGAGTAGAATACCCGTTTCCTTACTTCATGTCTTTTCGAGCACAGCCCATGTTGCTGTAGATCTTCGCCCACTCCAGTATTCTTGCCTGGAGAAGCCCATGGATGGAGGAGCTAGGTAGGCAGTCCATGGGGTCACAAAGAGTCAGTCACAACTGAGCAACTAGGCACACACGCATGGCCATTAAACTGGAAAGGATGTTTCTGGGGAGCCCCTTACTGGCTGGCCATTATTCATAACTGATGCAATTATGTGTGTAAAAATCCAAATAAATCTGTAGGAAGATATTAGAGTTCATAAGAGAGTTTAGTAATGCCGCTTAAAAAAAATAATGTAAAAGTCAATTATATTTCTTGCTACCAGGAAATAATTGGAAAGTAGGATTTTAAAAGTTGTTGCAGTTATGATAGCATGATTCATGTTGATATATGGCAGAAACAAACATAACACTGTAAAGCAATTATCTTCCAATTAAAAATAAATAAATTTTTTTAATGAAAAAAAAAATGTTGCTACCAAAAAAAAAAATTATCCAATGTGTGTGTGTATTAGCAACTCAGTCCTGTCTGACTCTTTGTGACCCCATGGACTGTAGCCTGCCAGGCTCCTCTGTCCATAGAATTCTCCAGGTAAGAGTACTGCAGTGAGTAGCCATTCCCTTCTCCAGGGAATCTTCCCAACCCAGAGATCAAACCAGAGTCTTCTGCATTGCAGATGGATTCTTTAGCATCTGAGCCAGCAGCGAAGCCCAGATTTTCCAATAGGATAATGTTAAAATTTTTTTTGATGTAGGAATAAAACCAACAAAAAGATCTTCCTGTATTTCCATTTCAGGGTCTGATATTCTATTCCACTCATAAGTTTGTCTATCTCTGCACCAAAACTGAACTGTCTTAATATAGTAGCTTGGGGTGAGTCTTGATAGCTAGTAGGTCAAGTCCTCCAACTTTGTTTTTCTTCCTCAAGAAATTTTAAATATTCTTGACTCTTTTCATGTTCTTATATATCTTAGAATCAGCTTGCCAAGATCCGTATAAAAGCCTGCTGTGTTTTTACTAGAAATAAACTGAATCTAAAAAACAATGTAAAGAAAGTTAACACATTTACCAGAGGTCTTCCTATTCATGGTTATGGTATATCTCTCCATTTATTTACCTCTTATTTAATAGCTTTGAATGCAAGTTTTATTTTCTTCATGGGAATCTTACATATATTTTTGTTGGATTTGTTCTTACCTACTTTATATTTTTGTGGTATCCTCAATGGAATTATTTTTAAAATTTCATTTTCCAATTGTTTGTAAGTACTTAGATCAAACTTACTTTTATGCTAATATGATATTAAGCAATGTCACTAAACTCTCTTTTTATTCTAATGTTTGCCTATAGGTTCTTTCTAATTTTTTACATATGTAATCATACTATTTATGAATAATGATGGTTCTCTTCTTCTTAATATATATGCCTTCTTTTTCTCATCATGTCACTTAGTATTTCCAATTCAGTTTTGATTAGAATTGTTATTTCTGATGTTAAACAAGAAACTTTCAAGATTCACCATCAAGGATGACATTAACTCAGGGTTTCTTATAGACACATTTAAGAAAGACACTTCTGTTCCTAGTATATTAAAGTTTTATTGTGCATGAAACTTTTTTCCTAAATCTTTTTTTCAGATTTTACCTTTATGGTAAAAGTTTTACCATAAAACTTTTTTTCTAAATCTAATGGGATAATCATAAAATTTTTTTTTCTTTTGCAAAAATGGTGAATTACATGAATTGGTGTTTTAATGCTACAATAAGCTTGCATTCTTGGGATAAACCCAACCTGGTCATCCTATATTCTCTTTTTAGCCAATTGCTAAATTCTGTTTGCTCATGATTTCTTGGGAGATTTTCTCATCCATGTTCCTAAGTGAAATTAGCCTGTAATGTTACTTTTACTTTCTCAAAGTGTTCTTGTTGGTTTTAGGTATCAGTGTTATATAGTGTTATACTATCTCACAAAATGAATGGTTACTCTGACGTGTCAAATTTGAACATGTCCAAAACTGGACCACCAGTCTTCTAGCCCAAACATGCTGCAAGGGTAATTCCATCCTTCATGCTACTCAAATCAGAAATATTGGTGTTGTCTTTTTCTCTGTTTCTTCCATATCCAACCCATCAGGAAGTCCTGTTGGTACAGTCTTTAGAATATGTCTGTAATACCACTTTGGACCAGCCCAGTGTTCCACTCTGTCCTGAGTCACAGTCCTCTCACTCTTGAATTATCACAGTAATCTCCCTGGCCCCCTGGAGCAGGAGTTGGCTAACTTTCTGTAAAATGTCCAAAGATAAGTATTTTAGACTTCAGAAGTTGCACGGTTTCGGTTGCAACTCTACAGTTCTGTTGTAGTACTGAAGCAGCTATAAACAATACCTAATAAATGGGCACAGCCCAATTTTGGTGTAGTTCACCAACCCCTCCCTCTAGGGTAGGCTATTTGCAATGCTGATTTCAGTAATCCTTTAAAAATGTAAATCATATCAGGTCACTCATCCATTGAACTCCCTCCTTTGACTTCCCGTCTCACTAAGAGTGAGACAGATTCTTACATGACCTGATCTATCACCTCTTTACTTTAAGCTCAATCTTTCTCTCCCCTCTCTCCCCCTCTCCCATCCCAAGCTCCTTTTCCATTCCTAGAACAGGCTTGCCCTGCTACAGGGCATCTGAACTACTTACCCCTGTCATAATGGCTCTCCCTCCAGCTGTCTACCTGACTAACTCAACTCTTTTTAAGTCTTTGATCAGATATCACTTCTTAACAAAGCCTTCTCTGGAAATCCTACTTGAATGTCAACTTTCCATCCCCTCCCCTGACACCCTCCATTCTCTTTACTCAGCTCTGTATTTTCCATAGAACTAATCACCTTCTGACACACTCTGTAACTAATTTTTGAAATATGTTGATTGTCTGTATTTTCCCCTTCAAAAAGTAAACTTAGTGAAGGTTTTCGTCTGTTTTGTTTATTGCTATATCTCCAGTGACTCAAACCTTAGAGTAGGCACTAAATAAACATTTATTAGATGTATGGTGGGTGGGTGGATAGATAGATGGGTGGATGGATGGATCAAAGAAATGTCATAGACTAGAATTTCCTGGAGTGCACACCTTGGAACATTAGTTCTCTAAAGCAGAATAATACTATTAGTTGGAATCAAGGTAACAAAATTCTGCTCATCATTAAATTCTTCAGTGGAATTTTCTCACCAAGTTATGGGCAGTAATTCACAGGAACTATTCAAGCACAGCTTAGAAGCTAGTGATTAAATTCCAAAAATGTACAAGTTATTCTTGCACCAGGTTGGAGACTGGCTGCTATGTCCCCTGACATTTCCCAGACACAGGCCATTCCAAAATTCTGTGATTCCTTCCCAGTTATTTGTTAACAACAGTGATAATATCATTTATTCAGTTTGTGACGAGCACTTGTGTATTGCTAACACAGGTAATTTTCAATAGCATATGTCAATGTCATATAAAGGCAATATTATTTTCCAGTCTTGAAATTTTCTTCTTGGTGAAAAATTGGAGACCCTAGTAGGAATTATTGGCCAGAATATCCATATACCATAAAATATTTGTATCTTGGCTAGAAAGAAGTTATTTTTCAAAAGAAAGGGAACAGTAAAGTCCTAGCACAAGTTGCTAGGTGAAATATTACAGCTCAGGGGCCTCTCTTTTACATGAAAATTTTCAAATTTTTTTAAACTAATGTTGTTTTTGTTTCCCATTTTTGTTCTTTGAAAGAATACAAAATATATCATTACTTTTTTTTTCTTTTTATTTTTTAAACCAAACATTACCTGTTAAGGACTAGGTCAGCATGCATACCTACTTATATGACCATTTGAGTGAACGCTCTGAAATATAGTAATTACTCTTCTACTTCCAGATGTTATACTTAGGGGTTTAACAGAGACATAAGCAGATATATCGAGAGTCCTACACATGTTTATTAAGTTGCACTCCTCAGATTACCATCTGATATGGATCAGCTGCATAACACACTGGGGAGAAGGGAGTAGTGGGGTAAAGACGAGGGCAGGAAACACTGGCTTTTACATTTGGGCATCACTCACACTTGTCAGAATATATTGACACACTACTAATAGTACAGATGTAATGCCCTGAAGTTAAATTATGTTTCTTTCCAAATTAATAAATCTTTACCCATTAACTAATCAAAAATAATACTATATGCAATCAGTATAAGGATTTTGCTTTTTTTCTTAGGCTATTTTCATTTGTTTCTTCTGCATCCCTTTAACGGAATGTGTAGGTCTCTTGAAAGGTAAGGTTCAAGTTTACAAGTCTGGCCTGCACTCAATAACACAATGATTTGAGATGCAGGATTTTGCTTCTTGCTCAGAAAAACAAAAACCCATATTTCACACTTAACCAAAATCATTCTCCATTCATATCCAAAGAATCAGAGATATTATGCAGTTTAACATACTAACTTCTCTACCATAAGCTCTTACACCCTTTCGAATTCTAGTAAAATAGTGATGATTTTCAACTTTTTTCAATTATTCCTTTGGTAATGCTTGTTACAATTTCTGAGTTGCTTCCAAATCAGGGGCAGAATCTGTCATTGATATTGACATCACCCTGAGAAGCCATCCACCTGTCAAAGACTTCATGATTAAACCATTTCTGCACTCTACTTTCATTCCAACGACATTCCGGTCATTGAAGGCCACCTGGCGATTAGATTGGGCTAGAGAAGCTCAGGGCGCCAAATGCTTCCTCATAATTTGCATGCTCGATCTTTGAGAACCAAGCATTTTACCTAAGGGCCCATCTTGACGAACATGTTTTATCTTTATTTTCCAGTGATGCGGAAGACCACAAGCCTTTAAAAAAAGGCAGTCGAACACCTTCAGACAGGACTGTGAAAAAGGAAGATAGCGATGATAGCCTAGTTGACTATGGAGAGGGAGTGAATGGCCAGTTCAACGAGGACGGCTCCTTTATCGGACAGTACAGTGGGAAGAAAGAGAAAGAACCAGCGGAAGGAAACGAAAGCTCAGAGGCACCATCTCCTGTCAACGCCATGAATTCATTTGTCTAATTTGTGAGCTCTTTGCCAGTATCCAACTTTTCTCAAATGTTTATCTTAATAAGGGTTTGTCTGTCCACCTTCTCATACTATGAACATAGAGGCAGAAAGTCTGTGTGCTGCTGGGTGTTCATATGATGAGAACTGTCAAAGCAAGAACGTAACGCAGTCAAATGATATCTTAATGTGAACTGCGGTGCAAAGTGCATACTTTTTCATTCAACATAGGTCATCTTGATTTCCTAAGAACTGATAAAAAAAATAATAATACAACATCATCAACAGATCACCTTCCACCCGCTTTGGGATACAGTTCAATAGGTTGCATGAAAAATGCTACACCTTTAAAGGATATACCTGTGTATGTTATTCAAACATGGGTTGGTACTTTGTTTGATACTCTCCTCCGCTGAACCCCTAAGTAGGACTTCTGTTTTCATTGTAAGAGTGTTACTGTAGTATTCTCTAGAACTTCAATGTCTTTGTGGACATTGTCGTGAAATTGGTGACTCTATGTCTAGCTGTCGTTAGTCTTTTTGGAAGACTGTTAGGAACCATATGTACAATATATACTTGCTAAATGAGTTAATTATGACAGGTGCATTTGCTGATGCTTACTGAGACCCTCTTACCTGCTCTTTGCTCCTCTTACTCCACTGACCTCTTAATCATCAAAGTATTATATTGGTACAGTGTTCTACTTTTTACATCCTCTCTCCATTCTGGTCTGTGATTTTTAGGCATAAACAATGTGTATCGCAATGCATTTTGGCACTTGTGCCAGACCGAGAGAATCTCAAACAGATCACTCCAATTAAATTTCAAAAATTATTCCAGAAAGCACAGGGCAAGACATATGCAGTGCCTTCAGACGATAAGCATTCCACAACATACTGCCTTCTGTATCATTTGGTACAGTCAACTCGGAGTCCAAGATTATTGGCATTGTCTAAAAGTCACTTGGAAAAGGCAGAGCTCATGAAGATGGCAATGTTGGGGTGTAAAAAGGAACTGTGACAGTAAAATGAAGACAATTTATTTTAAGGAGCATTCTCCCCCATATGTATAAAAAGAAAAGTTTTAACACCAACTGGAGCATATGATGATTTTATGGTCTCTTATGGTTTCTATTAAAACAAGTCACATTCAGTAAGAAAGATGGGAACTTGGTAGAAAATTTTTTAAAAAGTTATTTCAAAAAAAAGCACATAAAGCAAAGCAACAGGAATATATTTTTCTCTAAGTCATTACCTATGTGGCAGCTTTTGAAACTCTGCAGCATTAAACGGTGTGTATGCAAATTACCTGGATGCCTTGCAGAATCTAAGAAATCTGACAAGTGCTAACAAGGCCAACAGTCAAAGGGATTACGTCTGTGGTTTTGAAAATAAGCATATATATTCTACCAGCTTCATAAATAATATCTATCAAATGGTTTCCTTCCACATTTGAAATTCTATAACAACCTATGGTTGAAGGAATGCTCAGTTTCATTTGCCAATAAATTGGTTTCTCATAACTTGCATCAAGTTTAATTTTAAGTAAAGCTTTTATATGTAGATATTTTGTTGAATTTGTAAATATGCTTAGAGTGTAGATGCTATATGCTTAAGGGTGTTACATACAAATAAACATGCCAACAATGTTTATGTTGTACTGTATAAAATGTTAGCTAATTAATACAGTGTGTGGGATTGGAAAGCATTTACTTAAATGCCTTCTGGGGTTTTATTTTCTCTTTTTGCTGTGAAACTGAAAGAGTGAACTATTTTCCATACAGACAGCAGGTTTCTAGAAGAAATTTTCAGAGCTTTGCCGAAGCACAGTTTGAAGTAATCCCAGGTAAAGATGGCCCTACATAGTTTAATGTCTCCAGTATTCACTTTTCACAGATCAGCCTTTCTTGTGGAAATCCAGAAAGACCAGACAGGCTTGCCTTGGCATCAGAGAGCACAAAGATAAGTTACTTCAAATTTACCAATGTATGGGGGTGGGATGGGGGGACAAGAACAGTGTAGTTTTTCCTCTTCCACGATGGCACATGTTAAATCTATCTGTGCATGAAGGGGTCATTTCTGTACTAGTGCAACAGAGTTTGTATTAAAAGTTAAATGTGGTTTTAAAAGTCCTTCTCTCTTTTGTAATATATCATGTTCCTAGTGGAATATGAATGTCCGAGTAATGGTCTATGTAACAGTACAGGCAGATGTGACTGGATTTCCATCAAAAAAGTAACTGTTAAAAAGTCATGATCTCTTTGTGATTCTTAACTTCTTCAAACCTAGAGTTCCTAATGTTTTATTTTATTTATTGGCTGCATCACATTGCTTGAAGGATCTTAGTTCCCTGACCAGGGATCAAACCTTGGCCCCTGGCAGTGGAAACTCAGAGTCCTAACCACTGGACCAATAGGGAATTCCCCCTAATGTTTTAAAATATAATGCAGAGTTTGATTTTTGCTTTTAAAAGGCAGAGAAAAAGTTAAATGAAAAGCTAAACAGTATGAAAAAGAGCTAATAAAAGAGGGGCATACATTGTAATGCAAAGCAGGAATAGATATTAACCAGCCTTTGGAGAAACAGTCTGAGAAGTTAGATGCTACTTCCTTTCCTGAAGCCCTATCACCACGAGCCTGTTCCTTATTGTCATCCTTTCTTCTACCTGCCTGGACCTCCACCATCTCCAGCCATGGCAACTGGATTCCTTAACTTCTCCTGCTTGATGAAACAGCTTGAGTGTGGACAAGTAGCACTGATGGATGTGTCATCCACCCCCTTCTCAGCAGCCCAGTTCTCCTTGAGTCTCATACCTGTCCAGCTCTGCAAATAGCCAAGACCTGGCTTGTTCCTCTGTCTGCCCTTGGTCCCAGCTTTCTACCCGTAAGACCTTGTGTTGGCACAGAGCTCCCCCTCCCTACACAGTTACTTGGATACCAATGTGATACATGCGTCAACTGAACGATCCTAATAGACCCCATGTAGGCCTTAGTCCTTCTACCATGGAGAGCATTCACTTTTGAGCAGCAAGTCACGGTCTCCAGTCTATACACCATGGGCCAGATTCAGTCGACATCCTCGGACCACATCATCAGTCACAGCTCAGTTTAGCAACGCAGCCTGGCCAGTTGTAAGCCTGACCACAAAAAGCATTGGTTTGCTGATGCATTCTTGTTCAGATGGTTTATAATGGCCCTGCTTTACTTTTCTCTCTCTCTCTCTCTCTCTTTTTTTTTTTTTTGTAAATTTAAATTTTATTGAACACCTAAGATGTGAAAATTCTAAAAAAAATGTAATTGGTATTTCTGTAACTTAAAGTATAGTGATTAATTTTACTTTTGTAATTTAAGTAATTTCAGCAAGCCTTTGTTTATCGTTCAGTTCTTTAAGATCTATGTTTATAAATTGACTTCACAAGTTGGAGAAGACATTAAATAATTGATGTAACCCAGTGTAACCTGGCTTACTTTTAATGTCTGATAAAATAATTGGAAATAGCTTGTGGAGGCAAAGGAAAGAAATGTGAAGAACTGAGACTTCTCACCCCAACTAAGCATCTCTCTCCTGCTCATGAGATTTTTCTACAAATTGCCACCAGAGGGCTCCCGTACCTTATTCAATGTAAAACGAAACAAAAAACTGGGAAAACAGAGCCTCTGGAGAAATAGTGCCAAGGACCTTTGATAATCAGACTGGATCTGGTCATGCAGAAAATGATTGCCTGCTGTAACTGGGAGAAACAGAGTTGGCAGCTTTCTCTGGGGAGTTCACAACCGCCATGGAGAGCATCTGTGTCACCATCAGCCTCATCAGTATCTGCTTCCGTGTACGGTAGCTGGGTGGCTGGTGGCCCAGCAGCAGAGCGAAAGGAGGAGGAGTTGGCCCCCTGGCTCCCTCCAGACAACCTCACCTGCAAGCTGGTTGTTGTGAAGGAGGGCAGAACCCTAAAATGGTCCCTCCCCTTTCTCCCCATCAGGCCATCTTGCCTGCCACAAGTGGTTTGCTATTTTGTGGCTGGTTAACACAGTAAGCACAGTTTAAGCACAGACAGCTTTTCTTGTTCACTTTAGAAAAAGCAGGAGAGGGAAAGAATACTCCCAGAGTATTTATATCAAAGAAGCAAACTGAGGTATAAATGCTGCAAGGGGAAGGCACGGGGTCCATGAGAGCAAGTGATGGAGGAGACTGAGCTGTGCAGGGTGGTCAGGAGGCTTCCCTGAGAAGCTGGCAGCTGGGGGACACCAGGACCCAGGAGGAGAAGGCAGGATAAAGCCACTGCCCAGGAGAGGCCCCTTGCATCAGGAGCAGATGCCCAGGCCAGAGCATACTGGCCCCTGAGCACCAAAGGGTAGGTTTTTGTATTTAGTCAACGTGCAGTGGAAAGTGAGGAGTAATTTAAAAGGTTAAAGAAAAGGGTTATATGACCAGATCTGTTTGTGAATGAGGTGGAATTCTTCGGATTTAGTGTCGAGAATGGGCTGGAAAGGAGCCAGGAAGGTTGATAAGAAGCCACTTGGAAGCTTTGCAGTTGTTTAGATAAGAGATGATAGAGGTTGGATCCAGATCATATCACTGGAGATGGAGAGAAGTGGGTGGATTCTAAAGATATTTAGGAAGGAAGTTAATGGGAGTGATAGATCAGATATGGGAGGATGATGGAAAGGGAGAGATCCAAGATGATGCTTAGATTCCTGACTTGCCTAACCAGACAGTATATTCCTTTTTTGTTTCTATAGCCTTCAAACCTCTCCAGTCTCACTCAATGTGTTTTGGAGACACTGTCTTGCTTCAGCTGTAGCTATTTAGCTATTATTTCAGCGAGTGACTCAACAAACTTTTTTTTAATCAACAAACTTGTGCCTGTGTTTGTGCACTTGAGTAGGAGCAAACTCAGCCTGCACACTGGACTCACCTGGGGAGCATTGGAAGTCCTCATGCCTGCCCACTCACTCCATTGTGTCTCTGTCCTGATTGTCTGAGACATAGCCTGGCATCAGAATTTTTCAAAGCTCCCTGGATGATTCTAATGTACAGACAAGACTGAAACTGGCCTCAAGAAACATGTTTCTACACTCTTGTATGTGCATTTAAAGTATTTAATGAACAGTGTTTTGAATACATTTCTTCGTACAGGTTGATCTCAAACTATCTTGTATTTGTCCCAATAAAAAACAACGATAACATATCTAGGGAAAATGGACTCTACATTGTGGGATTATAAAATGGTACTTTGAAAAACAGTTTGGCCCTTTCTTAAAATGTTAAATATAAATTTACCTTCTGACCCAGACATTCCATTCCTGGTATGTACTGAAAAAGAAATGGAAAAATATGTCTATGCAAAGACTTGTATGCAAATGTTCAAAGGAGCATTCATCATAATAGCCAAACAACAACCCAGATGTCCAGGAACTAATGAATGCATAAAGACAGTGTGGTCTCTCCAGGCAATTAAACAATGAATCCATATAATTAAATAAAATACTATTTAGTAGTTTTCTTTTAAGTACTGATACCTACTGCAACATAGAGGACCAAGGGTAGCATTATGTTAAATTAAAAAGCCAGACACAAAAGACCACATACTGCATGATTCCATTTATTTGAAATGTCCAAAACAGCAACTCTATAAAGACAAAGTAGGTTGTCTGGGAACGGGAACAGGGATTACTGTAAATTGGTCGGAGCGATTTTTCTAGATTGATGTAAATGTTCTAAATCTGGACCAGTGCTGACAATGGCACAACTTGATAAATTTACTAAAAATCACTGAATTGTATACCTAAGTGAATCTGTGGAATGTAAGTTATACCTCAATAAAGCTGTAAGACAAACCATCCCTAAGCTTATGTGTGTCTGAGAGTGATCAGGGCTGTGTATAAATGAGCCTTGT